>NC_136487.1:107035097-107440097 GCF_053919585.1 Euprymna scolopes | reverse complement strand
TTTTGGGGATCCTTTATTCCAGAAAACCAAACCGTTGATGGGATATCAAAACGTATTCTACAACAATTAGATATAATCGTACAAGGGAATCGCCAAAAACTGATAGCTCAGACATTTGATGATGCAAATGTCATGAAAGGCAAAAAAGCTGGTGTTCAGGCGAAAATAAAAGCAATTTATAGTAATGCGCATTTCACTCACTGTTATGCGCATCAACTTAATTTAATAATGAGGAATGCAGCAAGCATTACACGAAATGCTAGAATAACATTTTGGCTATTCCGACTTTCTTTTCTAGATCACCACATTCTCAAGAAGCATCTGGATGTAAGCATTCTACCTCCATCCGCCACAAGGTGGAACTTTATCATACATAGAGTTCATGAAAATGTTCAAGCATTAAAAAACTGTCACTGAAATTCAGTCAACATCATATGTAGATGAGACCGTTGCAGAAGCGACAGGAATTCTGAAATATTTGAACGATGAAAATTTCATATTTTGGTTTCAGCTATTTCATAAAATTATGTCTCATGTTGAAATTATTTCTCGGGAAATTAGCATATATAAAGTCAATGAATACATAACAAATTTCAAAACTGCTATTTTAGAGATAAGAAACACCAAATACTGTGAAAATCCTTCACAGACACTCAAGGGCGAAGTTAAAGAACTGTGTGACTATATATCTGTTGACATAACGGACAGATATTCTTCAGCTAAACATTTAATACTTGCTAAATTGTTTTACAAGATAAGCTTTATTAGTTTTAAGAAAAAAAACTACCTACAGAAGAGATATCCTTGACAACTGAAACATATCCCATGATTGACAAAGAAAAGTTTGAAACTAAGCTAGAAATATTTTATAGTAGGTCAGATATCCATGAATATTGCAAAGTAATTGATCTGAAATTTATTTTGGAAAACAGTTTAAACGATCTTCTACGTGACATCACAAAACTCATAAAAATTATCTTAAAAATTCCCATGACTACATCAGAGGTAGAACGTTGTTTTTCAACTCTGAACAGAAAAAAAAACATGGGTTGCGAAAGACTAAATGAACTTGCAGTGCTTTCAATTAATACACAAGTTCTTCAGCAGTCATTCAGAAGTTAAGGAGAAAATTATCAATCTTTTCTCGCAAATTAAAACAAGAAAAATGGAGTTTACTTTCAAATGAATGTAATAAGTAAAATATTTAAAATATTTACATCTATTTAGGATTCCTTTAAGTTATTGTATTTTTATACGTGTGCATACGTATAAAGTATAATTTTCATGCTTGTTTAATTTTTACACAATATTAAAACAATAGGTATTTTCTTTAAGACAGCACCCCCACTAATCTTAGGCACGAGTCGCCACTGGTTGTAATGATGTCCTATGTCAGAACAGAAATAAGCCTGTATTTTGTATTGTCATACTGTCCTGTGTAGGAAAAGAAATAAGCCTGTATTTTGTGTTGTAATAATATCCTATGTAAGAAAAAAATGAGACTCTATGTAAGAAATGAAATAAGCCTCTATTTTGTGTTTCATAATATCCTGTAAAAGAAAATAAATAAGCCTGTATTTTGTGTTGTCATAATATCCTGTGTGAGAAAAGAAATAAGCCTGTATTTTGTGTTTTTATAATGTTCTTTGTCAGAAAAGATATAAGCCTGTATTGTGTGTTGTCATAATATCCTATGTAAGAAAAGAATCAAGCTTGTATTTTGTGTTGTCATAATATCCTGCGTAAGAAAAGAAATAAGCCTGTATTTTGTGTGGTCACAATATCCTGTGTGAGAAAAGAAATAAGCATTTATTTTGTGTTTTCATAATGTCCTGTGTAAGAAAAGAAACAAGACTCTATTTTGTGTTGTCGTAATATCCTGTGTCAGAAAACAAAGAAGCCTGTATTTTGTGTTGTCATAATGTCCTGTGTAGGATAAGAAATACGCCTGTATTTTGTGTTGTCATACTGTCCTGTGTAAGAAAAGAAATAAGACTCTATTTTGTGTTGTCATACTGTCCTGTGTAAGAAAAGAAATAAGACTCTATTTTGTGTTGTCATACTGTCCTGTGTAAGAAAAGAAATAAGACTCTATTTTGTGTTGTCATACTGTCCTGTGTAGGAAATGAAATAAGCCCGTATTTTGTGTTGTCATACTATCCTGTGTAGGAAAAGAAAAAAAACCCGTATTTTGTGTTGTTATAATATCCCTTGAAAGAAAAGAAATAAGCCTGTATTTTGTGTTGTCATAATATCCCGTGAAAGAAAAGAAATAAGCCTGTATTTTATGTTGTTATAATGTTCTATGTAAGAAAAGAAAGCAGCCTGTATTATTTGTTGCCATACTGTCCTATGTAAGAAAAGAAATAAGCCTGTATTTTGTGTTGTCATAATGTCCTATATAAGAAAAGAAACAAGTCTGTATTTTGTGTTGTCATATGGTCCTGTGTAGGAAAAGAAAAAAGCCTGTATTTTGTGTTTTCATAATGTCCTGTGTAAGAAAAGACACAGCCTGTATTTTGTGCTGTCATAATATCCTGTGTGAGAAAAGAAATAAGACTCTATGTTGTGTTGTCATAATATCCTATGTAAGAAGAGAAATAAGCCTGTATTTTGTGTTGTCCTAATGTCCTGTGTTAAAAAAGAAATAAGACTCTATTTTGTGTTGTCATAATATCCTGTGTAAGGAAACGAATAAGACTCCTTTTTGTGTTGCCATAATGTCCTGTGTAAGAAAAGACAAAAGCCTCTATTGTGTGTCAATAATGTCCTATGTAAGAAAAGAAATAAGCCTGTATTTTTTGTTGTCATACTGTCTTGTGTAAGAAAAGAAAAAAGCCTGTATTTTCTGTTTTCATAATGTCTTGTCTAAGAAAAGAAATAAGCCTGTATTTTGTGTTGTCACAATGTCCTGTGTAAGAAGAGAAATAAGCCTGTATTTTGTGTTGTCATAATATCCTGTGTAAGAAAAGAAATAAGTTTCTATTTTGTGTTGTCATAATATCATGTATAAGAAAGGAAAGAGGACTCTATTTTGTGTTGTCATACTGTCCTGTGTAAGAAAAGAAATAAGCCTCTATTTTGTGTTACCATAATGTTCTATGTAAGAAAAGAAAAAAGCCTATATTTTGTGTTGTCATAATGTCTTGTGTAAGAAAAGAAATAAGACTAAATTTTGTGCTCTCATAATATCCTGTGTAAGAAAAGAAATAAGACTCTATTTTGTGTTGTCGTAATATCCTGTCTCAGAAAACAAAGAAGCCTGTATTTTGTGTTGTCGTAATATCCTGTCTCAGACAACAAAGAAGCCTGTATTTTGTGTTGTCGTAATATCCTGTGTCAGAAAACAAAGAAGCCTGTATTTTGTGTTGTCATAATATCCTGTGTCAGAAACAAAGAAGCCTGTATTTTGTGTTGTCGTAATATCCTGTGTGAGAAAAGAAATAAGACTCTATTTTGTGTTGTCGTAATATCCTGTCTCAGAAAACAAAGAAGCCTGTATTTTGTGTTGTCGTAATATCCTGTGTCAGAAAACAAAGACGCCTTTATTTTGTGTTGTCATAATATCCTGTGTCAGAAACAAAGAAGCCTGTATTTTGTGTTGTTATAATATCCTGTGTGAGAAAATAAATAAGACTCTATTTTGTGTTGTCGTAATATCCTGTCTCAGACAACAAAGAAGCCTTTATTTTGTGTTGTCGTAATATCCTGTGTCAGAAAACAAAGAAGCCTGTATTTTGTGTTGTCATAATATCCTGTGTCAGAAACAAAGAAGCCTGTATTTTGTGTTGTCATAATATCCTGTGTGAGAAAAGAAATAAGACTCTATTTTGTGTTGTCGTAATATCCTGTCTCAGAACACAAAGAAGCCTGTATTTTGTGTTGTCGTAATATCCTGTGTCAGAAAACAAAGACGCCTTTATTTTGTGTTGTCATAATATCCTGTGTTAGAAACAAAGAAGCCTGTATTTTGTGTTGTCATAATATCCTGTGTGAGAAAAGAAATAAGACTCTATTTTGTGTTGTCGTAATATCCTGTCTCAGAAAACAAAGAAGCCTGTATTTTGTGTTGTCGTAATATCCTGTGTCAGAAAACAAAGAAGCCTGTATTTTGTGGTGTCATAATATCCTGTGTCAGAAACAAAGAAGCCTGTATTTTGTGTTGTCATAATATCCTGTGTGAGAAAATAAATAAGACTCTATTTTGTGTTGTCGTAATATCCTGTCTAAGAAAACAAAGAAGCCTGTATTTTGCGTTGTCGTAATATCCTGTGTCAGAAAACAAAGACGCCTTTATTTTGTGTTGTCATAATATCCTGTGTCAGAAACAAAGAAGCCTGTATTTTGTGTTGTCATAATATCCTGTGTGAGAAAAGAAATAAGACTCTATTTTGTGTTGTCGTAATATCCTGTCTCAGAAAACAAAGAAGCCTGTATTTTGTGTTGTCGTAATATCCTGTGTAAGAAAACAAAGAAGCCTTTATTTCGTGTTGTCATAATATCCTGTGTCAGAAACAAAGAAGCCTGTATTTTGTGTTGTCATAATATCCTGTGTGAGAAAAGAAACAAGACTCTATTTTGTGTTGTCGTAATATCCTGTCTCAGAAAACAAAGAAGCCTGTATTTTGTGTTGTCGTAATATCCTGTGTCAGAAACAAAGAAGCCTGTATTTTGTGTTGTCGTAATATCCTGTGTCAGAAAACAAAGAAGCCTTTATTTTGTGTTGTCATAATGTCCTGTGTGAGAAAAGAAACAAGACTCTATTTTGCGTTGTCGTAATATCCTGTGTCAGAAAACAAAGAAGCCTTTATTTTGTGTTGTCATAATGTCCTGTGTAAGAAAAGAAACAAGACTCTATTTTGTGTTGTCGTAATATCCTGTGTCAGAAAACAAAGAAGCCTGTATTTTGTGTTGTCATAATATCCTGTGTGAGAAAAGAAATAAGACTCTATTTTGTGTTGTCGTAATATCCTGTCTCAGAACACAAAGAAGCCTGTATTTTGTGTTGTCGTAATATCCTGTGTCAGAAAACAAAGAAGCCTTTATTTTGTGTTGTCATAATATCCTGTGTCAGAAACAAAGAAGCCTGTATTTTAGTGTTGTCATAATATCCTGTGTGAGAAAAGAAATAAGACTCTATTTTGTGTTGTCGTAATATCCTGTCTCAGAAAACAAAGAAGCCTGTATTTTGTGTTGTCGTAATATCCTGTGTCAGAAAACAAAGACGCCTTTATTTTGTGTTGTCATACATTCCTGTGTCAGAAACAAAGAAGCCTGTATTTTGTGTTGTCATAATATCCTGTGTGAGAAAAGAAATAAGACTCTATTTTGTGTTGTCGTAATATCCTGTCTCAGAAAACAAAGAAGCCTGTATTTTGTGTTGTCGTAATATCCTGTGTCAGAAACAAAGAAGCCTGTATTTTGTGTTGTCGTAATATCCTGTGTCAGAAAACAAAGAAGCCTTTATTTTGTGTTGTCATAATGTTCTCTGTGAGAAAAGAAACAAGACTCTATTTTGCGTTGTCGTAATATCCTGTGTCAGAAAACAAAGAAGCCTTTATTTTGTGTTGTCATAATGTCCTGTGTAAGAAAAGAAACAAGACTATTTTGTGTTGTCGTAATATCCTGTGTCAGAAAACAAAGAAGCCTGTATTTTGTGTTGTCATAATATCCTGTGTCAGAAACAAAGAAGCATGTATTTTGTGTTGTCATAATATCCTGTGTGAGAAAAGAAATAAGACTCTATTTTGTGTTGTCGTAATATCCGGTCTCAGAAAACAAAGAAGCCTGTATTTTGTGTTGTCGTAATATCCTGTGTCAGAAAACAAAGAAGCCTTTATTTTGTGTTGTCATAATATCCTGTGTCAGAAACAAAGAAGCCTGTATTTTGTGTTGTCATAATATCCTGTGTTAGAAAAGAAATAAGACTCTATTTTGTGTTGTCGTAATATCCTGTCTCATAAAACAAAGAAGCCTGTATTTTGTGTTGTCGTAATATCCTGTGTCAGAAAACAAAGACGCCTTTATTTTGTGTTGTCATAATATCCTGTGTCAGAAACAAAGAAGCCTGTATTTTGTGTTGTCATAATATCCTGTGTGAGAAAATAAATAAGACTCTATTTTGTGTTGTCGTAATATCCTGTCTCAGAAAACAATGAAGCCTTTATTTTGTGTTGTCGTAATATCCTGTGTCAGAAAACAAAGAAGCCTGTATTTTGTGTTGTCATAATATCCTGTGTCAGAAACAAAGAAGCCTGTATTTTGTGTTGTCATAATATCCTGTGTGAGAAAAGAAATAAGACTCTATTTTGTGTTGTCGTAATATCCTGTCTCAGAAAACAAAGAAGCCTGTATTTTGTGTTGTCGTAATATCCTGTGTCAGAAAACAAAGACGCCTTTATTTTGTGTTGTCATAATATCCTGTGTCAGAAACAAAGAAGCCTGTATTTTGTGTTGTCATAATATCCTGTGTGAGAAAAGAAATAAGACTCTATTTTGTGTTGTCGTAATATCCTGTCTCAGAAAACAAAGAAGCCTGTATTTTGTGTTGTCGTAATATCCTGTGTCAGAAAACAAAGAAGCCTGTATTTTGTGGTGTCATAATATCCTGTGTCAGAAACAAAGAAGCCTGTATTTTGTGTTGTCATAATATCCTGTGTGAGAAAAGAAATAAGACTCTATTTTGTGTTGTCGTAATATTCTTTCTCAGAAAACAAAGAAGCCTGTATTTTGTGTTGTCGTAATATCCTGTGTCAGAAAACAAAGACGCCTTTATTTTGTGTTGTCATAATATCCTGTGTCAGAAACAAAGAAGCCTGTATTTTGTGTTGTCATAATATCCTGTGTGAGAAAAGAAATAAGACTCTATTTTGTGTTGTCGTAATATCCTGTCTCAGAAAACAAAGAAGCCTGTATTTTGTGTTGTCGTAATATCCTGTGTCAGAAAACAAAGACGCCTTTATTTTGTGTTGTCATAATATCCTGTGTCAGAAACAAAGAAGCCTGTATTTTGTGTTGTCATAATATCCTGTGTGAGAAAAGAAATAAGACTCTATTTTGTGTTGTCGTAATATCCTGTCTCAGAAAACAAAGAAGCCTGTATTTTGTGTTGTCGTAATATCCTGTGTCAGAAACAAAGAAGCCTGTATTTTGTGTTGTCGTAATATCCTGTGTCAGAAAACAAAGAAGCCTTTATTTTGTGTTGTCATAATGTCCTGTGTGAGAAAAGAAACAAGACTCTATTTTGCGTTGTCGTAATATCCTGTGTCAGAAAACAAAGAAGCCTTTATTTTGTGTTGTCATAATGTCCTGTGTAAGAAAAGAAACAAGACTCTATTTTGTGTTGTCGTAATATCCTGTGTCGGAAAACAAAGAAGCCTGTATTTTGTGTTGTCATAATATCCTGTGTCAGAAACAAAGAAGCCTGTATTTTGTGTTGTCATAATATCCTGTGTGAGAAAAGAAATAAGACTCTATTTTGTGTTGTCGTAATATCCTGTCTCAGAACACAAAGAAGCCTGTATTTTGTGTTGTCGTAATATCCTGTGTCAGAAAACAAAGAAGCCTGTATTTTAGTGTTGTCATAATATCCTGTGTCAGAAACAAAGAAGCCTGTATTTTAGTGTTGTCATAATATCCTGTGTGAGAAAAGAAATAAGACTCTATTTTGTGTTGTCGTAATATCCTGTCTCAGAAAACAAAGAAGCCTGTATTTTATGTTGTCGTAATATCCTGTGTCAGTAAACAAAGACGTCTTTATTTTGTGTTGTCATAATATCCTGTGTCAGAAACAAAGAAGCCTGTATTTTGTGTTGTCATAATATCCTGTGTGAGAAAATAAATAAGACTCTATTTTGTGTTGTCCTAATATCCTGTCTCAGAAAACAAAGAAGCCTTTATTTTGTGTTGTCGTAATATCCTGTGTCAGAAAACAAAGAAGCCTGTATTTTGTGTTGTCATAATATCCTGTGTCAGAAACAAAGAAGCCTGTATTTTGTGTTGTCATAATATCCTGTGTGAGAAAAGAAATAAGACTCTATTTTGTGTTGTCGTAATATCCTGTCTCAGAAAACAAAGAAGCCTGTATTTTGTGTTGTCGTAATATCCTGTGTCAGTAAACAAAGACGCCTTTATTTTGTGTTGTCATAATGTCCTGTGTCAGAAACAAAGAAGCTTGTATTTTGTGTTGTCATAATATCCTGTGTGAGAAAAGAAATAAGACTCTATTTTGTGTTGTCGTAATATCTTGTCTCAGAAAACAAAGAAGCCTGTATTTTGTGTTGTCGTAATATCCTGTGTCAGAAAACAAAGACGCCTTTATTTTGTGTTGTCATAATATCCTGTGTCAGAAACAAAGAAGCCTGTATTTTGTGTTGTCATAATATCCTGTGTGAGAAAAGAAATAAGACTCTATTTTGTGTTGTCGTAATATCCTGTCTCAGAAAACAAAGAAGCCTGTATTTTGTGTTGTCGTAATATCCTGTGTCAGAAACAAAGAAGCCTGTATTTTGTGTTGTCGTAATATCCTGTGTCAGAAAACATAGAAGCCTTTATTTGTGTTGTCATAATGTCCTGTGTGAGAAAAGAAACAAGACTCTATTTTGCGTTGTCGTAATATCCTGTGTCAGAAAACAAAGAAGCCTTTATTTTGTGTTGTCATAATGTCCTGTGTAAGAAAAGAAACAAGACTCTATTTTGTGTTGTCGTAATATCCTGTGTCAGAAAACAAAGAAGCCTGTATTTTGTGTTGTCATAATATCCTGTGTCAGAAACAAAGAAGCCTGTATTTAGTGTTGTCATAATATCCTGTGTGAGAAAAGAAATAAGACTCTATTTTGTGTTGTCGTAATATCCTGTCTCAGAAAACAAAGAAGCCTGTATTTTGTGTTGTCGTAATATACTGTGTCAGAAACAAAGAAGCCTGTATTTTGTGTTGTCGTAATATCCTGTGTCAGAAAACAAAGAAGCCTTTATTTTGTGTTGTTATAATGTCCTGTGTAAGAAAAGAAACAAGACTCTATTTTGTGTTGTCGTAATATCCTGTGTCAGAAAACAAAGAAGCCTGTATTTTGTGTTGTCCTAATATCCTGTGTCAGAAAACAAAGAAGCCTGTATTTTGTGTTGTCATAATGTCCTATGTTAGAAAAGAAATAGGCCACTATTTTGTGTTGTCATAATATCCTGTGTGAGAAAAGAAATAAGCATTTATTTTGTGTTGTCATAATGTCCTGTGTAAGAAAAGAAACAAGACTCTATTTTGTGTTGTCGTAATATCCTGTGTCAGAAAACAAAGAAGCCTGTATTTTGTGTTGTCATAATATCCTGTGTGAGAAAAGAAATAAGCCTGTATTTTGTGTGGTCACAATATCCTGTGTAGGAAAAGAAGTAAGCCTGTATTTTGCGTTGCCATAATGTCCTGTGTAGGATAAGAAATACGCCTGTATTTTGTGTTGTCATACTGTCCTGTGCAGGAAAAGAAATAATCCTGTATTTTGTGTTGTCATAATGTCCTGTGTAGGATAAGAAATACGCCTGTATTTTGTGTTGTCATACTGTCCTGTGTAGGAATTGAAATAAGCCTGTATTTTGTGTTGTCATACTGTCCTGTGTAGGATAAGAAATAAGCCTGTATTTTGTGTTGTCATACTGTCCTGTGTAGGAAATGAAATAAGCCCGTATTTTGTGTTGTCATACTGTCCTGTGTAGGAAAAGAAAGAGGCCTGTATTCAGTGTGGTTATACTGTCATGTGTAGGAACAGAAATAAGCCTGTATTTTGTGTTGTAATAATGTCCTGTGTAGAAAAAGAAAAAAACCTGTATTTTGTGTTGTTATAATATCCCTTGAAAGAAAAGAAATAAGCCTGTATTTTGTGTTGTCATAATATCCTGTGTAAGAAAAGAAATAAGTTTCTATTTTGTGTTGTCATAATATCATGTATAAGAAAGGAAAGAGGACTCTATTTCGTGTTGTCATACTGTCCTGTGTAAGAAAAGAAATAAGCCTCTATTTTGGGTTACCATAATGTTCTATGTAAGAAAAGAAAAAAGCCTGTATTTTGTGTTGTCATACAGTCCTATGTAAGAAAAGAAAAAAGCCTGTATTTTGTGTTGTCATAATGTCTTGTGTAAGAAAAGAAATAAGACTCAATTTTGTGCTGTCATAATATCCTGTGTAAGAAAAGAAATAAGACTCTATTTTGTGTTGTCGTAATATCCTATGTAAGAAAACAAAGAAGCCTGTATTTTGTGTTGTCGTAATATCCTGTGTCAGAAACAAAGAAGCCTGTATTTTGTGTTGTCGTAATATCCTGTGTGAGAAAAGAAATAAGACTCTATTTTGTGTTGTCGTAATATCCTGTCTCAGACAACAAAGAAGCCTGTATTTTGTGTTGTCGTAATATCCTGTCTCAGAAAACAAAGAAACCTGTATTTTGTGTTGTCATAATATCCTGTGTCAGAAACAAAGAAGCCTGTATTTTGTGTTGTCGTAATATCCTGTGTGAGAAAAGAAATAAGACTCTATTTTGTGTTGTCGTAATATCCTGTCTCAGAAAACAAAGAAGCCTGTATTTTGTGTTGTCGTAATATCCTGTGTCAGAAAACAAAGAAGCCTTTATTTTGTGTTGTCATAATATCCTGTGTCAGAAACAAAGAAGCCTGTATTTTGTGTTGTCATAATATCCTGTGTGAGAAAAGAAATAAGACTCTATTTTGTGTTATCGTAATATCCTGTCTCAGAAAACATAGAAGCCTGTATTTTGTGTTGTCGTAATATCCTGTGTCAGAAAACAAAGACGCCTGTATTTTGTGTTGTCATAATATCCTGTGTCAGAAACAAAGAAGCCTGTATTTTGTGTTGTCATAATATCCTGTGTGAGAAAATAAATAAGACTCTATTTTGTGTTGTCGTAATATCCTGTCTGAGAAAAAAAAGAAGCCTTTATTTTGTGTTGTCGTAATATCCTGTGTCAGAAAACAAAGAAGCCTGTATTTTGTGTTGTCATAATATCCTGTGTCAGAAACAAAGAAGCCTGTATTTTGTGTTGTCATAATATCCTGTGTGAGAAAAGAAATAAGACTCTATTTTGTGTTGTCGTAATATCCTGTCTCAGAAAACAAAGAAGCCTGTATTTTGTGTTGTCGTAATATCCTGTGTCAGAAAACAAGGACGCCTTTATTTTGTGTTGACATAATATCCAGTGTCAGAAACAAAGAAGCCTGTATTTTGTGTTGTCATAATATCCTGTGTGAGAAAAGAAATAAGACTCTATTTTGTGTTGTCGTAATATCCTGTCTCAGAAAACAAAGAAGCCTGTATTTTGTGTTGTCGTAATATCCTGTGTCAGAAAACAAAGAAGCCTGTATTTTGTGGTGTCATAATATCCTGTGTCAGAAACAAAGAAGCCTGTATTTTGTGTTGTCATAATATCCTGTGTGAGAAAAGAAATAAGACTCTATTTTGTGTTGTCGTAATATTCTGTCTCAGAAAACAAAGAAGCCTGTATTTTGTGTTGTCGTAATATCCTGTGTCAGAAAACAAAGACGCCTTTATTTTGTGTTGTCATAATATCCTGTGTCAGAAACAAAGAAGCCTGTATTTTGTGTTGTCATAATATCCTGTGTGAGAAAAGAAATAAGACTCTATTTTGTGTTGTCGTAATATCCTGTCTCAGAAAACAAAGAAGCCTGTATTTTGTGTTGTCGTAATATCCTGTGTCAGAAAACAAAGACGCCTTTATTTTGTGTTGTCATAATATCCTGTGTCAGAAACAAAGAAGCCTGTATTTTGTGTTGTCATAATATCCTGTGTGAGAAAAGAAATAAGACTCTATTTTGTGGTGTCGTAATATCCTGTCTCAGAAAACAAAGAAGCCTGTATTTTGTGTTGTCGTAATATCCTGTGTCAGAAACAAAGAAGCCTGTATTTTGTGTTGTCGCAATATCCTGTGTCAGAAAACAAAGAAGCCTTTATTTTGTGTTGTCATAATGTCCTGTGTGAGAAAAGAAACAAGACTCGATTTTGCGTTGTCGTAATATCCTGTGTCAGAAAACAAAGAAGCCTGTATTTTGTGTTGTCATAATATCCTGTGTCAGAAACAAAGAAGCCTGAATTTTGTGTTGTCATAATATCCTGTGTGAGAAAAGAAATAAGACTCTATTTTGTGTTGTCGTAATATCCTGTCTCAGAACACAAAGAAGCCTGTATTTTGTGTTGTCGTAATATCCTGTGTCAGAAAACAAAGAAGCCTGTATTTTAGTGTTGTCATAATATCCTGTGTCAGAAACAAAGAAGCCTGTATTTTAGTGTTGTCATAATATCCTGTGTGAGAAAAGAAATAAGACTCTATTTTGTGTTGTCGTAATATCCTGTCTCAGAAAACAAAGAAGCCTGTATTTTATGTTGTCGTAATATCCTGTGTCAGAAAACAAAGACGCCTTTATTTTGTGTGGTCATAATATCCTGTGTCAGAAACAAAGAAGCCTGTATTTTGTGTTGTCATAATATCCTGTGTGAGAAAATAAATAAGACTCTATTTTGTGTTGTCCTAATATCCTGTCTCAGAAAACAAAGGAGCCTTTATTTTGTGTTGTAATATCCTGTGTCAGAAAACAAAGAAGCCTGTATTTTGTGTTGTCATAATATCATGTGTCAGAAACAAAGAAGCCTGTATTTTGTGTTGTCATAATATCCTGTGTGAGAAAAGAAATAAGACTCTATTTTGTGTTGTCGTAATATCCTGTCTCAGAAAACAAAGAAGCCTGTATTTTGTGTTGTCGTAATATCCTGTGTCAGTAAACAAAGACGCCTTTATTTTGTGTTGTCATAATATCCTGTGTCAGAAACAAAGAAGCTTGTATTTTGTGTTGTCATAATATCCTGTGTGAGAAAAGAAATAAGACTCTATTTTGTGTTGTCGTAATATCTTGTCTCAGAAAACAAAGAAGCCTGTATTTTGTGCTGTCGTAATATCCTGTGTCAGAAAACAAAGACGCCTTTATTTTGTGTTGTCATAATATCCTGTGTCAGAAACAAAGAAGCCTGTATTTTGTGTTGTCATAATATCCTGTGTGAGAAAAGAAATAAGACTCTATTTTTTGTTGTCGTAATATCCTGTCTCAGAAAACAAAGAAGCCTGTATTTTGTGTTGTCGTAATATCCTGTGTCAGAAACAAAGAAGCCTGTATTTTGTGTTGTCGTAATATCCTGTGTCAGAAAACATAGAAGCCTTTATTTGTGTTGTCATAATGTCCTGTGTGAGAAAAGAAACAAGACTCTATTTTGCGTTGTCGTAATATCCTGTGTCAGAAAACAAAGAAGCCTTTATTTTGTGTTGTCATAATGTCCTGTGTAAGAAAAGAAACAAGACTCTATTTTGTGTTGTCGTAATATCCTGTGTCAGAAAACAAAGAAGCCTGTATTTTGTGTTGTCATAATATCCTGTGTCAGAAACAAAAGAAGCCTGTATTTAGTGTTGTCATAATATCCTGTGTGAGAAAAGAAATAAGACTCTATTTTGTGTTGTTGTAATATCCTGTCTCAGAAAACAAAGAAGCCTGTATTTTGTGTTGTCGTAATATACTGTGTCAGAAACAAAGAAACCTGTATTTTGTGTTGTCGTAATATCCTGTGTCAGAAAACAAAGAAGCCTTTATTTTGTGTTGTTATAATGTCCTGTGTAAGAAAAGAAACAAGACTCTATTTTGTGTTGTCGTAATATCCTGTCTCAGAAAACAAAGAAGCCTGTATTTTATGTTGTCGTAATATCCTGTGTCAGAAAACAAAGACGCCTTTATTTTGTGTGGTCATAATATCCTGTGTCAGAAACAAAGAAGCCTGTATTTTGTGTTGTCATAATATCCTGTGTGAGAAAATAAATAAGACTCTATTTTGTGTTGTCCTAATATCCTGTCTCAGAAAACAAAGGAGCCTTTATTTTGTGTTGTAATATCCTGTGTCAGAAAACAAAGAAGCCTGTATTTTGTGTTGTCATAATATCATGTGTCAGAAACAAAGAAGCCTGTATTTTGTGTTGTCATAATATCCTGTGTGAGAAAAGAAATAAGACTCTATTTTGTGTTGTCGTAATATCCTGTCTCAGAAAACAAAGAAGCCTGTATTTTGTGTTGTCGTAATATCCTGTGTCAGTAAACAAAGACGCCTTTATTTTGTGTTGTCATAATATCCTGTGTCAGAAACAAAGAAGCTTGTATTTTGTGTTGTCATAATATCCTGTGTGAGAAAAGAAATAAGACTCTATTTTGTGTTGTCGTAATATCTTGTCTCAGAAAACAAATAAGCCTGTATTTTGTGTTGTCGTAATATCCTGTGTCAGAAAACAAAGACGCCTTTATTTTGTGTTGTCATAATATCCTGTGTCAGAAACAAAGAAGCCTGTATTTTGTGTTGTCATAATATCCTGTGTGAGAAAAGAAATAAGACTCTATTTTTTGTTGTCGTAATATCCTGTCTCAGAAAACAAAGAAGCCTGTATTTTGTGTTGTCGTAATATCCTGTGTCAGAAACAAAGAAGCCTGTATTTTGTGTTGTCGTAATATCCTGTGTCAGAAAACATAGAAGCCTTTATTTTGTGTTGTCATAATGTCCTGTGTGAGAAAAGAAACAAGACTCTATTTTGCGTTGTCGTAATATCCTGTGTCAGAAAACAAAGAAGCCTTTATTTTGTGTTGTCATAATATCCTGTGTCAGAAACAAAGAAGCCTGTATTTAGTGTTGTCATAATATCCTGTGTGAGAAAAGAAATAAGACTCTATTTTGTGTTGTCGTAATATCCTGTCTCAGAAAACAAAGAAGCCTGTATTTTGTGTTGTCGTAATATACTGTGTCAGAAACAAAGAAACCTGTATTTTGTGTTGTCGTAATATCCTGTGTCAGAAAACAAAGAAGCCTTTATTTTGTGTTGTTATAATGTCCTGTGTAAGAAAAGACACAAGACTCTATTTTGTGTTGTCGTAATATCCTGTGTCAGAAAACAAAGAAGCCTTTATTTTGTGTTGTCCTAATATCCTGTGTCAGAAAACAAAGAAGCCTGTATTTTGTGTTGTCATAATGTCCTATGTTAGAAAAGAAATAGGCCACTATTTTGTGTTGTCATAATATCCTGTGTGAGAAAAGAAATAAGCATTTATTTTGTGTTGTCATAATATCCTGTGTCAGAAACAAAGAAGCCTGTATTTTGTGTTGTCATAATATCCTGTGTGAGAAAAGAAATAAGACTCTATTTTGTGTTGTCGTAATATCCTGTCTCAGAAAACAAAGAAGCCTGTATTTTGTGTTGTCGTAATATCCTGTGTCAGAAACAAAGAAGCCTGTATTTTGTGTTGTCGTAATATCCTGTGTCAGAAAACATAGAAGCCTTTATTTTGTGTTGTCATAATGTCCTGTGTGAGAAAAGAAACAAGACTCTATTTTGCGTTGTCGTAATATCCTGTGTCAGAAAACAAAGAAGCCTTTATTTTGTGTTGTCATAATGTCCTGTGTAAGAAAAGAAACAAGACTCTATTTTGTGTTGTCGTAATATCCTGTGTCAGAAAACAAAGAAGCCTGTATTTTGTGTTGTCATAATATCCTGTGTCAGAAACAAAGAAGCCTGTATTTAGTGTTGTCATAATATCCTGTGTGAGAAAAGAAATAAGACTCTATTTTGTGTTGTCGTAATATCCTGTCTCAGAAAACAAAGAAGCCTGTATTTTGTGTTCTCGTAATATACTGTGTCAGAAACAAAGAAGCCTGTATTTTGTGTTTTCGTAATATCCTGTGTCAGAAAACAAAGAAGCCTTTATTTTGTGTTGTTATAATGTCCTGTGTAAGAAAAGAAACAAGACTCTATTTTGTGTTGTCGTAATATCCTGTGTCAGAAAACAAAGAAGCCTGTATTTTGTGTTGTCCTAATATCCTGTGTCAGAAAACAAAGAAGCCTGTATTTTGTGTTGTCATAATGTCCTATGTTAGAAAAGAAATAGGCCACTATTTTGTGTTGTCATAATATCCTGTGTGAGAAAAGAAATAAGCATTTATTTTGTGTTGTCATAATGTCCTGTGTAAGAAAAGAAACAAGACTCTATTTTGTGTTGTCGTAATATCCTGTGTCAGAAAACAAAGAAGCCTGTATTTTGTGTTGTCATAATATCATGTGTGAGAAAAGAAATAAGCCTGTATTTTGTGTGGTCACAATATCCTGTGTAGGAAAAGAAGTAAGCCTGTATTTTGCGTTGCCATAATGTCCTGTGTAGGATAAGAAATACGCCTGTATTTTGTGTTGTCATACTGTCCTGTGCAGGAAAAGAAATAATCCTGTATTTTGTGTTGTCATAATTTCCTGTGTAGGATAAGAAATACGCCTGTATTTTGTGTTGTCATACTGTCCTGTGCAGGAAAAGAAATAATCCTGTATTTTGTGTTGTCATACTGTCCTGTGTAGGATAAGAATTAAGCCTGTATTTTGTGTTGTCATACTGTCCTGTGTAGGAAATGAAATAAGCCCGTATTTTGTGTTGTCATACTGTCCTGTGTAGGAAAAGAAAGAGGCCTGTATTCAGTGTGGTTATACTGTCATGTGTAGGAACAGAAATAAGCCTGTATTTTGTGTTGTAATAATATCCCTTGAAAGAAAAGAAATAAGCCTGTATTTTGTGTTGTCATAATATCCTGTGTAAGAAAAGAAATAAGTTTCTATTTTGTGTTGTCATAATATCATGTATAAGAAAGGAAAGAGGACTCTATTTCGTGTTGTCATACTGTTCTGTGTAAGAAAAGAAATAAGCCTCTATTTTGTGTTACTATAATGTTCTATGTAAGAAAAGAAAAAAGCCTGTATTTTGTGCTGTCATACAGTCCTATGTAAGAAAAGAAAAAAGCCTGTATTTTGTGTTGTCATAATGTCTTGTGTAAGAACAGAAATAAGACTCAATTGTGTGCTGTCATAATATCCTGTGTAAGAAAAGAAATAAGACTCTATTTTGTGTTGTCGTTATATCCTGTCTCAGAAAACAAAGAAGCCTGTATTTTGTGTTGTCGTAATATCCTGTGTCAGAAACAAAGAAGCCTGTATTTTGTGTTGTCGTAATATCCTGTGTGAGAAAATAAATAAGACTCTATTTTGTGTTGTCGTAATATCCTGTCTCAGACAACAAAGAAGCCTGTATTTTGTGTTGTCGTAATATCCTGTCTCAGAAAACAAAGAAACCTGTATTTTGTGTTGTCATAATATCCTGTGTCAGAAACAAAGAAGCCTGTATTTTGTGTTGTCGTAATATCCTGTGTGAGAAAAGAAATAAGACTCTATTTTGTGTTGTCGTAATATCCTGTCTCAGAAAACAAAGAAGCCTGTATTTTGTGTTGTCGTAATATCCTGTGTCAGAAAACAAAGAAGCCTTTATTTTGTGTTGTCATAATATCCTGTGTCAGAAACAAAGAAGCCTGTATTTTGTGTTGTCATAATATCCTGTGTGAGAAAAGAAATAAGACTCTATTTTGTGTTGTCGTAATATCCTGTCTCAGAAAACAAAGAAGCCTGTATTTTGTGTTGTCGTAATATCCTGTGTCAGAAAACAAAGACGCCTGTATTTTGTGTTGTCATAATATCCTGTGTGAGAAAATAAATAAGACTCTATTTTGTGTTGTCGTAATATCCTGTCTCAGAAAACAAAGAAGCCTTTATTTTGTGTTGTCGTAATATCCTGTGTCAGAAAACAAAGAAGCCTGTATTTTGTGTTGTCATAATATCCTGTGTCAGAAACAAAGAAGCCTGTATTTTGTGTTGTCATAATATCCTGTGTCAGAAAAGAAATAAGACTCTATTTTGTGTTGTCGTAATATCCTGTCTCAGAAAACAAAGAAGCCTGTATTTTGTGTTGTCGTAATATCCTGTGTCAGAAAACAAGGACGCCTTTATTTTGTGTTGACATAATATCCAGTGTCAGAAACAAAGAAGCCTGTATTTTGTGTTGTCATAATATCCTGTGTCAGAAAAGAAATAAGACTCTGTTTTGTGTTGTCGTAATATCCTGTCTCAGAAAACAAAGAAGCCTGTATTTTGTGTTGTCGTAATATCCTGTGTCAGAAAACAAAGAAGCCTGTATTTTGTGTTGTCATAATATCCTGTGTCAGAAACAAAGAAGCCTGTATTTTGTGTTGTCATAATATCCTGTGTGAGAAAAGAAATAAGACTCTATTTTGTGTTGTCGTAATATCCTGTCTCAGAAAACAAAGAAGCCTGTATTTTGTGTTGTCGTAATATCCTGTGTCAGAAACAAAGAAGCCTTTATTTTGTGTTGTCATAATGTCCTGTGTAAGAAAAGAAACAAGACTCTATTTTGTGTTGTCGTAATATCCAGTGTCAGAAAACAAAGAAGCCTTTATTTTGTGTTGTCGTAATATCCTGTGTCAGAAAACAAAGAAGCCTGTATTTTGTGATGTCATAATGTCCTATGTTAGAAACGAAATAGGCCACTATTTTGTGTTGTCATAATATCCTGTGTGAGAAAAGAAATAAGCATTTATTTTGTGTTGTCATAATGTCCTGTGTAAGAAAAGAAACAAGACTCTATTTTGTGTTGTCGTAATATCCTGTGTCAGAAACAAAGAAGCCTGTATTTTGTGTTGTCGTAATATCCTGTGTCAGAAAACAAAGAAGCCTTTATATTTTGTTGTCATAATGTCCTGTGTAAGAAAAGAAACAAGACTCGATTTTGTGTTGTCATAATATTCTGTGTAAGAAATGAAAAAAGCCTGTATTTTGTGTTGTCCTTCTGTCCTATGTAAGAAAAAAAATAAGCCTGTATTTTGTGTTGTTATAATATCCTATGTAAGAAAAGAAATAAGCCTGTATTTTGTGTTGTTATACTGTCCTATGTACGAAAAGAAATAAGCCTGTATTTTGTGTTGTTATAATATCCGATGTAAGAAAAGAAATAAGCCTGTATTTTGTGTTGTTATAATATCCTATGTACGATAAGAAAAAAGCCTGTATTATTTGTTGTCATACAGTCCTATGTACGAAAAGCAATAAGCCTGTATTTTGTGTTGTTATACTTTCCTATGTACGAAAAGAAATAAGCCTGTATTTTGTGTTGGTTTACTGTCCTATGTACGAAAAGAAATAAGCCTGTATTATTTGTTGTCATACAGTCCTATGTACGAAAAGAAATAAGCCTGTATTTTGTGTTGTTATACTGTCCTATGTACGAAAAGAAATAAGCCTGTATTATTTGTTGTCATACAGTCCTATGTAAGAAAAGAAATAAGCCTGTATTTTGTGTTGTTATACTGTCCTATGTACGAAAAGAAATAAGCCTGTATTATTTGTTGTCATACAATCCTATGTAAGAAAAGAAATAAGCCTGTATTATTTGTTGTCATGCAGTCTTATGTAAGAAAAGAAATAAGCCTGTATTTTGTGTTGTTATACTGTCCTATGTACGAAAAGGAATAAGCCTGTATTTTGTGTTGGTTTACTGTCCTATGTACGAAAAGAAATAAGCCTGTATTTTGTGTTGTTATACTGTCCTATGTACGAAAAGAAATAAGCCTGTATTATTTGTTGTCATGCAGTCTTATGTAAGAAAAGAAATAAGCCTGTATTTTGTGTTGTTATACTGTCCTATGTACGAAAAGGAATAAGCCTGTATTATTTGTTGTCATACAGTCCTATGTATGAAAAGAAATAAGCCTGTATTTTGTGTTGTTATACTGTCCAATGTACGAAAAGAAATAAGCCTGTATTATTTGTTGTAATACAGTCCTATGTAAGAAAAGAAATAAGCCTGTATTTTGTGTTGGTTTACTGTCCTATGTACGAAAAGAAATAAGCCTGTATTTTGTGTTGTCATACAGTCCTATGTACGAAAAGAAATAAGCCTGTATTATTTGTTGTCATACAGTCCTATGTACGAAAAGAAATAAGCCTGTATTTTGTGTTGTTATACTGTCCTATGTACGAAAAGAAATAAGCCTGTATTATTTGTTGTCATACAGTCCTATGTACGAAAAGAAATAAGCCTGTATTTTGTGTTGTTATACTGTCCTATGTACGAAAAGAAATAAGCCTGTATTTTGTGTTGGTTTACTGTCCTATGTACGAAAAGAAATAAGCCTGTATTTTGTGTTGTTATACTGTCCTATGTACGAAAAGAAATAAGCCTGTATTATTTGTTGTCATACAGTCCTCTGTAAGAAAAGAAATAAGCCTGTATTTTGTGTTGTTATACTGTCCTATGTACGAAAAGAAATAAGCCTGTATTTTGTGTTGTTATACTTTCCTATGTACGAAAAGAAATAAGCCTGTATTTTGTTTTGTTATAATATCCTATGTACGAAAAGAAATAAGCCTTTATTATTTGTTGTCATACAGTCCTATGTAAGAAAAGAAATAAGCCTGTATTTTGTGTTGTTATACTGTCCTATGTTCGAAAAGACATAAGCCTTTATTATTTGTTGTCATACAGTCCTATGTAAGAAAAGAAATAAGCCTGTATTTTGTGTTGTTTTACTGTCCTATGTACGAAAAGAAATAAGCCTGTATTTTGTGTTGTTATACTTTCCTATGTACGAAAAGAAACAAGCCTGTATTTTGTGTTGTTATAATATCCTATGTAAGAAAAGAAATAAGCCTGTATTTTGTGTTGTTATACTGTCCTATGTTCGAAAAGAAATAAGCCTGTATTTTGTGTTGTTATACTTTCCTATGTACGAAAAGAAATAAGCCTTTATTATTTGTTGTCATACAGTCCTATGTAAGAAAAGAAATAAGCCTGTATTATTTGTTGTCATGCAGTCTTATGTAAGAAAAGAAATAAGCCTGTATTTTGTGTTGTTATACTGTCCTATGTACGAAAAGGAATAAGCCTGTATTTTGTGTTGGTTTACTGTCCTATGTACGAAAAGAAATAAGCCTGTATTATTTGTTGTCATACAGTCCTATGTATGAAAAGAAATAAGCCTGTATTTTGTGTTGTTATACTGTCCTATGTACGAAAAGGAATAAGCCTGTATTTTGTGTTGTTATACTGTCCTATGTACGAAAAGAAATAAGCCTGTATTTTGTGTTGTCATACAGTCCTATGTACGAAAAGAAATAAGCCTGTATTATTTGTTGTCATACAGTCCTATGTACGAAAAGAAATAAGCCTGTATTTTGTGTTGTTATACTGTCCTATGTACGAAAAGAAATATGCCTGTATTATTTGTTGTCATACAGTCCTATGTACGAAAAGAAATAAGCCTGTATTTTGTGTTGTTATCCTGTCCTATGTACGAAAAGAAATAAGCCTGTATTATTTGTTGTCATACAGTCCTATGTAAGAAAAGAAATAAGCCTGTATTTTGTGTTGTTATACTGTCCTATGTACGAAAAGAAATAAGCCTGTATTTTGTGTTGTTATACTTTCCTATGTACGAAAAGAAATAAGCCTGTATTATTTGTTGTCATACAATCCTATGTAAGAAAAGAAATAAGCCTGTATTATTTGTTGTCATGCAGTCTTATGTAAGAAAAGAAATAAGCCTGTATTTTGTGTTGTTATACTGTCCTATGTACGAAAAGGAATAAGCCTGTATTTTGTGTTGGTTTACTGTCCTATGTACGAAAAGAAATAAGCCTGTATTTTGTGTTGTTATACTGTCCTATGTACGAAAAGAAATAAGCC
This sequence comes from Euprymna scolopes, assembly GCF_053919585.1. Taxonomy (NCBI): domain Eukaryota; kingdom Metazoa; phylum Mollusca; class Cephalopoda; order Sepiida; family Sepiolidae; genus Euprymna; species Euprymna scolopes. The sequence goes on along the minus strand of NC_136487.1, from coordinate 107,418,434 downwards.
TGTATTATATGTTGTCATGCAGTCTTATGTAATAAAAGAAATAAGCCTGTATTTTGTGTTGTTATACTGTCCTATGTACGAAAAGGAATAAGCCTGTATTATTTGTTGTCATACAGTCCTATGTATGAAAAGAAATAAGCCTGTATTTTGTGTTGTTATACTGTCCTATGTACGAAAAGGAATAAGCCTGTATTATTTGTTGTCATACAGTCCTATGTAAGAAAAGAAATAAGCCTGTATTTTGTGTTGGTTTACTGTCCTATGTACGAAAAGAAATAAGCCTGTATTTTGTGTTGTCATACAGTCCTATGTACGAAAACAAATAAGCCTGTATTATTTGTTGTAATACTGTCCTATGTACGAAAAGAAATAAGCCTGTATTTTGTGTTGTTATACTGTCCTATGTACGAAAAGAAATAAGCCTGTATTATTTGTTGTCATACAGTCCTATGTACGAAAAGAAATAAGCCTGTATTATTTGTTGTCATACAGTCCTATGTAAGAAAAGAAATAAGCCTGTATTTTGTGTTGTTATACTTTCCTATGTACGAAAAGAAATAAGCCTGTATTTTGTTTTGTTATAATATCCTATGTAAGAAAAGAAATAAGCCTGTATTTTGTGTTGTTATACTGTCCTATGTACGAAAAGAAATAAGCCTGTATTTTGTGTTGGTTTACTGTCCTATGTACGAAAAGAAATAAGCCTGTATTTTGTGTTGGTTTACTGTCCTATGTACGAAAAGAAATAAGCCTGTATTTTGTTTTGTTATAATATCCTATGTAAGAAAAGAAATAAGCCTGTATTTTGTGTTGTTATACTGTCCTATGTACGAAAAGAAATAAGCCTGTATTTTGTGTTGGTTTACTGTCCTATGTACGAAAAGAAATAAGCCTGTATTTTGTGTTGTTATACTGTCCTATGTACGAAAAGAAATAAGCCTGTATTATTTGTTGTCATACAGTCCTATGTAAGAAAAGAAATAAGCCTGTATTTTGTGTTGTTATACTTTCCTATGTACGAAAAGAAATAAGCCTGTATTTTGTTTTGTTATAATATCCTATGTAAGAAAAGAAATAAGCCTGTATTTTGTGTTGTTATACTGTCCTATGTACGAAAAGAAATAAGCCTGTATTTTGTGTTGGTTTACTGTCCTATGTACGAAAAGAAATAAGCCTGTATTTTGTGTTGTTATACTTTCCTATGTACGAAAAGAAATAAGCCTTTATTATTTGTTGTCATACAGTCCTATGTAAGAAAAGAAATAAGCCTGTTTTTTGTGTTGTTATACTGTCCTATGTACGAAAAGAAATAAGCCTGTATTTTGTTTTGTTATAATATCCTATGTAAGAAAAGAAATAAGCCTGTATTTTGTGTTGTTATACTGTCCTATGTACGAAAAGAAATAAGCCTGTATTTTGTGTTGGTTTACTGTCCTATGTACGAAAAGAAATAAGCCTGTATTTTGTGTTGTTATACTTTCCTATGTACGAAAAGAAATAAGCCTTTATTATTTGTTGTCATACAGTCCTATGTAAGAAAAGAAATAAGCCTGTATTTTGTGTTGTTATACTGTCCTATGTACGAAAAGAAATAAGCCTGTATTTTGTGTTGTTATACTTTCCTATGTTCGAAAAGAAATAAGCCTTTATTATTTGTTGTCATACAGTCCTATGTAAGAAAAGAAATAAGCCTGTATTTTGTGTTGTTATACTGTCCTATGTAAGAAAAGAAATAAGCCTGTATTTTGTGTTGTTATACTTTCCTATGTACGAAAAGAAATAAGCCTGTATTTTGTGTTGTTATACTGTCCTATGTACGAAAAGAAATAAGCCTGTATTTTGTGTTGGTTTACTGTCCTATGTACGAAAAGAAATAAGCCTGTATTTTTTGTTGTTATACTTTCCTATGTACGAAAAGAAATAAGCCTTTATTATTTGTTGTCATACAGTCCTATGTAAGAAAAGAAATAAGCCTGTATTTTGTGTTGTTATACTGTCCTATGTACGAAAAGAAACAAGCCTGTATTTTGTGTTGTTATACTTTCCTATGTTCGAAAAGAAATAAGCCTTTATTATTTGTTGTCATACAGTCCTATGTACGAAAAGAAATAAGCCTGTATTTTGTGTTGATATACTGTCTTATGTACGAAAAGAAATAAGCCTGTATTTTGTGTTGTTATACTTTCCTATGTACGAAAAGAAATAAGCCTTTATTATTTGTTGTCATACAGTCCTATGTAAGAAAAGAAATAAGCCTGTATTTTGTGTTGTTATACTGTCCTATGTACGAAAAGAAATAAGCCTGTATTTTGTTTTGTTATAATATCCTATGTAAGAAAAGAAATAAGCCTGTATTTTGTGTTGTTATACTGTCCTATGTACGAAAAGAAATAAGCCTGTATTTTGTGTTGTTATACTTTCCTATGTAAGAAAAGAAATAAGCCTGTATTTTGTGTTGTTATACTGTCCTATGTACGAAAAGAAATAAGCCTGTATTTTGTGTTGGTTTACTGTCCTATGTACGAAAAGAAATAAGCCTGTATTTTGTGTTGTTATACTTTCCTATGTACGAAAAGAAATAAGCCTGTATTTTGTGTTGTTATACTTTCCTATGTTCGAAAAAAAATAAGCCTTTATTATTTGTTGTCATACAGTCCTATGTAAGAAAAGAAATAAGCCTGTATTTTGTGTTGTTATACTGTCCTATGTAAGAAAAGAAATAAGCCTGTATTTTGTGTTGTTATACTTTCCTATGTACGAAAAGAAATAAGCCTGTATTTTGTGTTGTTATACTGTCCTATGTACGAAAAGAAATAAGCCTGTATTTTGTGTTGGTTTACTGTCCTATGTACGAAAAGAAATAAGCCTGTATTTTGTGTTGTTATACTTTCCTATGTACGAAAAGAAATAAGCCTTTATTATTTGTTGTCATACAGTCCTATGTAAGAAAAGAAATAAGCCTGTATTTTGTGTTGTTATACTGTCCTATGTACGAAAAGAAATAAGCCTGTATTTTGTGTTGTTATACTTTCCTGTGTTCGAAAAGAAATAAGCCTTTATTATTTGTTGTCATACAGTCCTATGTACGAAAAGAAATAAGCCTGTATTTTGTGTTGTTATACTGTCCTATGTACGAAAAGAAATAAGCCTGTATTTTGTGTTGTTATACTTTCCTATGTACGAAAAGAAATAAGCCTTTATTATTTGTTGTCATACAGTCCTATGTAAGAAAAGAAATAAGCCTGTATTTTGTGTTGTTATACTGTCCTATGTAAGAAAAGAAATAAGCCTGTATTTTGTTTTGTTATAATATCCTATGTAAGAAAAGAAATAAGCCTGTATTTTGTGTTGTTATACTGTCCTATGTACGAAAAGAAATAAGCCTGTATTTTGTGTTGTTATACTTTCCTATGTAAGAAAAGAAATAAGCCTGTATTTTGTGTTGTTATACTGTCCTATGTACGAAAAGAAATAAGCCTGTATTTTGTGTTGTTATACTTTCCTATGTAAGAAAAGAAATAAGCCTGTATTTTGTGTTGTTATACTGTCCTATGTACGAAAAGAAATAAGCCTGTATTTTGTGTTGGTTTACTGTCCTATGTACGAAAAGAAATAAGCCTGTATTTTGTGTTGTTATACTTTCCTATGTACGAAAAGAAATAAGCCTTTATTATTTGTTGTCATACAGTCCTATGTAAGAAAAGAAATAAGCCTGTATTTTGTGTTGTTATACTGTCCTATGTACGAAAAGAAATAAGCCTGTATTTTGTTTTGTTATAATATCCTATGTAAGAAAAGAAATAAGCCTGTATTTTGTGTTGTTATACTGTCCTATGTACGAAAAGAAATAAGCCTGTATTTTGTGTTGGTTTACTGTCCTATGTACGAAAAGAAATAAGCCTGTATTTTGTGTTGTTATACTGTCCTATGTACGAAAAGAAATAAGCCTTTATTATTTGTTGTCATACAGTCCTATGTAAGAAAAGAAATAAGCCTGTATTTTGTGTTGTTATACTGTCCTATGTACGAAAAGAAATAAGCCTGTATTTTGTGTTGTTATACTTTCCTATGTTCGAAAAGAAATAAGCCTTTATTATTTGTTGTCATACAGTCCTATGTAAGAAAAGAAATAAGCCTGTATTTTGTGTTGTTATACTGTCCTATGTAAGAAAATAAATAAGCCTGTATTTTGTGTTGTTATACTTTCCTATGTACGAAAAGAAATAAGCCTGTATTTTGTGTTGTTATACTGTCCTATGTACGAAAAGAAATAAGCCTGTATTTTGTGTTGGTTTACTGTCCTATGTACGAAAAGAAATAAGCCTGTATTTTGTGTTGTTATACTTTCCTATGTACGAAAAGAAATAAGCCTTTATTATTTGTTGTCATACAGTCCTATGTAAGAAAAGAAATAAGCCTGTATTTTGTGTTGTTATACTGTCCTAAGTACGGAAAGAAATAAGCCTGTATTTTGTGTTGTTATACTTTCCTATGTTCGAAAAGAAATAAGCCTTTATTATTTGTTGTCATACAGTCCTATGTACGAAAAGAAATAAGCCTGTATTTTGTGTTGATATACTGTCCTATGTACGAAAAGAAATAAGCCTGTATTTTGTGTTGTTATACTTTCCTATGTACGAAAAGAAATAAGCCTTTATTATTTGTTGTCATACAGTCCTATGTAAGAAAAGAAATAAGCCTGTATTTTGTGTTGTTATACTGTCCTATGTACGAAAAGAAATAAGCCTGTATTTTGTTTTGTTATAATATCCTATGTAAGAAAAGAAATAAGCCTGTATTTTGTGTTGTTATACTGTCCTATGTACGAAAAGAAATAAGCCTGTATTTTGTGTTGTTATACTTTCCTATGTAAGAAAAGAAATAAGCCTGTATTTTGTGTTGTTATACCGTCCTATGTACGAAAAGAAATAAGCCTGTATTTTGTGTTGGTTTACTGTCCTATGTACGAAAAGAAATAAGCCTGTATTTTGTGTTGTTATACTTTCCTATGTACGAAAAGAAATAAGCCTGTATTTTGTGTTGGTTTACTGTCCTATGTACGAAAAGAAATAAGCCTGTATTATTTGTTGTCATACAGTCCTATGTACGAAAAGAAATAAGCCTGTATTTTGTGTTGTTATACTGTCCTATGTACGAAAAGAAATAAGCCTGTATTATTTGTTGTCATACAGTCCTATGTAAGAAAAGAAATAAGCCTGTATTTTGTGTTGTTATACTGTCCTATGTACGAAAAGAAATAAGCCTGTATTATTTGTTGTCATACAATCCTATGTAAGAAAAGAAATAAGCCTGTATTATTTGTTGTCATGCAGTCTTATGTAAGAAAAGAAATAAGCCTGTATTTTGTGTTGTTATACTGTCCTATGTACGAAAAGGAATAAGCCTGTATTTTGTGTTGGTTTACTGTCCTATGTACGAAAAGAAATAAGCCTGTATTTTGTGTTGTTATACTGTCCTATGTACGAAAAGAAATAAGCCTGTATTATTTGTTGTCATGCAGTCTTATGTAAGAAAAGAAATAAGCCTGTATTTTGTGTTGTTATACTGTCCTATGTACGAAAAGGAATAAGCCTGTATTATTTGTTGTCATACAGTCCTATGTATGAAAAGAAATAAGCCTGTATTTTGTGTTGTTATACTGTCCAATGTACGAAAAGGAATAAGCCTGTATTATTTGTTGTAATACAGTCCTATGTAAGAAAAGAAATAAGCCTGTATTTTGTGTTGGTTTACTGTCCTATGTACGAAAAGAAATAAGCCTGTATTTTGTGTTGTCATACAGTCCTATGTACGAAAAGAAATAAGCCTGTATTATTTGTTGTCATACAGTCCTATGTACGAAAAGAAATAAGCCTGTATTTTGTGTTGTTATACTGTCCTATGTACGAAAAGAAATAAGCCTGTATTATTTGTTGTCATACAGTCCTATGTACGAAAAGAAATAAGCCTGTATTTTGTGTTGTTATACTGTCCTATGTACGAAAAGAAATAAGCCTGTATTTTGTGTTGGTTTACTGTCCTATGTACGAAAAGAAATAAGCCTGTATTTTGTGTTGTTATACTGTCCTATGTACGAAAAGAAATAAGCCTGTATTATTTGTTGTCATACAGTCCTCTGTAAGAAAAGAAATAAGCCTGTATTTTGTGTTGTTATACTGTCCTATGTACGAAAAGAAATAAGCCTGTATTTTGTGTTGTTATACTTTCCTATGTACGAAAAGAAATAAGCCTGTATTTTGTTTTGTTATAATATCCTATGTACGAAAAGAAATAAGCCTTTATTATTTGTTGTCATACAGTCCTATGTAAGAAAAGAAATAAGCCTGTATTTTGTGTTGTTATACTGTCCTATGTTCGAAAAGACATAAGCCTTTATTATTTGTTGTCATACAGTCCTATGTAAGAAAAGAAATAAGCCTGTATTTTGTGTTGTTATACTGTCCTATGTACGAAAAGAAATAAGCCTGTATTTTGTGTTGTTATACTTTCCTATGTACGAAAAGAAACAAGCCTGTATTTTGTGTTGTTATAATATCCTATGTAAGAAAAGAAATAAGCCTGTATTTTGTGTTGTTATACTGTCCTATGTTCGAAAAGAAATAAGCCTGTATTTTGTGTTGTTATACTTTCCTATGTACGAAAAGAAATAAGCCTGTATTATTTGTTGTCATACAGTCCTATGTAAGAAAAGAAATAAGCCTGTATTATTTGTTGTCATGCAGTCTTATGTAAGAAAAGAAATAAGCCTGTATTTTGTGTTGTTATACTGTCCTATGTACGAAAAGGAATAAGCCTGTATTTTGTGTTGGTTTACTGTCCTATGTACGAAAAGAAATAAGCCTGTATTTTGGGTTGTTATACTGTCCTATGTACGAAAAGAAATAAGCCTGTATTATTTGTTGTCATACAGTCCTATGTATGAAAAGAAATAAGCCTGTATTTTGTGTTGTTATACTGTCCTATGTACGAAAAGGAATAAGCCTGTATTTTGTGTTGTTATACTGTCCTATGTACGAAAAGAAATAAGCCTGTATTTTGTGTTGTCATACAGTCCTATGTACGAAAAGAAATAAGCCTGTATTATTTGTTGTCATACAGTCCTATGTACGAAAAGAAATAAGCCTGTATTTTGTGTTGTTATACTGTCCTATGTACGAAAAGAAATATGCCTGTATTATTTGTTGTCATACAGTCCTATGTACGAAAAGAAATAAGCCTGTATTTTGTGTTGTTATACTGTCCTATGTACGAAAAGAAATAAGCCTGTATTATTTATTGTCATACAGTCCTATGTACGAAAAGAAATAAGCCTGTATTTTGTGTTGTCATACAGTCCTATGTACGAAAAGAAATAAGCCTGTATTATTTGTTGTCATACAGTCCTATGTACGACAAGAAATAAGCCTGTATTTTGTGTTGTTATACTGTCCTATGTACGAAAAGAAATAAGCCTGTATTATTTGTTGTCATACAGTCCTATGTACGAAAAGAAATAAGCCTGTATTTTGTGTTGTTATACTGTCCTATGTACGAAAAGAAATAAGCCTGTATTATTTGTTGTCATACAGTCCTATGTACGAAAAGAAATAAGCCTGTATTTTGTGTTGTTATACTGTCCTATGTACGAAAAGAAATAAGCCTGTATTATTTGTTGTCATACAGTCCTATGTACGAAAAGAAATAAGCCTGTATTTTGTGTTGTTATACTGTCCTATGTACGAAAAGAAATAAGCCTGTATTATTTGTTGTCATACAGTCCTATGTAAGAAAAGAAATAAGCCTGTATTTTGTGTTGTTATACTGTCCTATGTACGAAAAGAAATAAGCCTGTATTTTGTGTTGTTATACTTTCCTATGTACGAAAAGAAATAAGCCTGTATTATTTGTTGTCATACAATCCTATGTAAGAAAAGAAATAAGCCTGTATTATTTGTTGTCATGCAGTCTTATGTAAGAAAAGAAATAAGCCTGTATTTTGTGTTGTTATACTGTCCTATGTACGAAAAGGAATAAGCCTGTATTTTGTGTTGGTTTACTGTCCTATGTACGAAAAAAATAAGCCTGTATTTTGTGTTGTTATACTGTCCTATGTACGAAAAGAAATAAGCCTGTATTATATGTTGTCATGCAGTCTTATGTAATAAAAGAAATAAGCCTGTATTTTGTGTTGTTATACTGTCCTATGTACGAAAAGGAATAAGCCTGTATTATTTGTTGTCATACAGTCCTATGTATGAAAAGAAATAAGCCTGTATTTTGTGTTGTTATACTGTCCTATGTACGAAAAGGAATAAGCCTGTATTATTTGTTGTCATACAGTCCTATGTAAGAAAAGAAATAAGCCTGTATTTTGTGTTGGTTTACTGTCCTATGTACGAAAAGAAATAAGCCTGTATTTTGTGTTGTCATACAGTCCTATGTACGAAAACAAATAAGCCTGTATTATTTGTTGTAATACTGTCCTATGTACGAAAAGAAATAAGCCTGTATTTTGTGTTGTTATACTGTCCTATGTACGAAAAGAAATAAGCCTGTATTATTTGTTGTCATACAGTCCTATGTACGAAAAGAAATAAGCCTGTATTATTTGTTGTCATACAGTCCTATGTAAGAAAAGAAATAAGCCTGTATTTTGTGTTGTTATACTTTCCTATGTACGAAAAGAAATAAGCCTGTATTTTGTTTTGTTATAATATCCTATGTAAGAAAAGAAATAAGCCTGTATTTTGTGTTGTTATACTGTCCTATGTACGAAAAGAAATAAGCCTGTATTTTGTGTTGGTTTACTGTCCTATGTACGAAAAGAAATAAGCCTGTATTTTGTGTTGGTTTACTGTCCTATGTACGAAAAGAAATAAGCCTGTATTTTGTTTTGTTATAATATCCTATGTAAGAAAAGAAATAAGCCTGTATTTTGTGTTGTTATACTTTCCTATGTACGAAAAGAAATAAGCCTGTATTTTGTGTTGGTTTACTGTCCTATGTACGAAAAGAAATAAGCCTGTATTTTGTGTTGTTATACTGTCCTATGTACGAAAAGAAATAAGCCTGTATTATTTGTTGTCATACAGTCCTATGTAAGAAAAGAAATAAGCCTGTATTTTGTGTTGTTATACTTTCCTATGTACGAAAAGAAATAAGCCTGTATTTTGTTTTGTTATAATATCCTATGTAAGAAAAGAAATAAGCCTGTATTTTGTGTTGTTATACTGTCCTATGTACGAAAAGAAATAAGCCTGTATTTTGTGTTGGTTTACTGTCCTATGTACGAAAAGAAATAAGCCTGTATTTTGTGTTGTTATACTTTCCTATGTACGAAAAGAAATAAGCCTTTATTATTTGTTGTCATACAGTCCTATGTAAGAAAAGAAATAAGCCTGTATTTTGTGTTGTTATACTGTCCTATGTACGAAAAGAAATAAGCCTGTATTTTGTTTTGTTATAATATCCTATGTAAGAAAAGAAATAAGCCTTATTTTGTGTTGTTTTACTGTCCTATGTACGAAAAGAAATAAGCCTGTATTTTGTGTTGGTTTACTGTCCTATGTACGAAAAGAAATAAGCCTGTATTTTGTGTTGTTATACTTTCCTATGTACGAAAAGAAATAAGCCTTTATTATTTGTTGTCATACAGTCCTATGTAAGAAAAGAAATAAGCCTGTATTTTGTGTTGTTATACTGTCCTATGTACGAAAAGAAATAAGCCTGTATTTTGTGTTGTTATACTTTCCTATGTTCGAAAAGAAATAAGCCTTTATTATTTGTTGTCATACAGTCCTATGTAAGAAAAGAAATAAGCCTGTATTTTGTGTTGTTATACTGTCCTATGTAAGAAAAGAAATAAGCCTGTATTTTGTGTTGTTATACTTTCCTATGTACGAAAAGAAATAAGCCTGTATTTTGTGTTGTTATACTGTCCTATGTACGAAAAGAAATAAGCCTGTATTTTGTGTTGGTTTACTGTCCTATGTACGAAAAGAAATAAGCCTGTATTTTGTGTTGTTATACTTTCCTATGTACGAAAAGAAATAAGCCTTTATTATTTGTTGTCATACAGTCCTATGTAAGAAAAGAAATAAGCCTGTATTTTGTGTTGTTATACTGTCCTATGTACGGAAAGAAACAAGCCTGTATTTTGTGTTGTTATACTTTCCTATGTTCGAAAAGAAATAAGCCTTTATTATTTGTTGTCATACAGTCCTATGTACGAAAAGAAATAAGCCTGTATTTTGTGTTGATATACTGTCTTATGTACGAAAAGAAATAAGCCTGTATTTTGTGTTGTTATACTTTCCTATGTACGAAAAGAAATAAGCCTTTATTATTTGTTGTCATACAGTCCTATGTAAGAAAAGAAATAAGCCTGTATTTTGTGTTGTTATACTGTCCTATGTACGAAAAGAAATAAGCCTGTATTTTGTTTTGTTATAATATCCTATGTAAGAAAAGAAATAAGCCTGTATTTTGTGTTGTTATACTGTCCTATGTACGAAAAGAAATAAGCCTGTATTTTGTGTTGTTATACTTTCCTATGTAAGAAAAGAAATAAGCCTGTATTTTGTGTTGTTATACTGTCCTATGTACGAAAAGAAATAAGCCTGTATTTTGTGTTGGTTTACTGTCCTATGTACGAAAAGAAATAAGCCTGTATTTTGTGTTGTTATACTTTCCTATGTACGAAAAGAAATAAGCCTGTATTTTGTGTTGTTATACTTTCCTATGTTCGAAAAGAAATAAGCCTTTATTATTTGTTGTCATACAGTCCTATGTAAGAAAAGAAATAAGCCTGTATTTTGTGTTGTTATACTGTCCTATGTAAGAAAAGAAATAAGCCTGTATTTTGTGTTGTTATACTTTCCTATGTACGAAAAGAAATAAGCCTGTATTTTGTGTTGTTATACTGTCCTATGTACGAAAAGAAATAAGCCTGTATTTTGTGTTGGTTTACTGTCCTATGTACGAAAAGAAATAAGCCTGTATTTTGTGTTGTTATACTTTCCTATGTACGAAAAGAAATAAGCCTTTATTATTTGTTGTCATACAGTCCTATGTAAGAAAAGAAATAAGCCTGTATTTTGTGTTGTTATACTGTCCTATGTACGAAAAGAAATAAGCCTGTATTTTGTGTTGTTATACTTTCCTGTGTTCGAAAAGAAATAAGCCTTTATTATTTGTTGTCATACAGTCCTATGTACGAAAAGAAATAAGCCTGTATTTTGTGTTGTTATACTGTCCTATGTACGAAAAGAAATAAGCCTGTATTATTTGTTGTCATACAGTCCTATTTACGAAAAGAAATAAGCCTGTATTTTGTGTTATTTACTGTACTATGTACGAAAAGAAATAAGCCTGTATTTTGTGTTGTTATACTTTCCTATGTACGAAAAGTAATAAGCCTGTATTATTTGTTGTCATACAGTCCTATGTACGAAAAGAAATAAGCCAGTATTTTGTGTTGGTTTACTGTCCTATGTACGAAAAGAAATAAGCCTGTATTATTTGTTGTCATACAGTCCTATGTAAGAAAAGAAATAAGCCTGTATTTTGTGTTTGTTTACTGTCCTATGTACGAAAACAAATAAGCCTGTATTATTTGTTGTCATACAGTCCTATGTAAGAAAAGAAATAAGCCTGTATTTTGTGTTGTTATACTGTCCTATGTACGAAAAGAAATAAGCCTGTATTTTGTGTTGTTATACTTTCCTATGTACGAAAAGAAATAAGCCTGTATTATTTGTTGTCATACAGTCCTATGTAAGAAAAGAAATAAGCCTGTATTATTTGTTGTCATACAGTCCTATGTACGAAAAGAAATAAGCCTGTATTTTGTGTTGTTATACTTTCCTATGTACGAAAAGAAATAAGCCTGTATTATTTGTTGTCATACAGTCCTATGTAAGAAAAGAAATAAGCCTGTATTATTTGTTGTAATACAGTCCTATGTACGAAAAGAAATAAGCCTGTATTTTGTGTTGTTATACTTTCCTATGTACGAAAAGAAATAAGCCTGTATTATCTGTTGTCATACAGTCCTATGTAAGAAAAGAAATAAGCCTGTATTATTTGTTGTCATACAGTCCTATGTACGAAAAGAAATAAGCCTGTATTTTGTGTTGTTATACTTTCCTATGTACGAAAAGAAATAAGCCTGTATTATCTGTTGTCATACAGTCCTATGTAAGAAAAGAAATAAGCCTGTATTATTTGTTGTCATACAGTCCTATGTACGAAAAGAAATAAGCCTGTATTTTGTGTTGTTATACTTTCCTATGTACGAAAAGAAATAAGCCTTTATTATTTGTTGTCATACAGTCCTATGTAAGAAAAGAAATAAGCCTGTATTATTTGTTGTCATACAGTCCTATGTAAGAAAAGAAATAAGCCTGTATTTTGTGTTGGTTTACTGTCCTATGTACGAAAAGAAATAAGCCTGTATTTTGTGTTGTCATACTGTCCTATGTACGAAAAGAAATAAGCCTGTATTTTGTGTTGTTATACTTTCCTATGTACGAAAAGAAATAAGCCTGTATTATTTGTTGTCATACAGTCCTATGTAAGAAAAGAAATAAGCCCGTATTTTGTGTTGTCATACTGTCCTATGTACGAAAAGAAATAAGCCTGTGTTTTGTGTTGTTATACTTTCCTATGTACGAAAAGACATAAGCCTGTATTATTTGTTGTCATACAGTCCTATGTACGAAAAGAAATAAGCCTGTATTTTGTGTTGTTATACTGTCCTATGTACGAAAAGAAATAAGCCTGTATTTTGCGTTGGTTTACTGTCCTATGTACGAAAAGAAATAAGCCTGTATTTTGTGTTGTTATACTTTCCTATGTACGAAAAGAAATAAGCCTGTATTATTTGTTGTCATACAGTCCTATGTAAGAAAAGAAATAAGCCTGTATTTTGTGTTGGTTTACTGTCCTATGTACGAAAAGAAATAAGCCTGTATTTTGTGTTGTTATACTTTCCTATGTACGAAAAGAAATAAGCCTGTATTATTTGTTGTCATACAGTCCTATGTACGAAAAGAAATAAGCCTGTATTTTGTGTTGGTTTACTGTCCTATGTACGAAAAGAAATAAGCCTGTATTTTGTGTTGTTATACTTTCCTATGTACGAAAAGAAATAAGCCTGTATTATTTGTTGTCATACAGTCCTATGTACGAAAAGAAATAAGCCTGTATTTTGTGTTGGTTTACTGTCCTATGTACGAAAAGAAATAAGCCTGTATTATTTGTTGTCATACAGTCCTATGTAAGAAAAGAAATAAGCCTGTATTTTCTGTTGGTTTACTGTCCTATGTACGAAAAGAAATAAGCCTGTATTATTTGTTGTCATACAGTCCTATGTAAGAAAAGAAATAAGCCTGTATTTTGTGTTGTTATACTGTCCTATGTACGAAAAGAAATAAGCCTGTATTTTGTGTTGTTATACTTTCCTATGTACGAAAAGAAATAAGCCTGTATTATTTGTTGTCATACAGTCCTATGTAAGAAAAGAAATAAGCCTGTATTATTTGTTGTTATACAGTCCTATGTACGAAAAGAAATAAGCCTGTATTTTGTGTTGTTATACTTTCCTATGTACGAAAAGAAATAAGCCTGTATTATTTGTTGTCATACAGTCCTATGTAAGAAAAGAAATAAGCCTGTATTTTGTGTTGGTTTACTGTCCTATGTACGAAAAGAAATAAGCCTGTATTTTGTGTTGTTATACTTTCCTATGTACGAAAAGAAATAAGCCTGTATTATTTGTTGTCATACAGTCCTATGTACGAAAAGAAATAAGCCTGTATTTTGTGTTGTTATACTGTCCTATGTACGAAAAGAAATAAGCCTGTATTTTGTGTTGGTTTACTGTCCTATGTACGAAAAGAAATAAGCCTGTATTTTGTGTTGTTATACTTTCCTATGTACGAAAAGAAATAAGCCTGTATTATTTGTTGTCATACAGTCCTATGTAAGAAAAGAAATAAGCCTGTATTATTTGTTGTCATACAGTCCTATGTACGAAAAGAAATAAGCCTGTATTTTGTGTTGTTATACTTTCCTATGTACGAAAAGAAATAAGCCTGTATTATTTGTTGTCATACAGTCCTATGTAAGAAAAGAAAACAGCCTGTATTATTTCTTGTCATACAGTCCTATGTACGAAAAGAAATAAGCCTGTATTTTGTGTTGTTATACTTTCCTATGATCGAAAAGAAATAAGCCTGTATTATTTGTTGTCATACAGTCCTATGTAAGAAAAGAAATAAGCCTGTATTATTTGTTGTCATACAGTCCTATGTACGAAAAGAAAAAAGCCTGTATTTTGTGTTGTTATACGTTCCTATGTACGAAAAGAAATAAGCCTGTATTATTTGTTGTCATACAGTCCTATGTAAGAAAAGAAATAAGCCTGTATTTTGTGTTGTCATACTGTCCTATGTACGAAAAGAAATAAGCCTGTATTTTGTGTTGTTATACTTTCCTATGTACGAAAAGAAATAAGCCTGTATTATTTGTTGTCATACAGTCCTATGTAAGAAAAGAAATAAGCCTGTATTATTTGTTGTCATACAGTGCTATGTAAGAAAAGAAATAAGCCTGTATTTTGTGTTGGTTTACTGTCCTATGTACGAAAAGAAATAAGCCTGTATTTTGTGTTTGTTTACTGTCCTATGTACGAAAAGAAATAAGCCTGTATTTTGTGTTGTTATACTTTCCTATGTACGAAAAGAAATAAGCCTGTATTATTTGTTGTCATACAGTCCTATGTACGAAAAGAAATAAGCCTGTATTTTGTGTTGTTATACTGTCCTATGTACGAAAAGAAATAAGCCTGTATTTTGCGTTGGTTTACTGTCCTATGTACGAAAAGAAATAAGCCTGTATTTTGTGTTGTTATACTTTCCTATGTACGAAAAGAAATAAGCCTGTATTATTTGTTGTCATACAGTCCTATGTAAGAAAAGAAATAAGCCTGTATTTTGTGTTGTTATACTGTCCTATGTACGAAAAGAAATAAGCCTGTATTTTGTGTTGTTATACTTTCCTATGTACGAAAAGAAATAAGCCTGTATTATTTGTTGTCATACAGTCCTATTTACGAAAAGAAATAAGCCTGTATTTTGTGTTATTTACTGTCCTATGTACGAAAAGAAATAAGCCTGTATTTTGTGTTGTTATACTTTCCTATGTACGAAAAGTAATAAGCCTGTATTATTTGTTGTCATACAGTCCTATGTACGAAAAGAAATAAGCCAGTATTTTGTGTTGGTTTACTGTCCTATGTACGAAAAGAAATAAGCCTGTATTATTTGTTGTCATACAGTCCTATGTAAGAAAAGAAATAAGCCTGTATTTTGTGTTTGTTTACTGTCCTATGTACGAAAAGAAATAAGCCTGTATTATTTGTTGTCATACAGTCCTATGTAAGAAAAGAAATAAGCCTGTATTTTGTGTTGTTATACTGTCCTATGTACGAAAAGAAATAAGCCTGTATTTTGTGTTGTTATACTTTCCTATATACGAAAAGAAATAAGCCTGTATTATTTGTTGTCATACAGTCCTATGTAAGAAAAGAAATAAGCCTGTATTATTTGTTGTCATACAGTCCTATGTACGAAAAGAAATAAGCCTGTATTTTGTGTTGTTATACTTTCCTATGTACGAAAAGAAATAAGCCTGTATTATTTGTTGTCATACAGTCCTATGTAAGAAAAGAAATAAGCCTGTATTATTTGTTGTCATACAGTCCTATGTACGAAAAGAAATAAGCCTGTATTTTGTGTTGTTATACTTTCCTATGTACGAAAAGAAATAAGCCTGTATTATTTGTTGTCATACAGTCCTATGTAAGAAAAGAAATAAGCCTGTATTTTGTGTTGGTTTACTGTCCTATGTACGAAAAGAAATAAGCCTGTATTTTGTGTTGTTATACTTTCCTATGTACGAAAAGAAATAAGCCTGTATTATTTGTTGTCATACAGTCCTATGTACGAAAAGAAATAAGCCTGTATTTTGTGTTGTTATACTGTCCTATGTACGAAAAGAAATAAGCCTGTATTTTGTGTTGGTTTACTGTCCTATGTACGAAAAGAAATAAGCCTGTATGTTGTGTTGTTATACTTTCCTATGTACGAAAAGAAATAACCCTGTATTATTTGTTGTCATACAGTCCTATGTAAGAAAAGAAATAAGCCTGTATTATTTGTTGTCATACAGTCCTATGTACGAAAAGAAATAAGCCTGTATTTTGTGTTGTTATACTTTCCTATGTACGAAAAGAAATAAGCCTGTATTATTTGTTGTCATACAGTCCTATGTAAGAAAAGAAATAAGCCTGTATTATTTGTTGTCATACAGTCCTATGTACGAAAAGAAATAAGCCTGTATTTTGTGTTGTTATACTTTCCTATGTACGAAACGAAATAAGCCTGTATTATTTGTTGTCATACAGTTCTATGTAAGAAAAGACATAAGCCTGTATTATTTGTTGTCATACAGTCCTATGTACGAAAAGAAATAAGCCTGTATTTTGTGTTGTTATACTTTCCTATGTACGAAAAGAAAAAAGCCTGTATTATTTGTTGTCATACGGTCCTATGTAAGAAAAGAAATAAGCCTGTATTATTTGTTGTCATACAGTCCTATGTACGAAAAGAAATAAGCCTGTATTTTGTGTTGTTATACTTTCCTATGTACGAAAAGAAATAAGCCTGTATTATTTGTTGTAATACAGTCCTATGTAAGAAAAGAAATAAGCCTGTATTATTTGTTGTCATACAGTCCTATGTAAGAAAAGAAATAAGCCTGTATTTTGTGTTGGTTTACTGTCCTATGTACGAAAAGAAATAAGCCTGTATTTTGTGTTGGTTTACTGTGCTATGTACGAAAAGAAATAAGCCTGTATTTTGTGTTGTTATACTTTCCTATGTACGAAAAGAAATAAGCCTGTATTATTTGTTGTCATACAGTCCTATGTAAGAAAAGAAATAAGCCTGTATTTTGTGTTGTCATACTGTCCTATGTACGAAAAGAAATAAGCTTGTATTTTGTGTTGTTATACTTTCCTATGTACGAAAAGAAATAAGCCTGTATTATTTGTTGTCATACAGTCCTATGTACGAAAAGAAATAAGCCTGTATTTTGTGTTGTTATACTTTCCTATGTACGAAAAGAAATAAGCCTGTATTATTTGTTGTCATACAGTCCTATGTACGAAAAGAAATAAGCCTGTATTTTGTGTTGGTTTACTGTCCTATGTACGAAAAGAAATAAGCCTGTATTTTGTGTTGTTATACTTTCCTATGTACGAAAAGAAATAAGCCTGTATTATTTGTTGTAATACAGTCCTATGTACGAAAAGAAATAAGCCTGTATTTTGTGTTGTTATACTGTCCTATGTACGAAAAGAAATAAGCCTGTATTTTGTGTTGGTTTACTGTCCTATGTACGAAAAGAAATAAGCCTGTATGTTGTGTTGTTATACTTTCCTATGTACGAAAAGAAATAAGCCTGTATTATTTGTTGTCATACAGTCCTATGTAAGAAAAGAAATAAGCCTGTATTATTTGTTGTCATACAGTCCTATGTACGAAAAGAAATAAGCCTGTATTTTGTGTTGTTATACTTTCCTATGTACGAAAAGAAATAAGCCTGTATTATTTGTTGTCATACAGTCCTATGTAAGAAAAGAAATAAGCCTGTATTATTTGTTGTCATACAGTCCTATGTACGAAAAGAAATAAGCCTGTATTTTGTGTTGTTATACTTTCCTATGTACGAAAAGAAATAAGCCTGTATTATTTGTTGTCATACAGTCCTATGTAAGAAAAGACATAAGCCTGTATTATTTGTTGTCATACAGTCCTATGTACGAAAAGAAATAAGCCTGTATTTTGTGTTGTTATACTTTCCTATGTACGAAAAGAAAAAAGCCTGTATTATTTGTTGTCATACGGTCCTATGTAAGAAAAGAAATAAGCCTGTATTATTTGTTGTCATACAGTCCTATGTACGAAAAGAAATAAGCCTGTATTTTGTGTTGTTATACTTTCCTATGTACGAAAAGAAATAAGCCTGTATTATTTGTTGTAATACAGTCCTATGTAAGAAAAGAAATAAGCCTGTATTATTTGTTGTCATACAGTCCTATGTAAGAAAAGAAATAAGCCTGTATTTTGTGTTGGTTTACTGTCCTATGTACGAAAAGAAATAAGCCTGTATTTTGTGTTGGTTTACTGTGCTATGTACGAAAAGAAATAAGCCTGTATTTTGTGTTGTTATACTTTCCTATGTACGAAAATAAATAAGCCTGTATTATTTGTTGTCATACAGTCCTATGTAAGAAAAGAAATAAGCCTGTATTTTGTGTTGTCATACTGTCCTATGTACGAAAAGAAATAAGCCTGTATTTTGTGTTGTTATACTTTCCTATGTACGAAAAGAAATAAGCCTGTATTATTTGTTGTCATACAGTCCTATGTACGAAAAGAAATAAGCCTGTATTTTGTGTTGGTTTACTGTCCTATGTACGAAAAGAAATAAGCCTGTATTTTGTGTTGTTATACTTTCCTATGTACGAAAAGAAATAAGCCTGTATTATTTGTTGTCATACAGTCCTATGTACGAAAAGAAATAAGCCTGTATTTTGTGTTGGTTTACTGTCCTATGTACGAAAAGAAATAAGACTGTATATTGTGTTGTCATAATATCCTATGTAAGAAAAGAAATAAGCCTGTATTATTTGTTGTCATACAGTCCTATGTAAGAAAAGAAATAAGCCTGTATTATTTGTTGTCATACAGTCCTATGTAAGAAAAGAAATAAGCCTGTATTATTTGTTGTCATACAGTCCTATGTAAGAAAAGAAATAAGCCTGTATTATTTGTTGTCATACAGTCCTATGTACGAAAAGAAATAAGCCTGTATTATTTGTTGTCATACAGTCCTATGTAAGAAAAGAAATAAGCCTGTATTATTTGTTGTCATACAGTCCTATGTACGAAAAGAAATAAGCCTGTATTTTGTGTTGTTATACTTTCCTATGTACGAAAAGAAATAACCTGTATTATTTGTTGTCATACAGTCCTATGTAAGAAAAGAAATAAGCCTGTATTATTTGTTGTCATACAGTCCTATGTACGAAAAGAAATAAGCCTGTATTTTGTGTTGTTATACTTTCCTATGTACGAAAAGAAATAAGCCTGTATTATTTGTTGTCATACAGTCCTATGTAAGAAAAGAAATAAGCCTGTATTATTTGTTGTCATACAGTCCTATGTACGAAAAGAAATAAGCCTGTATTTTGTGTTGTTATACTTTCCTATGTACGAAAAGAAATAAGCCTGTATTATTTGTTGTCATACAGTCCTATGTAAGAAAAGAAATAAGCCTGTATTTTGTGTTGTCATACTGTCCTATGTACGAAAAGAAATAAGCCTGTATTTTGTGTTGTTATACTTTCCTATGTACGAAAAGAAATAAGCCTGTATTATTTGTTGTCATACAGTCCTATGTACGAAAATAAATAAGCCTGTATTTTGTGTTGTTATACTGTCCTATGTACGAAAAGAAATAACTCTGTATTTTGCGTTGGTTTACTGTCCGATGTACGAAAAGAAATAAGCCTGTATTTTGTGTTGTTATACTTTCCTATGTACGAAAAGAAATAAGCCTGTATTATTTGTTGTCATACAGTCCTATGTAAGAAAAGAAATAAGCCTGTATTTTGTGTTGTTATAATATCTTATGTAAGAAAAGAAATACGCCTGTATTTTGTGTTTTTATACTGTCCTATGTAAGAAAAGAAATAAGCCTGTATTATTTGTTGTCATACAGTCCTATGTAAGAAAAGAAATAAGCCTGTATTTTGTGTTGTTATAATATCCTATGTAAGAAAAGAAATAAGCCTGTATTTTGTGTTGTTATAATATCCTATGTAAGAAAAGAAATAAGCCTGTATTTTGTGTTGTCATACTGTCCTATGTAAGAAAAGAAATAAGCCTGTATTTTGTGTTGTTATAATATCCTATGTAAGAAAAGAAATAAGCCTGTATTATTTGTTGTCATACAGTCCTATGTAAGAAAAGAAATAAGCCTGTATTATTTGTTGTCATACAGTCCTATGTAAGAAAAGAAATAAGCCTGTATTTTGTGTTGGTTTACTGTCCTATGTACGAAAAGAAATAAGCCTGTATTTTGTGTTGTTATACTTTCCTATATACGAAAAGAAATAAGCCTGTATTATTTGTTGTCATACAGTCCTATGTAAGAAAAGAAATAAGCCTGTATTTTGTGTTGTTATACTGTCCTATGTACGAAAAGAAATAAGCCTGTATTTTGTGTTGTTATACTTTCCTATGTTCGAAAAGAAATAAGCCTTTATTATTTGTTGTCATACAGTCCTATGTACGAAAAGAAATATGCCTGTATTTTTGTTGTTATAATATCCTATGTAAGAAAAGAAATAAGCCTGTATTATTTGTTGTCATACAGTCCTATGTGAGAAAAGAAATAAGCCTGTATTTTGTGTTGTTATACTGTCCTATGTACGAAAAGAAATAAGCCTGTATTATTTGTTGTCATACAGTCCTATGTACGAAAAGAAATAAGCCTGTATTATTTGTTGTCATACAGTCCTATGTAAGAAATGAAATAAGCCTGTATTTTGTGTTGGTTTACTGTCCTATGTACGAAAAGAAATAAGCCTGTATTTTGTGTTGTTATACTGTCCTATGTACGAAAAGAAATAAGCCTGTATTATTTGTTGTCATACAGTCCTATGTGAGAAAAGAAATAAGCCTGTATTTTGTGTTGTTATACTGTCCTATGTACGAAAAGAAATAAGCCTGTATTATTTGTTGTCATACAGTCCTATGTAAGAAAAGAAATAAGCCTGTGTTATTTGTTGTCATACAGTCCTATGTAAGAAAAGAAATAAGCCTGTATTTTGTGTTGGTTTACTGTCCTATGTACGAAAAGAAATAAGCCTGTATTTTGTGTTGTTATACTTTCCTATGTACGAAAAGAAATAAGCCTGTATTATTTGTTGTCATACAGTCCTATGTACGAAAAGAAATAAGCCTGTATTTTGTGTTGTCATAATATCCTATGTAAGAAAAGAAATAAGGCTGTATTATTTGTTGTCATACAGTCCTATGTAAGAAAAGAAATAAGCCTGTATTATTTGTTGTCATACAGTCCTATGTAAGAAAAGAAATAAGCCTGTATTTTGTGTTGGTTTACTGTACTATGTACGAAAAGAAATAAGCCTGTATTTTGTGTTGTTATACTTTCCTATGTACGAAAAGAAATAAGCCTGTATTATTTGTTGTCATACAGTTTTATGTACGAAAAGAAATAAGCCTGTATTTTGTGTTGTCATAATATCCTATGTAAGAAAAGAAATAAGGCTGTATTATTTGTTGTCATACAGTCCTATGTAAGAAAAGAAATAAGCCTGTATTATTTGTTGTCATACAGTCCTATGTAAGAAAAGAAATAAGCCTGTATTATTTGTTGTCATACAGTCCTATGTAAGAAAAGAAATAAGCCTGTATTTTGTGTTGGTTTACTGTCCTATGTACGAAAAGAAATAAGCCTGTGTTTTGTGTTGTTATACTTTCCTATGTACGAAAAGAAATAAGCCTTTATTATTTGTTGTCATACAGTCCTATGTAAGAAAAGAAATAAGCCTGTATTTTGTGTTGTTATACTGTCCTATGTACGAAAAGAAATAAGCCTGTATTTTGTGTTGTTATACTTTCCTATGTTCGAAAAGAAATAAGCCTTTATTATATGTTGTCATACAGTCCTATGTACGAAAAGAAATATGCCTGTATTTTGTGTTGTTATAATATCCTATGTAAGAAAAGAAATAAGCCTGTATTATTTGTTGTCATACAGTCCTATGTGAGAAAAGAAATAAGCCTGTATTTTGTGTTGTTATACTGTCCTATGTACGAAAAGAAATAAGCCTGTATTATTTGTTGTCATACAGTCCTATGTACGAAAAGAAATAAGCCTGTATTATTTGTTGTCATACAGTCCTATGTAAGAAATGAAATAAGCCTGTATTTTGTGTTGGTTTACTGTCGTATGTACGAAAAGAAATAAGCCTGTATTTTGTGTTGTTATACTGTCCTATGTACGAAAAGAAATAAGCCTGTATTATTTGTTGTCATACAGTCCTATGTGAGAAAAGAAATAAGCCTGTATTTTGTGTTGTTATACTGTCCTATGTACGAAAAGAAATAAGCCTGTATTATTTGTTGTCATACAGTCCTATGTGAGAAAAGAAATAAGCCTGTATTTTGTGTTGTTATACTGTCCTATGTAAGAAAAGAAATAAGCCTGTATTATTTGTTGTCATACAGTCCTATGTAAGAAAAGAAATAAGCCTGTATTTTGTGTTGGTTTACTGTCCTATGTACGAAAAGAAATAAGCCTGTATTTTGTGTTGTTGTAATATTCTGTGTAAGAAAAGAAATAAGCCTGTATTATTTGTTGTCATACAGTCCTATGTAAGAAAAGAAATAAGCCTGTATTATGTGTTGTCATACGGTCCTATGTAAGAAATGAAATAAGCCTGTATTTTGTGTTGTTATACTTTCCTATGTACGAAAAGAAATAAGCCTGTATTTTGTGTTGTTATACTTTCCTATGTACGAAAAGAAATAAGCCTGTATTTTGTGTTGTTATAATATCCTATGTAAGAAAAGAAATAAGCCTGTATTATTTGTTGTCATACAGTCCTATGTAAGAAAAGAAATAAGCCTGTATTATTTGTTGTCATACAGTCCTATGTAAGAAATGAAATAAGCCTGTATTTTGTGTTGGTTTACTGTCCTATGTACGAAAAGAAATAAGCCTGTATTATTTGTTGTCATACAGTCCTATGTGAGAAAAGAAATAAGCCTGTATTTTGTGTTGTTATAATATCATTTGTAAGAAAATAAATAAGCCTTTATTTTGTGTTGTCCGTCTGTCCTATGTAAGAAAAGAAATAAGCTTGTATTTGGTGTTGTTATACTGTCCTATGTAAGAAAAGTAATAAGTCTGTATTTGGTTTTGTCATACTCTCTGATGTAAGAAAAGTATAAGCCTGCATTTTGTGGTGGTATACTGTCCTATGTAGGAAAATAAATATACCTGTATTTTGTGTTGTCATACTGTCCAATGTAAGAAAAGAAATAAGCCTGTATTTTTTGTTGTTATACTTTCCTATGTACGAAAAGAAATAAGCCTGTATTATTTGTTGTCATACAGTCCTATGTAAGAAAAGAAATAAGCCTGTATTTTGTGTTGTTATAATATCCTATGTAAGAAAAGAAATAAGCCTGTATTTTGTGTTGTCGTACTGTCCTATGTAAGAAAAGAATAAGCCTGTATTATGTGTTGTTATAATATCCTATTTAAGAAAAGAAATAAGCCTGTATTTTGTGTTGTCATACTATCCTATGTAAGAAAAGAAACAAGCCTGTATTTTGTGTTGTTATAATATCATATGTAAGAAAAGAAATAAGCCTGTATTTTGTGTTGGTTTACTATCCTATGTACGAAAAGAAATAAGCCTGTATTTTGTGTTGTTATACTTTCCTATGTACGAAAAGAAATAAGCCTGTATTATTTGTTGTCATACAGTCCTATGTAAGAAAAGAAATAAGCCTGTATTTTGTGTTGTTATAATATCCTATGTAAGAAAAGAAATAAGCCTGTATTTTGTGTTGTTATAATATCCTATGTAAGAAAAGAAATAAGCCCGTATTTTGTGTTGTCATACTGTCCTATGTAAGAAAAGAAATAAGCCTGTATTTTGTGTTGGTTTACTATCCTATGTACGAAAAGAAATAAGCCTGTATTTTGTGTTGTTATACTTTCCTATGTACGAAAAGAAATAAGCCTGTATTATTTGTTGTCATACAGTCCTATGTAAGAAAAGAAATAAGCCTGTATTTTGTGTTGTTATAATATCCTATGTAAGAAAAGAAATAAGCCTGTATTTTGTGTTGTTATAATATCCTATGTAAGAAAAGAAATAAGCCTGTATTTTGTGTTGTCATACTGTCCTATGTAAGAAAAGAAATAAGCCTGTATTTTGTGTTGGTTTACTGTCCTATGTACGAAAAGAAATAAGCCTGTATTTTCTGTTGGTTTACTTTCCTATGTACGAAAAGAAATAAGCCTGTATTATTTGTTGTCATACAGTCCTATGTACGAAAAGAAATAAGCCTGTATTTTGTGTTGTTATACTTTCCTATGTACGAAAAGAAATAAGCCTGTAATGTTTGTTGTCATACAGTCCTATGTAAGAAAAGAAATAAGCCTGTATTTTGCGTTGGTTTACTGTCCTATGTAAGAAAAGAAATAAGCCTGTATTTTGTGTTGTCATACAGTCCTATGTAAGAAAAGAAATAAGCCTGTATTTTGTGTTGTTATAATATCCTATGTAAGAAAAGAAATAAGCCTGTATTTTGTGTTGTCATACAGTCCTATGTAAGAAAAGAAATAAGCCTGTATTATTTGTTGTCATACAGTCCTATGTAAGAAAAGAAATAAGCCTGTATTTTGTGTTGTCATACAGTCCTATGTAAGAAAAGAAATAAGCCTGTATTTTGTGTTGTTATAATATCCTATGTAAGAAAAGAAATAAGCCTGTATTTTGTGTTGTTATAATATCCTATGTAAGAAAAGAAATAAGCCTGTATTTTTTGTTGTTATAATATCCTATGTAAGAAAAGAAATAAGCCTGTATTATTTGTTGTCATACAGTCCTATGTAAGAAAAGAAATAAGCCTGTATTTTGTGTTGTTATAATATCCTATGTAAGAAAAGAAATAAGCCTGTATTGTGTGTTGTTATAATATCCTATGTAAGAAAAGAAATAAGCCTGTATTTTGTGTTGTCATACAGTCCTATGTAAGAAAAGAAATAAGCCTGTATTTTGTGTTGTTATAATATCCTATGTAAGAAAAGAAATAAGCCTGTATTTTGTGTTGTTATAATATCCTATGTAAGAAAAGAAATAAGCCTGTATTATTTGTTGTCATACAGTCCTCTGTAAGAAAAGAAATAAGCCTGTATTTTGTGTTGTCATACTGTCCTATGTAAGAAAAGAAATAAGCCTGTATTATTTGTTGTCATACAGTCCTATGTAAAAAAAGAAATAAGCCTGTATTATTTGTTGTCATACAGTCCTATGTAAGAAAAGAAATAAGCCTGTATTTTGTGTTGTTATAATATCCTATGTAAGAAAAGAAATAAGCCTGTATTTTGTGTTGTTATAATATCCTATGTAAGAAAAGAAATAAGCCTGTATTTTGTGTTGTTATAATATCCTATGTAAGAAAAGAAATAAGCCTGTATTATTTGTTGTCATACAGTCCTATGTAAGAAAAGAAATAAGCCTGTATTATGTGTTGTCATACGGTCCTATGTAAGAAATGAAATAAGCCTGTATTTTGTGTTGTTATAATATCCTGTGTAAGAAAAGAAATAAGCCTGTATTTTGTGTTGTTATAATATCCTATGTAAGAAAAGAAATAAGCCTGTATTTTGTATCCTTATAATATCCTATGTAAGAAAAGAAATAAGCCTGTATTTTGTGTTGTCATACAGTCCTATGTAAGAAAAGAAATAAGCCTGTATTTTGTGTTGTTATAATATCCTGTGTAAGAAAAGAAATAAGCCTGTATTATGTGTTGTTATAATATCCTATGTAAGAAAAGAAATAAGCCTGTATTTTGTGTTGTTATAATATCCTGTGTAAGAAAAGAAATAAGCCTGTATTATGTGTTGTTATAATATCCTATGTAAGAAAAGAAATAAGCCTGTATTTTTTGTTGTAATACAGTCCTATGTAAGAAAAGAAATAAGCCTGTATTTTGTGTTGTTATAATATCCTATGTAAGAAAAGAAATAAGCCTGTATTTTGTGTTGTTATAATATCCTATGTAAGAAAAGAAATAAGCCTGTATTTTGTGTTGTCATACAGTCCTATGTAAGAAAAGAAATAAGCCTGTATTTTGTGTTGTCATACTGTCCTATGTAAGAAAAGAAATAAGCCTGTATTATTTGTTGTCATACAGTCCTATGTAAGAAAAGAAATAAGCCTGTATTATTTGTTGTCATACAGTCCTATGTAAGAAAAGAAATAAGCCTGTATTTTGTGTTGTTATAATATCCTATGTAAGAAAAGAAATAAGCCTGTATTTTGTGTTGTTATAATATCCTATGTAAGAAAAGAAATAAGCCTGTATTTTGTGTTGTTATAATATCCTATGTAAGAAAAGAAATAAGCCTGTATTGTTTGTTGTCATACAGTCCTATGTAAGAAAAGAAATAAGCCTGTATTTTGTGTTGTTATAATATCCTATGTAAGAAAAGAAATTAGCCTGTATTTTGTGTTGTTATAATATCCTGTGTAAGAAAAGAAATAAGCCTGTATTTTGTGTTGTTATAATATCCTATGTAAGAAAAGAAATAAGCCTGTATTTTGTGTTGTTATAATATCCTGTATAAGAAAAGAAATAAGCCTGTATTTTGTGTTGTCATACAGTCCTATGTAAGAAAAGAAATAAGCCTGTATTTTGTGTTGTTATAATATCCTGTGTAAGAAAAGGAATATGCCTGTATTTTGTGTTGTTATAATATCCTATGTAAGAAAAGAAATAAGCCTGTATTTTGTGTTGTCATACAGTCCTATGTAAGAAAAGAAATAAGCCTGTATTTTGTGTTGTTATAATATCCTGTGTAAGAAAAGAAATAAGCCTGTATTTTGTGTTGTTATAATATCCTCTGTAAGAAAAGAAATAAGCCTGTATTTTGTGTTGTTATAATATCCTGTGTAAGAAAAGAAATAAGCCTGTATTTTGTGTTGTCATACAGTCCTATGTAAGAAAAGAAATAAGCCTGTATTTTGTGTTGTTATAATATCCTATGTAAGAAAGGAAATAAGCCTGTATTTTGTGTTGTCATACAGTCCTATGTAAGAAAAGAAATAAGCTTGTATTTTGTGTTGTTATAATATCCTGTGTAAGAAAAGAAATAAGCCTGTATTATGTGTTGTTATAATATCCTATGTAAGAAAAGAAATAAGCCTGTATTTTGTGTTGTTATAATATCCTGTGTAAGAAAAGAAATAAGCCTGTATTATGTGTTGTTATAATATCCTATGTAAGAAAAGAAATAAGCCTGTATTTTGTGTTGTTATAATATCCTGTGTAAGAAAAGAAATAAGCCTGTATTATGTGTTGTTATAATATCTTATGTAAGAAAAGAAATAAGCCTGTATTTTGTGTTGTCATACAGTCCTATGTAAGAAAAGAAATAAGCCTGTATTTTGTGTTGTTATAATATCCTATGTAAGAAAAGAAATAAGCCTGTATTTTGTGTTGTTATAATATCCTATGTAAGAAAAGAAATAAGCCTGTATTTTGTGTTGTTATAATATCCTATGTAAGAAAAGAAATAAGCCTGTATTTTGTGTTGTTATAATATCCTATGTAAGAAAAGAAATAAGCCTGTATGTTGTGTTGTCATACTGTCCTATGTAAGAAAAGAAATAAGCCTGTATTATTTGTTGTCATACAGTCCTATGTAAGAAAAGAAATAAGCCTGTATTTTGTGTTGTTATACAGTCCTATGTAAGAAAAGAAATAAGCCTGTATTTTGTGTTGTTATAATATCCTATGTAAGAAAAGAAATAAGCCTGTATTTTGTGTTGTTATAATATCCTATGTAAGAAAAGAAATAAGCCTGTATTTTGTGTTGTTATAATATCCTATGTAAGAAAAGAAATAAGCCTGTATTATTTGTTGTCATACAGTCCTATGTAAGAAAAGAAATAAGCCTGTATTTTGTGTTGTTATAATATCCTATGTAAGAAAAGAAATAAGCCTGTATTTTGTGTTGTCATACAGTCCTATGTAAGAAAAGAAATAAGCCTGTATTTTGTGTTGTTATAATATCCTATGTAAGAAAAGAAATAAGCCTGTATTTTGTGTTGTTATAATATCCTGTGTAAGAAAAGAAATAAGCCTGTATTATTTGTTGTCATACAGTCCTATGTAAGAAAAGAAATAAGCCTGTATTTTGTGTTGTCATACTGTCCTATGTAAGAAAAGAAATAAGCCTGTATTATTTGTTGTCATACAGTCCTATGTAAGAAAAGAAATAAGCCTGTATTATTTGTTGTCATACAGTCCTATGTAAGAAAAGAAATAAGCCTGTATTTTGTGTTGTTATAATATCCTATGTAAGAAAAGAAATAAGCCTGTATTTTGTGTTGTTATAATATCCTATGTAAGAAAAGAAATAAGCCTGTATTTTGTGTTGTTATAATATCCTATGTAAGAAAAGAAATAAGCCTGTATTATTTGTTGTCATACAGTCCTATGTAAGAAAAGAAATAAGCCTGTATTTTGTGTTGTTATAATATCCTATGTAAGAAAAGAAATAAGCCTGTATTTTGTGTTGTTATAATATCCTGTGTAAGAAAAGAAATAAGCCTGTATTTTGTGTTGTTATAATATCCTGTGTAAGAAAAGAAATAAGCCTGTATTATGTGTTGTTATAATATCCTATGTAAGAAAAGAAATAAACCTGTATTTTGTGTTGTAATACAGTCCTATGTAAGAAAAGAAATAAGCCTGTATTTTGTGTTGTTATAATATCCTATGTAAGAAAAGAAATAAGCCTGTATTTTGTGTCCTTATAATATCCTATGTAAGAAAAGAAATAAGCCTGTATTTTGTGTTGTCATACAGTCCTATGTAAGAAAAGAAATAAGCCTGTATTTTGTGTTGTTATAATATCCTGTGTAAGAAAAGAAATATGCCTGTATTATGTGTTGTTATAATATCCTATGTAAGAAAAGAAATAAGCCTGTATTTTGTGTTGTTATAATATCCTGTGTAAGAAAAGAAATAAGCCTGTATTATGTGTTGTTATAATATCCTATGTAAGAAAAGAAATAAGCCTGTATTTTGTGTTGTAATACAGTCCTATGTAAGAAAAGAAATAAGCCTGTATTTTGTGTTGTTATAATATCCTATGTAAGAAAAGAAATAAGCCTGTATTTTGTGTTGTTATAATATCCTATGTAAGAAAAGAAATAAGCCTGTATTTTGTGTTGTCATACAGTCCTATGTAAGAAAAGAAATAAGCCTGTATTTTGTGTTATCATACTGTCCTATGTAAGAAAAGAAATAAGCCTGTATTATTTGTTGTCATACAGTCCTATGTAAGAAAAGAAATAAGCCTGTATTATTTGTTGTCATACAGTCCTATGTAAGAAAAGAAATAAGCCTGTATTTTGTGTTGTTATAATATCCTATGTAAGAAAAGAAATAAGCCTGTATTTTGTGTTGTTATAATATCCTATGTAAGAAAAGAAATAAGCCTGTATTTTGTGTTGTTATAATATCCTATGTAAGAAAAGAAATAAGCCTGTATTATTTGTTGTCATACAGTCCTATGTAAGAAAAGAAATAAGCCTGTATTTTGTGTTGTTATAATATCCTATGTAAGAAAAGAAATAAGCCTGTATTTTGTGTTGTTATAATATCCTGTGTAAGAAAAGAAATAAGCCTGTATTTTGTGTTGTTATAATATCCTATGTAAGAAAAGAAATAAGCCTGTATTTTGTCATGTTATAATATCCTGTGTAAGAAAAGAAATAAGCCTGTATTTTGTGTTGTTATAATATCCTGTGTAAGAAAAGAAATAAGCCTGTATTTTGTGTTGTTATAATATCCTGTGTAAGAAAAGAAATAAGCCTGTATTTTGTGTTGTTATAATATCCTGTGTAAGAAAAGAAATAAGCCTGTATTTTGTGTTGTTATAATATCCTATGTAAGAAAAGAAATAAGCCTGTATTTTGTGTTGTTATAATATCCTGTGTAAGAAAAGAAATAAGCCTGTATTTTGTGTTGTTATAATATCCTGTGTAAGAAAAGAAATAAGCCTGTATTTTGTGTTGTTATAATATCCTATGTAAGAAAAGAAATAAGCCTGTATTTTGTGTTGTTATAATATCCTGTGTAAGAAAAGAAATAAGCCTGTATTTTGTGTTGTTATAATATCCTATGTAAGAAAAGAAATAAGCCTGTATTTTGTGTTGTTATAATATCCTGTGTAAGAAAAGAAATAAGCCTGTATTTTGTGTTGTTATAATATCCTGTGTAAGAAAAGAAATAAGCCTGTATTTTGTGTTGTTATAATATCCTGTGTAAGAAAAGAAATAAGCCTGTATTATGTGTTGTTATAATATCCTATGTAAGAAAAGAAATAAGCCTGTATTTTGTGTTGTAATACAGTCCTATGTAAGAAAAGAAATAAGCCTGTATTTTGTGTTGTTATAATATCCTATGTAAGAAAAGAAATAAGCCTGTATTTTGTGTTGTTATAATATCCTATGTAAGAAAAGAAATAAGCCTGTATTTTGTGTTGTCATACAGTCCTATGTAAGAAAAGAAATAAGCCTGTATTTTGTGTTATCATACTGTCCTATGTAAGAAAAGAAATAAGCCTGTATTATTTGTTGTCATACAGTCCTATGTAAGAAAAGAAATAAGCCTGTATTATTTGTTGTCATACAGTCCTATGTAAGAAAAGAAATAAGCCTGTATTTTGTGTTGTTATAATATCCTATGTAAGAAAAGAAATAAGCCTGTATTTTGTGTTGTTATAATATCCTATGTAAGAAAAGAAATAAGCCTGTATTTTGTGTTGTTATAATATCCTATGTAAGAAAAGAAATAAGCCTGTATTATTTGTTGTCATACAGTCCTATATAAGAAAAGAAATAAGCCTGTATTTTGTGTTGTTATAATATCCTATGTAAGAAAAGAAATAAGCCTGTATTTTGTGTTGTTATAATATCCTGTGTAAGAAAAGAAATAAGCCTGTATTTTGTGTTGTTATAATATCCTATGTAAGAAAAGAAATAAGCCTGTATTTTGTGTTGTTATAATATCCTGTGTAAGAAAAGAAATAAGCCTGTATTTTGTGTTGTTATAATATCCTGTGTAAGAAAAGAAATAAGCCTGTATTTTGTGTTGTTATAATATCCTGTGTAAGAAAAGAAATAAGCCTGTATTTTGTGTTGTTATAATATCCTGTGTAAGAAAAGAAATAAGCCTGTATTTTGTGTTGTTATAATATCCTATGTAAGAAAAGAAATAAGCCTGTATTTTGTGTTGTTATAATATCCTGTGTAAGAAAAGAAATAAGCCTGTATTTTGTGTTGTTATAATATCCTGTGTAAGAAAAGAAATAAGCCTGTATTTTGTGTTGTTATAATATCCTATGTAAGAAAAGAAATAAGCCTGTATTTTGTGTTGTTATAATATCCTGTGTAAGAAAAGAAATAAGCCTGTATTTTGTGTTGTTATAATATCCTATGTAAGAAAAGAAATAAGCCTGTATTTTGTGTTGTTATAATATCCTGTGTAAGAAAAGAAATAAGCCTGTATTTTGTGTTGTTATAATATCCTATGTAAGAAAAGAAATAAGCCTGTATTTTGTGTTGTCATACAGTCCTATGTAAGAAAAGAAATAAGCCTGTATTTTGTGTTGTTATAATATCCTGTGTAAGAAAAGAAATAAGCCTGTATTTTGTGTTGTTATAATATCCTCTGTAAGAAAAGAAATAAGCCTGTATTTTGTGTTGTTATAATATCCTGTGTAAGAAAAGAAATAAGCCTGTATTTTGTGTTGTCATACAGTCCTATGTAAGAAAAGAAATAAGCCTGTATTTTGTGTTGTTATAATATCCTATGTAAGAAAAGAAATAAGCCTGTATTTTGTGTTGTTATAATATCCTGTGTAAGAAAAGGAATATGCCTGTATTTTGTGTTGTTATAATATCCTATGTAAGAAAAGAAATAAGCCTGTATTTTGTGTTGTCATACAGTCCTATGTAAGAAAAGAAATAAGCCTGTATTTTGTGTTGTTATAATATCCTGTGTAAGAAAAGAAATAAGCCTGTATTTTGTGTTGTTATAATATCCTCTGTAAGAAAAGAAATAAGCCTGTATTTTGTGTTGTTATAATATCCTGTGTAAGAAAAGAAATAAGCCTGTATTTTGTGTTGTCATACAGTCCTATGTAAGAAAAGAAATAAGCCTGTATTTTGTGTTGTTATAATATCCTATGTAAGAAAGGAAATAAGCCTGTATTTTGTGTTGTCATACAGTCCTATGTAAGAAAAGAAATAAGCTTGTATTTTGTGTTGTTATAATATCCTGTGTAAGAAAAGAAATAAGCCTGTATTATGTGTTGTTATAATATCCTATGTAAGAAAAGAAATAAGCCTGTATTTTGTGTTGTTATAATATCCTGTGTAAGAAAAGAAATAAGCCTGTATTATGTGTTGTTATAATATCCTATGTAAGAAAAGAAATAAGCCTGTATTTTGTGTTGTTATAATATCCTGTGTAAGAAAAGAAATAAGCCTGTATTATGTGTTGTTATAATATCTTATGTAAGAAAAGAAATAAGCCTGTATTTTGTGTTGTCATACAGTCCTATGTAAGAAAAGAAATAAGCCTGTATTTTGTGTTGTTATAATATCCTATGTAAGAAAAGAAATAAGCCTGTATTTTGTGTTGTTATAATATCCTATGTAAGAAAAGAAATAAGCCTGTATTTTGTGTTGTTATAATATCCTATGTAAGAAAAGAAATAAGCCTGTATTTTGTGTTGTTATAATATCCTATGTAAGAAAAGAAATAAGCCTGTATGTTGTGTTGTCATACTGTCCTATGTAAGAAAAGAAATAAGCCTGTATTATTTGTTGTCATACAGTCCTATGTAAGAAAAGAAATAAGCCTGTATTTTGTGTTGTTATACAGTCCTATGTAAGAAAAGAAATAAGCCTGTATTTTGTGTTGTAATAATATCCTATGTAAGAAAAGAAATAAGCCTGTATTTTGTGTTGTTATAATATCCTATGTAAGAAAAGAAATAAGCCTGTATTTTGTGTTGTTATAATATCCTATGTAAGAAAAGAAATAAGCCTGTATTATTTGTTGTCATACAGTCCTATGTAAGAAAAGAAATAAGCCTGTATTTTGTGTTGTTATAATATCCTATGTAAGAAAAGAAATAAGCCTGTATTTTGTGTTGTCATACAGTCCTATGTAAGAAAAGAAATAAGCCTGTATTTTGTGTTGTTATAATATCCTATGTAAGAAAAGAAATAAGCCTGTATTTTGTGTTGTTATAATATCCTATGTAAGAAAAGAAATAAGCCTGTATTATTTGTTGTCATACAGTCCTATGTAAGAAAAGAAATAAGCCTGTATTTTGTGTTGTCATACTGTCCTATGTAAGAAAAGAAATAAGCCTGTATTATTTGTTGTCATACAGTCCTATGTAAGAAAAGAAATAAGCCTGTATTATTTGTTGTCATACAGTCCTATGTAAGAAAAGAAATAAGCCTGTATTTTGTGTTGTTATAATATCCTATGTAAGAAAAGAAATAAGCCTGTATTTTGTGTTGTTATAATATCCTATGTAAGAAAAGAAATAAGCCTGTATTTTGTGTTGTTATAATATCCTATGTAAGAAAAGAAATAAGCCTGTATTATTTGTTGTCATACAGTCCTATGTAAGAAAAGAAATAAGCCTGTATTTTGTGTTGTTATAATATCCTATGTAAGAAAAGAAATAAGCCTGTATTTTGTGTTGTTATAATATCCTGTGTAAGAAAAGAAATAAGCCTGTATTTTGTGTTGTTATAATATCCTATGTAAGAAAAGAAATAAGCCTGTATTTTGTGTCCTTATAATATCCTATGTAAGAAAAGAAATAAGCCTGTATTTTGTGTTGTCATACAGTCCTATGTAAGAAAAGAAATAAGCCTGTATTTTGTGTTGTTATAATATCCTGTGTAAGAAAAGAAATATGCCTGTATTATGTGTTGTTATAATATCCTATGTAAGAAAAGAAATAAGCCTGTATTTTGTGTTGTTATAATATCCTGTGTAAGAAAAGAAATAAGCCTGTATTATGTGTTGTTATAATATCCTATGTAAGAAAAGAAATAAGCCTGTATTTTGTGTTGTAATACAGTCCTATGTAAGAAAAGAAATAAGCCTGTATTTTGTGTTGTTATAATATCCTATGTAAGAAAAGAAATAAGCCTGTATTTTGTGTTGTTATAATATCCTATGTAAGAAAAGAAATAAGCCTGTATTTTGTGTTGTCATACAGTCCTATGTAAGAAAAGAAATAAGCCTGTATTTTGTGTTATCATACTGTCCTATGTAAGAAAAGAAATAAGCCTGTATTATTTGTTGTCATACAGTCCTATGTAAGAAAAGAAATAAGCCTGTATTATTTGTTGTCATACAGTCCTATGTAAGAAAAGAAATAAGCCTGTATTTTGTGTTGTTATAATATCCTATGTAAGAAAAGAAATAAGCCTGTATTTTGTGTTGTTATAATATCCTATGTAAGAAAAGAAATAAGCCTGTATTTTGTGTTGTTATAATATCCTATGTAAGAAAAGAAATAAGCCTGTATTATTTGTTGTCATACAGTCCTATGTAAGAAAAGAAATAAGCCTGTATTTTGTGTTGTTATAATATCCTATGTAAGAAAAGAAATAAGCCTGTATTTTGTGTTGTTATAATATCCTGTGTAAGAAAAGAAATAAGCCTGTATTTTGTGTTGTTATAATATCCTATGTAAGAAAAGAAATAAGCCTGTATTTTGTCATGTTATAATATCCTGTGTAAGAAAAGAAATAAGCCTGTATTTTGTGTTGTTATAATATCCTGTGTAAGAAAAGAAATAAGCCTGTATTTTGTGTTGTTATAATATCCTATGTAAGAAAAGAAATAAGCCTGTATTTTGTGTTGTTATAATATCCTGTGTAAGAAAAGAAATAAGCCTGTATTTTGTGTTGTTATAATATCCTGTGTAAGAAAAGAAATAAGCCTGTATTTTGTGTTGTTATAATATCCTGTGTAAGAAAAGAAATAAGCCTGTATTATGTGTTGTTATAATATCCTATGTAAGAAAAGAAATAAGCCTGTATTTTGTGTTGTAATACAGTCCTATGTAAGAAACGAAATAAGCCTGTATTTTGTGTTGTTATAATATCCTATGTAAGAAAAGAAATAAGCCTGTATTTTGTGTTGTTATAATATCCTATGTAAGAAAAGAAATAAGCCTGTATTTTGTGTTGTCATACAGTCCTATGTAAGAAAAGAAATAAGCCTGTATTTTGTGTTATCATACTGTCCTATGTAAGAAAAGAAATAAGCCTGTATTATTTGTTGTCATACAGTCCTATGTAAGAAAAGAAATAAGCCTGTATTATTTGTTGTCATACAGTCCTATGTAAGAAAAGAAATAAGCCTGTATTTTGTGTTGTTATAATATCCTATGTAAGAAAAGAAATAAGCCTGTATTTTGTGTTGTTATAATATCCTATGTAAGAAAAGAAATAAGCCTGTATTTTGTGTTGTTATAATATCCTATGTAAGAAAAGAAATAAGCCTGTATTATTTGTTGTCATACAGTCCTATATAAGAAAAGAAATAAGCCTGTATTTTGTGTTGTTATAATATCCTATGTAAGAAAAGAAATAAGCCTGTATTTTGTGTTGTTATAATATCCTGTGTAAGAAAAGAAATAAGCCTGTATTTTGTGTTGTTATAATATCCTATGTAAGAAAAGAAATAAGCCTGTATTTTGTGTTGTTATAATATCCTGTGTAAGAAAAGAAATAAGCCTGTATTTTGTGTTGTTATAATATCCTGTGTAAGAAAAGAAATAAGCCTGTATTTTGTGTTGTTATAATATCCTGTGTAAGAAAAGAAATAAGCCTGTATTTTGTGTTGTTATAATATCCTGTGTAAGAAAAGAAATAAGCCTGTATTTTGTGTTGTTATAATATCCTATGTAAGAAAAGAAATAAGCCTGTATTTTGTGTTGTTATAATATCCTGTGTAAGAAAAGAAATAAGCCTGTATTTTGTGTTGTTATAATATCCTGTGTAAGAAAAGAAATAAGCCTGTATTTTGTGTTGTTATAATATCCTATGTAAGAAAAGAAATAAGCCTGTATTTTGTGTTGTTATAATATCCTGTGTAAGAAAAGAAATAAGCCTGTATTTTGTGTTGTTATAATATCCTATGTAAGAAAAGAAATAAGCCTGTATTTTGTGTTGTTATAATATCCTGTGTAAGAAAAGAAATAAGCCTGTATTTTGTGTTGTTATAATATCCTATGTAAGAAAAGAAATAAGCCTGTATTTTGTGTTGTCATACAGTCCTATGTAAGAAAAGAAATAAGCCTGTATTTTGTGTTGTTATAATATCCTGTGTAAGAAAAGAAATAAGCCTGTATTTTGTGTTGTTATAATATCCTCTGTAAGAAAAGAAATAAGCCTGTATTTTGTGTTGTTATAATATCCTGTGTAAGAAAAGAAATAAGCCTGTATTTTGTGTTGTCATACAGTCCTATGTAAGAAAAGAAATAAGCCTGTATTTTGTGTTGTCATACAGTCCTATGTAAGAAAAGAAACAAGCCTGTATTTTGTGTTGTTATAATATCCTATGTAAGAAAAGAAATAAGCCTGTATTTTGTGTTGTTATAATATCCTATTTAAGAAAAGAAATAAGCCTGTATTTTGTGTTGTTATAATATCCTATGTAAGAAAAGAAATAAGCCTGTATTTTGTGTTGTCATACTGTCCTATGTAAGAAAAGAAATAAGCCTGTATTTTGTGTTGTCATACTGTCCTATGTAAGAAAAGAAATAAGCCTGTATTTTGTGTTGTTATACTGTCCTATGTAAGAAAAGAAATAAGCCTGTATTTTGTGTTGTCATACTGTCCTATGTAAGAAAAGAAATAAGCCTGTATTATTTGTTGTCATACAGTCCTATGTAAGAAAAGAAATAAGCCTGTATTTTGTGTTGTCATACAGTCCTATGTAAGAAAAGAAATAAGCCTGTATTTTGTGTTGTTATAATATCCTATGTAAGAAAAGAAATAAGCCTGTATTTTGTGTTGTCATACTGTCCTATGTAAGAAAAGAAATAAGCCTGTATTTTGTGTTGTCATACTGTCCTATGTAAGAAAAGAAATAAGCCTGTATTTTGTGTTGTCATACTGTCCTATGTAAGAAAAGAAATAAGCCTGTATTTTGTGTTGTCATACTGTCCTATGTAAGAAAAGAAATAAGCCTGTATTTTGTGTTGTCATACTGTCCTATGTAAGAAAAGAAATAAGCCTGTATTTTGTGTTGTCATACAGTCCTATGTAAGAAAAGAAATAAGCCTGTATTTTGTGTTGTCATACTGTCCTATGTAAGAAAAGAAATAAGCCTGTATTTTGTGTTGTCATACTGTCCTATGTAAGAAAAGAAATAAGCCTGTATTTTGTGTTGTTATAATATCCTATGTAAGAAAAGAAATAAGCCTGTATTTTGTGTTGTCATACTGTCCTATGTAAGAAAAGAAATAAGCCTGTATTTTGTGTTGTCATACTGTCCTATGTAAGAAAAGAAATAAGCCTGTATTTTGTGTTGTCATACTGTCCTATGTAAGAAAAGAAATAAGCCTGTATTTTGTGTTGTCATACTGTCCTATGTAAGAAAAGAAATAAGCCTGTATTTTGTGTTGTCATACAGTCCTATGTAAGAAAAGAAATAAGCCTGTATTTTGTGTTGTTATAATATCCTATGTAAGAAAAGAAATAAGCCTGTATTTTGTGTTGTTATAATATCCTATGTAAGAAAAGAAATAAGTCTGTATTTTGTGTTGTTATAATATCCTATGTAAGAAAAGAAATAAGCCTGTATTTTGTGTTGTTATAATATCCTATGTAAGAAAAGAAATAAGCCTGTATTTTGTGTTGTTATAATATCCTATGTAAGAAAAGAAATAAGCCTGTATTTTGTGTTGTCATACTGTCCTATGTAAGAAAAGAAATAAGCCTGTATTATTTGTTGTCATACAGTCCTATGTAAGAAAAGAAATAAGCCTGTATTTTGTGTTGTTATAATATCCTATGTAAGAAACGAAATAAGCCTGTATTTTGTGTTGTTATATTATCCTATGTAAGAAAAGAAATAAGCCTGTATTTTGTGTTGTTGTAATATCCTATGTAAGAAAAGAAATAAGCCTGTATTATTTGTTGTCATACAGTCCTATGTAAGAAAAGAAATAAGCCTGTATTTTGTGTTGTTATAATATCCTATGTAAGAAAAGAAATAAGCCTGCTGTATTTTGTGTTGTCATACAGTCCTATGTAAGAAAAGAAACAAGCCTGTATTTTGTGTTGTTATAATATCCTATGTAAGAAAAGAAATAAGCCTGTATTTTGTGTTGTTATAATATCCTATTTAAGAAAGAAATAAGCCTGTATTTTGTGTTGTTATAATATCCTATGTAAGAAAAGAAATAAGCCTGTATTTTGTGTTGTCATACTGTCCTATGTAAGAAAAGAAATAAGCCTGTATTTTGTGTTGTCATACTGTCCTATGTAAGAAAAGAAATAAGCCTGTATTTTGTGTTGTTATACTGTCCTATGTAAGAAAAGAAATAAGCCTGTATTTTGTGTTGTCATACTGTCCTATGTAAGAAAAGAAATAAGCCTGTATTATTTGTTGTCATACAGTCCTATGTAAGAAAAGAAATAAGCCTGTATTTTGTGTTGTCATACAGTCCTATGTAAGAAAAGAAATAAGCCTGTATTTTGTGTTGTTATAATATCCTATGTAAGAAAAGAAATAAGCCTGTATTTTGTGTTGTCATACTGTCCTATGTAAGAAAAGAAATAAGCCTGTATTTTGTGTTGTCATACTGTCCTATGTAAGAAAAGAAATAAGCCTGTATTTTGTGTTGTCATACTGTCCTATGTAAGAAAAGAAATAAGCCTGTATTTTGTGTTGTCATACTGTCCTATGTAAGAAAAGAAATAAGCCTGTATTTTGTGTTGTCATACTGTCCTATGTAAGAAAAGAAATAAGCCTGTATTTTGTGTTGTCATACAGTCCTATGTAAGAAAAGAAATAAGCCTGTATTTTGTGTTGTCATACTGTCCTATGTAAGAAAAGAAATAAGCCTGTATTTTGTGTTGTCATACTGTCCTATGTAAGAAAAGAAATAAGCCTGTATTTTGTGTTGTTATAATATCCTATGTAAGAAAAGAAATAAGCCTGTATTTTGTGTTGTCATACTGTCCTATGTAAGAAAAGAAATAAGCCTGTATTTTGTGTTGTCATACTGTCCTATGTAAGAAAAGAAATAAGCCTGTAGTTTGTGTTGTCATACTGTCCTATGTAAGAAAAGAAATAAGCCTGTATTTTGTGTTGTCATACTGTCCTATGTAAGAAAAGAAATAAGCCTGTATTTTGTGTTGTCATACAGTCCTATGTAAGAAAAGAAATAAGCCTGTATTTTGTGTTGTTATAATATCCTATGTATGAAAAGAAATAAGCCTGTATTTTGTGTTGTTATAATATCCTATGTAAGAAAAGAAATAAGTCTGTATTTTGTGTTGTTATAATATCCTATGTAAGAAAAGAAATAAGCCTGTATTTTGTGTTGTTATAATATCCTATGTAAGAAAAGAAATAAGCCTGTATTTTGTGTTGTTATAATATCCTATGTAAGAAAAGAAATAAGCCTGTATTTTGTGTTGTCATACTGTCCTATGTAAGAAAAGAAATAAGCCTGTATTATTTGTTGTCATACAGTCCTATGTAAGAAAAGAAATAAGCCTGTATTTTGTGTTGTTATAATATCCTATGTAAGAAACGAAATAAGCCTGTATTTTGTGTTGTTATATTATCCTATGTAAGAAAAGAAATAAGCCTGTATTTTGTGTTGTTATAATATCCTATGTAAGAAAAGAAATAAGCCTGTATTATTTGTTGTCATACAGTCCTATGTAAGAAAAGAAATAAGCCTGTATTTTGTGTTGTTATAATATCCTATGTAAGAAAAGAAATAAGCCTGCTGTAT
Source organism: Euprymna scolopes (assembly GCF_053919585.1). Taxonomy (NCBI): domain Eukaryota; kingdom Metazoa; phylum Mollusca; class Cephalopoda; order Sepiida; family Sepiolidae; genus Euprymna; species Euprymna scolopes. The sequence continues at coordinate 107,378,435 of NC_136487.1, read as the reverse complement.
GTTGTGTTGTCATACAGTACTATGTAAGAAAAGAAATAAGCCTGTATTTTGTGTTGTTATAATATCCTATGTAAGAAAAGAAATAAGCCTGTATTTTGTGTTGTTATAATATCCTATGTAAGAAAAGAAATAAGCCTGTATTTTGTGTTGTTATAATATCCTATGTAAGAAAAGAAATAAGCCTGTATTTTGTGTTGTCATACTGTCCTATGTAAGAAAAGAAATAAGCCTGTATTTTGTGTTGTCATACTGTCCTATGTAAGAAAAGAAATAAGCCTGTATTTTGTGTTGTTATAATATCCTATGTAAGAAAAGAAATAAGCCTGTATTTTGTGTTGTCATACTGTCCTATGTAAGAAAAGAAATAAGCCTGTATTATTTGTTGTCATACAGTCCTATGTAAGAAAAGAAATAAGCCTGTATTTTGTGTTGTCATACAGTCCTATGTAAGAAAAGAAATAAGTCTGTATTTTGTGTTGTTATAATATCCTATGTAAGAAAAGAAATAAGCCTGTATTTTGTGTTGTCATACTGTCCTATGTAAGAAAAGAAATAAGCCTGTATTTTGTGTTGTCATACTGTCCTATTTAAGAAAAGAAATAAGCCTGTATTTTGTGTTGTCATACTGTCCTATGTAAGAAAAGAAATAAGCCTGTATTTTGTGTTGTCATACAGTCCTATGTAAGAAAAGAAATAAGCCTGTATTTTGTGTTGTCATACTGTCCTATGTAAGAAAAGAAATAAGCCTGTATTTTGTGTTGTCATACTGTCCTATGTAAGAAAAGAAATAAGCCTGTATTTTGTGTTGTCATACAATCCTATGTAAGAAAAGAAATAAGCCTGTATTTTGTGTTGTCATACTGTCCTATGTAAGAAAAGAAATAAGCCTGTATTTTGTGTTGTCATACAGTCCTATGTAAGAAAAGAAATAAGCCTGTATTTTGTGTTGTCATACTGTCCTATGTAAGAAAAGAAATAAGCCTGTATTTTTTGTTATTATATCCTATGTAAGAAAAGAAATAAGCCTGTATTTTGTGTTGTCATACAGTCCTATGTAAGAAAAGAAATAAGCCTGTATTTTGTGTTGTCATACAGTCCTATGTAAGAAAAGAAATAAGCCTGTATTTTGTGTTGTCATACTGTCCTATGTAAGAAAAGAAATAAGCCTGTATTTTGTGTTGTCATACAGTCCTATGTAAGAAAAGAAATAAGCCTGTATTTTGTGTTGTCATACAGTCCTATGTAAGAAAAGAAATAAGCCTGTATTTTGTGTTGTTATAATATCCTATGTAAGAAAAGAAATAAGCCTGTATTTTGTGTGGTCATACTGTCCTATGTAAGAAAAGAAATAAGCCTGTATTTTGTGTTGTCATACAGTCCTATGTAAGAAAAGAAATAAGCCTGTATTTTGTGTTGTCATACTGTCCTATGTAAGAAAAGAAATAAGCCTGTATTTTGTGTTGTCATACAGTCCTATGTAAGAAAAGAAATAAGCCTGTATTTTGTGTTGTCATACAGTCCTATGTAAGAAAAGAAATAAGCCTGTATTTTGTGTTGTTATACTGTCCTATGTAAGAAAAGAAATAAGCCTGTATTTTGTGTTGTCATACTGTCCTATGTAAGAAAAGAAATAAGCCTGTATTTTGTGTTGTCATACAGTCCTATGTAAGAAAAGAAATAAGCCTGTATTTTGTATTGTCATACAGTCCTATGTAAGAAAAGAAATAAGCCTGTATTTTGTGTTGTTATAATATCCTATGTAAGAAAAGAAATAAGCCTGTATTTTGTGTTGTAATACTGTCCTATGTAAGAAAAGAAATAAGCCTGTATTTTGTGTTGTCATACAGTCCTATGTAAGAAAAGAAATAAGCCTGTATTTTGTGTTGTCATACTGTCCTATGTAAGAAAAGAAATAAGCCTGTATTTTGTGTTGTCATACAGTCCTATGTACGAAAAGAAATAAGCCTGTATTTTGTGTTGTCATACAGTCCTATGTAAGAAAAGAAATAAGCCTGTATTTTGTGTTGTTATACTGTCCTATGTAAGAAAAGAAATAAGCCTGTATTTTGTGTTGTTATAATGTCCTATGTAAGAAAAGAAATAAGCCTGTATTTTGTGTTGTTACACTGTCCTATGTAAGAAAAGAAATAAGCCTGTATTTTGTGTTGTCATACAGTCCTATGTAAGAAAAGAAATAAGCCTGTATTTTGTGTTGTTATACTGTCCTATGTAAGAAAAGAAATAAGCCTGTATTTTGTGTTGTCATACAGTCCTATGTAAGAAAAGAAATAAGCCTGTATTTTGTGTTGTTATAATATCCTATGTAAGAAAAGAAATAAGCCTGTATTTTGTGTTGTTATACTGTCCTATGTAAGAAAAGAAATAAGCCTGTATTTTGTGTTGTCATACTGTCCTATGTAAGAAAAGAAATAAGCCTGTATTTTGTGTTGTTATACTGTCCTATGTAAGAAAAGAAATAAGCCTGTATTTTGTGTTGTTATACTGTCCTATGTAAGAAAAGAAATAAGCCTGTATTTTGTGTTGTCATACAGTCCTATGTAAGAAAAGAAATAAGCCTGTATTTTGTGTTGTTATACTGTCCTATGTAAGAAAAGAAATAAGCCTGTATTTTGTGTTGTCATACAGTCCTATGTAAGGAAAGAAATAAGCCTGTATTTTGTGCTGTTATACTGTCCTATGTAAGAAAAGAAATAAGCCTGTATTTTGTGTTGTCATACTGTCCTATGTAAGAAAAGAAATAAGCCTGTATTTTGTGTTTTCATACAGTCCTATGTAAGAAAAGAAATAAGCCTGTATTTTGTGTTGTCATACTGTCCTATGTAAGAAAAGAAATAAGCCTGTATTTTGTGTTGTCATACAGTCCTATGTAAGAAAAGAAATAAGCCTGTATTTTGTGTTGTTATAATATCCTATGTAAGAAAAGAAATAAGCCTGTATTTTGTGTTGTTATACTGTCCTATGTAAGAAAAGAAATAAGCCTGTATTTTGTGTTGTCATACAGTCCTATGTAAGAAAAGAAATAAGCCTGTATTTTGTGTTGTTATACTGTCCTATGTAAGAAAAGAAATAAGCCTGTATTTTGTGTTGTCATACTGTCCTATGTAAGAAAAGAAATAAGCCTGTATTTTGTGTTGTCATACAGTCCTATGTAAGAAAAGAAATAAGCCTGTATTTTGTGTTGTCATACTGTCCTATGTAAGAAAAGAAATAAGCCTGCTGTATTTTGTGTTGTCATACAGTCCTATGTAAGAAAAGAAATAAGCCTGTATTTTGTGTTGTCATACTGTCCTATGTAAGAAAAGAAATAAGCCTGTATTTTGTGTTGTCATACAGTCCTATGTAAGAAAAGAAATAAGCCTGTATTTTGTGTTGTCATACTGTCCTATGTAAGAAAAGAAATAAGCCTGTATTTTGTGTTGTCATACAGTCCTATGTAAGAAAAGAAATAAGCCTGTATTTTGTGTTGTCATACAGTCCTATGTAAGAAAAGAAATAAGCCTGTATTTTGTGTTGTTATACTGTCCTATGTAAGAAAAGAAATAAGCCTGTATTTTGTGTTGTCATACAGTCCTATGTAAGAAAAGAAATAAGCCCGTATTTTGTGTTGTTATACTGTCCTATGTAAGAAAAGAAATAAGCCTGTATTTTGTGTTGTCATACAGTCCTATGTAAGAAAAGAAATAAGCCTTTATTTTGTGTTGTTATACTGTCCTATGTAAGAAAAGAAATAAGCCTGTATTTTGTGTTGTCATACTGTCCTATGTAAGAAAAGAAATAAGCCTGTATTTTGTGTTGTCATACAGTCCTATGTAAGAAAAGAAATAAGCCCGTATTTTGTGCTGTTATACTGTCCTATGTAAGAAAAGAAATAAGCCTGTATTTTGTGTTGTCATACAGTCCTATGTAAGAAAAGAAATAAGCCTGTATTTTGTGTTGTTATAATATCCTATGTAAGAAAAGAAATAAGCCTGTATTTTGTGTTGTCATACTGTCCTATGTAAGAAAAGAAATAAGCCTGTATTATTTGTTGTCATACAGTCCTATGTAAGAAAAGAAATAAGCCTGTATTTTGTGTTGTCATACAGTCCTATGTAAGAAAAGAAATAAGCCTGTATTTTGTCTTGTTATAATATCCTATGTAAGAAAAGAAATAAGCCTGTATTTTGTGTTGTCATACTGTCCTATGTAAGAAAAGAAATAAGCCTGTATTATTTGTTGTCATACAGTCCTATGTAAGAAAAGAAATAAGCCTGTATTTTGTGTTGTCATACAGTCCTATGTAAGAAAAGAAATAAGCCTGTATTTTGTGTTGTCATACTGTCCTATGTAAGAAAAGAAATAAGCCTGTATTTTGTGTTGTCATACTGTCCTATGTAAGAAAAGAAATAAGCCTGTATTATTTGTTGTCATACGGTCCTATGTAAGAAAAGAAATAAGCCTGTATTTTGTGTTGTCATACTGTCCTATGTAAGAAAAGAAATAAGCCTGTATTTTGTGTTGTCATACAGTCCTATGTAAGAAAAGAAATAAGCCTGTATTTTGTGTTGGTTTACTGTCCTATGTACGAAAAGAAATAAGCCTGATTTTTGTGTTGTTATACTTTCCTATGTAAGAAAAGAAATAAGCCTGTATTATTTGTTGTCATACAGTCCTATGTAAGAAAAGAAATAAGCCTGTATTTTGCGTTGGTTTAACGTCCTATGTACGAAAAGAAATAAGCCTGTATTTTGTGTTGTTATACTTTCCTATGTACGAAAAGAAATAAGCCTGTATTATTTGTTGTCATACAGTCCTATGTGAGAAAAGAAATAAGCCTGTATTTTGTGTTGTCATAATATCATTTGTAAGAAAATAAATAAGCCTTTTTTTTGTGTTGTCCGTCTGTCCAATGTAAGAAAAGAAATAAGCCTGTATTGTTTGTAGTTATACGCCTGTATATGTCTATGTAGGAAAAGAAATATGCCTGTATTTCGTGTTGTCATAGTGTTCTATGTAAGAAAAGAAATATGCCTGTATTTTGTGTTGTCATAGTGTTCTATGTAAGAAAAGAAAAAAGCCTGTATTTTGTGTTGTCATAGTGTTCTATGTAAGAAAAGAAATAAGCCTGTATTTTGTGTTTTTGTCATTTTGTGTTGTTAGAATGTCATGTAAGAAAAGAAATAAGCCTGTATTTTATGTTGTGAAAATTTCCTGTGTAAGAAAAGAAATAAGCCTCTGTATTTTGTGTAGCTAGAATGTTTTATGTAGGAAAAGAAATAAGCCTGTATTTTGTGTTGTCATAATGTTCTATGTAAGAAAAGAAATAAGCCTGTATTTTGTGTTGTCATAATATCGTATTTCGAAAAAGAAATAAGCCTGTATTTCGTGTTGTCATAATATCCTATGTAAGAAAAAGAAATAAGCCTGTATTTCGTGTTGTCATAATATCCTATGTAAGAAAAAGAAATAAGCCTGTATTTCGTGTTGTCATAATATCCTATGTAAGAAAAAGAAATAAGCCTGTATTTCGTGTTGTCATAATATCCTATGTAAGAAAAAGAAATAAGCCTGTATTTCGTGTTGTCATAATATCCTATGTAAGAAAAAGAAATAAGCCTGTATTTCGTGTTGTCATAATATCCTATGTAAGAAAAAGAAATAAGCCTGTATTTCGTGTTGTCATAATATCCTATGTAAGAAAAAGAAATAAGCCTGTATTTCGTGTTGTCATAATATCCTATGTAAGAAAAAGAAATAAGCCTGTATTTCGTGTTGTCATAATATCCTATGTAAGAAAAAGAAATAAGCCTGTATTTCGTGTTGTCATAATATCCTATGTAAGAAAAAGAAATAAGCCTGTATTTCGTGTTGTCATAATATCCTATGTAAGAAAAAGAAATAAGCCTGTATTTCGTGTTGTCATAATATCCTATGTAAGAAAAAGAAATAAGCCTGTATTTTCTGTGCTCATAATGTCCTTAAGAGTAATAAAAACGCACGCATTTGGAAAAATTTGCAACTTTTGTTTGTTATTATTAGTCTGTCTGTGTGTCTGTGTATGTACATTTCCCTACGCAATGACTCTGTCAATTTTTAGTCTACAGACTCGAACTTTGATATACAGGGTACTGATATTTTGGAAAATCGATGAGATCGGTTTCCGGCCTTAAATTGTGCTGTTAAGGGGTCAAAGTTCAACGATTTGAACTTTATGAACTCTACCAAACTCCTCCGACAATGTGGGGTCTAAACACTTGAAAGTTTAAATATAGTTTACTTGGACATGGATCTAATTTAATAACTTGATTTGAGCCCAAAACTGTAAATTTTAAGGGGTCATAATAGAGATCCAAGTTAAAAAAATTAACCCTTTTTTTTTTTTTTTTTTTGATTTTGCTTAGCATACACCGCCAAACAGCCGGGCAACGATGGGCACCCATGCTAGCATATATATATATATATATATATATATATATATATAGTGAGAAATCTATTTCTCACATCTCAATTTCCTCCCTACAGAGGCAAAAGAATCCACAAATACAAAAGCCATACCTTTCAAACTCAAAATTATTCACAAGTAACAGCAATGAAAGTTTGTTGGTTCTGGTCATGTCATTATGCAAAATGGTGGCCCGATTTGCTCCCATATGCATGGTGCCTTTAGTTCGAATTCCTATTGTCTGAGTTCATTGTTCCTCGTAAGGATGCATGAATGTTCATGGTAAACTCGACGGGAGTGATGGCACCTATAATTAGGCATAATGTGAGCCCCTTGGGACTCAAGATGAATTGAGATAAGATCCAATATTTGGTAAATAAATATGCAGAACAGTTCTTGAATGTCATCTTAAATTAGGATAAATACAGCAGCATACGTAGTCTCTGCTTGTAGAGATGTGGTCCTTCGTTCACCAACTGTTTGGTGCTCATGAAGGAATTGCCTTAGCTCCCTCTAGTGGGAGCCGCTGGGTTTTTGAGTCCATCCCGATAGAGAGTTCTGTTTAAACTGAAAGAGAAAGCATGATACAAAAGCGCGCCAAGTCAATCACCTGACACATTCAAATTTAAACCAATGACAGCCGACCACTAATGCATGGGTGGACAAACAAGAAAAGATGGCTGCTGTATATGGAATTTCTCATATATATATATGTTTTCGTAAATGTAATGTAAAATCTGAAAAAACAAACGAAAATGCACGCATCCGGAACGTTAGAATTTTTGGTACTTGTGTTGTGTATTAATTATACTGAAAGAATAACATTATTTAGAAAGCCATTCTTAACATAGGGAAGGAAGCTTTTTAACTGTTCTGCACTTTCACCTAACAATTTGATAAAAAAGAAAGATACCATATAAATTTAATTTAACTTTGAAATCCTATCTGAAATGTAACACTGCGTACATTGCAAAAACACAGAATATTTATTTGAAATTAATCATTGTTAATCTAATCAGTCAAATAATAAAAAAGATATATAGATATGTCTTTGTATATTTGAATTAATGTCTGGAATGCTTACTTTACAAAAGTAAAAAAGTGCACATATTCGGAAGCATTAGAATTTTTTATTTGAAAATAATATTTGTTTGTCTAATCGATAAATGAATAATAAAAAAAGATATATAGGTTTTTATTCGTATCTTAACAAATTAAAAACCGCAAGTAAAATTTACATATTTCATTTTTTCTTTTTTTTTATGAAAAAAAAATGAGTTGGTGTCGTCAGCTAGAATTGAAATAAAAACATCTAGTGTTCCAGCCTGATTTCTAAACAACTTGAAGGAATGAAGTATGTTTAAATATAGTACTTTAAAAAAGCAAGCGCAACTATATTTGAAAAAAGATAAAATAAAATAATGTAAATATGTTAGAAAAAAATATATTAACAAAAATATCTTAATATTTTGCTCAAATATATAAGTAAGCAGTTTTGAAGAATAGCGGAAGTATTGTATCCATTTTGTGCTTCCATACCTCAATTGACAGACCTGCCGCCATACGTTTTATTGTGTACGTTTTATTGTGTACGTTTTCAGCGTCCCAACTGGTTTTTTCTTTTTTTTTCGTGTTTAAATTAAAAGATATATCAAAATTTGAATTTAACTAAGTATTATGCATCTGCTCAGTGCACATTTACCTATAAGTATGGCAAACAACTTATAATTCAATGTTTGTAGTTTTTTTGTTTTTTTTTTTCAAAAATAAACAATTATAAACAGAACGATTTATAGAAATCTATCTATATTCTTTTTTCATTTTAATATACTTTCATAGAAATGTTTCTGTTATGTCACAAAAAAAATATTTTCTTTATGTGTCAAGTGTCACGCTCATTCATATAGCTAATATAACATACTGACCCAACGGGTCACAGGTAGTCGAGTATAGATTAAATTGCTTATGTCGATTTATTGAGTCATTTTAAATTTCTTTTTGAAATGCATCATAAACATTAAAATAGATAAGCTTACATTTTTAAGTTAATGCAATAAAGTAATTTTTATATTCTTTCAGAAGTGAGCAGCCAACCAAAAAAAAGATGAACACAAATCAACTTTAATGCCAATCATTCGTCTTTTCACAGAGTGGAGTTTGCAAACAGGCATTTTATAGAAATATTTTCTGGAGATGAACTTTTGGATTCATTGATAAATGGAACTAAGTTGAAGCTACCAGATTTGCGCTCACATTTTTCAAAATGTGAGCGCAAATCTGGCAGCTTCAATTTGTGGAAAGAGTAGTTAAATTAACAACCAAAGCTTCTGGATGTATGGGTTTGAAGCAAAAGGCAACAACATAATTACAAAGGTGTTGTGTCATTAAATGAAGTCTTCATTTGCTTCTAAGCGATCTTACGTTTAATGCGACGTGTTAATCAAGAGGAGACACATTTTGCCTTTTTTATAACAAAAAGAAAAATTACTTGTTCTTTAAAATTTTTCTTCCCAAAGGGAGTGCAACCTTGGCGTTGGTTGGAAAGCTTGCGCGTCTCAGTGACCCCCAAGAGCTAAGTCGGTGGAAGATTCGTCTCCTGGTAGGGCCACCCATGTCAGGCAGGTTGATGGGTAGAGGCTAGACTAAGAGCACTCCACCTACCTTTTGAGAAAGTTGGGCGTAGGGCCAGCACCCTCACCCCGAAAAAAAGAACTCCTCACTACAAAGGCATCCACAAAATCCCGAGAGGCTCTGGTTCTGGGAGAGGAAGGTTCTGCACCCGAAGAAAATATGATGTGCTGGGGTCAAAGCTGAAAGGATGCTTCAATGCTAAAAACCCTTTTATCGACCAGGACAATCACCACCATCGCTACATGGAGCATCAAGACCATGTATGAAGCAGGGAAGGCAGCACAAGTGTCAGCAGAGATGTGCTGATATGACATTGCCCACCTAGGACTGAAGGAGACGAGGTGGCTGCAGATTGGATAAGCAAGGCTAGCTATTCAGGACATAAAGAAGAGAGCGCAGCGCACACAGAGGCGTAGCAATCATGCACAGCACAGAAAGCTTTCACAGGGTGGGAAGCGCACAGCTCAAGGATAGTAACAGCATCCTTCATGACCAAGAAAAACATCAAAATGAATGCGATCCATTGTTATGCACCCACCAATGATCATGACGACAAAGGTAAAGACCAGTTCTACAACAGACTACAGGCAGTTTTAGACAAGCTGAAGGACAAAGACATCAATATCCTGATTTCAATGCAAAGGTTGGATCAGACAACAGAAGTTACGAGGAAGTGATGGGACATGCTTTCGAAGAAATGAACGAAAATGGAGAGATTTGCTGACCTCTATAGATTTAATGACTTTGTTATTGGAGGCAGCATCTTCGCCCACAAAAGGTTTCACAAAGCCACCTGGGTATCACCTGACCATGTTACAGAAAACCAGATAGACCACCTTTGTATCACCAAGAAGTTCAGATGGTCTCTTTAAGACGTACGAGTGAGGAGAGGAGCAGATGCAGCTACAGACCAGTATCTTCTGATTGCATGACTCAAACTGAGACTGAAGAGAAGCATCCGGCAAGCAGAAGGCAGGGTGAGTACAACATAAACATACTGAAAGGCCAGAAGGCTTGGGCAACCTTCACTGTGAGCCTGAGAAACAGATTCCAAGTACTGCAGGAGCTTAACACCAAAGACACCAATGCCCACAACCTTTGGAAGGGAACAAAAAACGTCCTTATGGAAACATACCAAGAAGTGCTTGCCCAAAGAAGAACCAGCACAAAGACTGGATCTTACAGAAGATCCAAGAAAAAAAAGCAATGAGAACCGTATAAGAGGCAGCCCAAGCAGAATATACAAACGCCCACAAGGAAGTGAGGAAAGACAAGAGAGACTACATAGACAGCCTGGCAGAAGAAGCAACATGAAAGACGTGTACATGAGAACTAAGAAGCTGGCAGGCAAGTACTGCAGACCAGAACGACCGGTCAAAGACAAGCAAGGATAAACTCTGAAAAATAACTTGTGAGATGGGCGGAACTTCTCAACAGACTAGCTCCTGAGAACCTTCCAGACATCATTGAAGCAGCCACAGACATCAATATAGACTGCGATCCATCACCAAAAGGAGAAATCACCTGCGCCATCAAGAAGATGAAAAACGGCAAGGCAGCCAGTCCAGATGGAATTCCAGAAGCCCTCAAGACGAACATAGAAACAGCCGAACAAGAAGAGATATCAACAGATTGGAAAAACTGACACATCATAAAGCTGCCTAAGAACAGACGGATTTTGGTGTGAGATGTTTAACCTTATTCATTTTATTTTAATGAAACAAAATAACATTTTTTCGTTTAAATATTGAAATTCATAATTTTTCTAGCCAATTTACCAAGTATATATATAAAAAGAAAACCCAAAGATTTTTCAATTCATTTATGTAGATGATCTTTAACGTCATTTCCTCAAATAACATTGCAAGTAATTTTTTGTACAAGTATTTAATACACAACTTTCCTGGGTCTAGCCAAGCTTTTTTTTTTTTTTAAGTGACGAATTAACCTACCCTAATGTGTAGATGCTATGATGGGTAGAGCTGTGCACAGACATATAGTGGTAATTTTATTGGAAAAGAATTGAAAGCAATTTTTTTTCACATTCTTTGTGAAGATATGTCAGGAAGTAACAGTAAATGTATGCATGTTTTCTTCATAAAAAGATGATAAAAAGCGTGAATAAATATCGGATGAGGGTGCATTGAGTTCTTGATTAGAAGGTTGTCACTACTAAAGCTTCCTCCGAGATCACAAATCAGGTTAACAACTGCAGGTAAAAAGCAATTATTTGGCGTATCATATATTCACTTTGTTAGGGTGAAATGTCAATGGGAAATCATTGTAATATTTCAAATTCAGATTAAATTAAAACGTGTTCATATCAAACTTTTGTTGAAATGAAAAATTTTTTTTTTTTCTTTGAAATGATTTTGCTGAAATCTAACAGCGGCTTAAGACATGATATAGCTGTTGGTCACGTGACGTAGTTGTAAGGGTTCACAGTCAACACATATTGAATGCACTTAGGAGCCAAGGTCACCAAGTGCATGGACCTTATTTGTTTGAGTGAAGAAATCAATAAACATCAGTGATGATATAGCTAGATATGGAGGAGGGGAGTTTATAAAAGTAATTAAACTATATTTTTTCACTTGAAATTATCTGCTTTCTACTCACAATCAGGAAAAAATAATATAGAAATGAACTTTGGTGTTCCCTCGATATTCTGCACAGTAAATGTGGTTGCAAAATATTAGGTTTGAATAATTGTACGAGGTGACATGATCTTTATATATATATATATATATATATATATATATATGTACAAGTTAGAAAAGCATTTTATCCAAGGCATGAAAATTGTTAAACAAAATGTTTTTATTATAGGCTTTAAAAGTAAAGGTACAAGATTCAATTTGAAATTTATTTATCTTCAAAGTGCACTTTTATAAATTTTATAAAGTAAGGTATAAAAATTTAATTTAAATTGAATAAAAAAATTACCTTGGATGTATTTAAGAATTCAGGTGATAAGTCATCTCCCTCTCAGTATAGACCAATAAGTTTCCTGTGTGTTATGAGTAAGTTGCTGGAATCCATATTAAATAGAGAAATAGTCAACTACCTCAGCAGGAATAACCTTCTTATGGTTTCCGCTCTGCAAGATCTACCGCAGATGTGCTGACGGTTATATCCCACAGGATTAGTGAATCTCTTGACAAAGGCTTCCTTTCTAGGGCAATTGCTCTTGACATATCAAAGGCCTTCGATAAGGTATGGCATAATGGTTTACTTCACAAGATTTCCAGCTACGGTATAACTGGAAATGTTTTCTCAATCATTTCTCTCCGATAGGCTCATAAGAGTAGTGGTAGATGGACAAAAATCGGAGGCCTGCAATATAAATGCTGGAGTCCCTCAGGGGTCAATCCTGGGCCCAACTCTCTTCCTGATCTACATCAATGACCTCCCTAAACACATACTTAAATCATTCGTTGGCATCTATGCTGATGACACGATGACACGACCATCTACGGCAACACATCAAAGGCTGTAAATGACAAAGAACATGTACATCAAGTCTATTGCCAAGGTCGCTGGAAAGATCGTGGGATCCTTCTACCGCTCCAGAAGATATCTCACTACTGATGCAATTCTCTATCTATATAAAAGCCAAGTACGTTCAAGGATGGAATACTGTTGCCATATCTGGGTAGAAGCTGCTAAAAACAGCCTATCCTGCCTCGACAGAGTAGAAAATAGACTTCATGGCTTAGTGGGGGATGCCCTTTTCTCTACCCCGCAACTTCTCTCCCACAGAAGAGACGTTGCGAGCCTATCCTTGTTTTATCGTTATTTCCATGGCAGGTGCTCGTCTGAACTCCAATCTCTGGTCCCCCCTCGCCAATTTTTCATGAAAAACACCCGTCTAGCTGAATCCACTGTGAAAAATTCTCCCCACTCTATATCTGTGCCTAAATCAAAATGCGGATTCCATGAACAAAGCTTCTTTCTTAGAACTGCACACCTGTGGAACTCTGTTCCGTCTGCCTGCTTCCCACCGGACTACAACTTGGATGTCTTCAAGTCCAATGTTAACAAATTCCTAATGAACCGCCCCCTTAAGTAAACACTTCATCAAATCTCCATACTAACGTAATGTACTTGCAATAACCCTTATCCCTGAGTGGCTTCCGGGCCTTGATAAGTGGTGATCACTGTGTAAAAAAAAAAAAAATTTTATGTAATGTACATTCTCTTGCACTTTAAAAAAAATCATTGAAAAATGTTATATCTATATCATTAATTGCTAGATGAAAGATAATGTTTTTAAAGTGCAACAAAATGTACATTACATAAAATAAATCCAAGGTAATTTTTTGATTCAATTTAAATTAAATTTTTATACCCTACTTTGTAAAATTTATAAAAGTACACTTTGAAGATAAATAAATTTTAAATTGAATCTTGTACCTTTACTATAGTAAAAACATTTTGTTTAACAATTTTCATGCCTTGGATGAAATGCTTTTCTAACTTGTATCTTATCTTTTTAAGATTATATTTTATTTAATTTATTAATTTGGATAAAAAAATGAATGTATGTAACAAGTTGAATTTTTTTTTCAGTATTCTATTCAGTAGAAAAAGTAAAGTTTTTTCTTTTAAGTATTAGAATCTGATTTAAAACATTAAAAAAGAGCAAAACAAAGAAGCATACACAATTAAATCTAATATTCTGTCTTTATTCTCTTCTTTACTTCTATTTATTCGTTGTATTTCTATTTGCCTACTCTCTCTCTCTCTCTCTCTCTCTCTCTCTCAGCTTACCTCTGTTTAATCCCTCTAACTCCACTCTCTCTATCTTACCCAATTCCCTTCTAATTCTAACCATTCTCCAAGTACACAACTACTACTACTAATAATAATAGTTGTCTCTCTGAAACCTGTAAAATCCACTGGTTGATAGGTATGCAAGTGCTTAGTAATTGGTGTGAGATCTTAAATAATAATTATTAACTACAAAAAAATTGCAATTCTTTTATTAAATGCAACATTTTGGGATACTTTAAAAAGGAAAGGTGTTTACAATTAAATAAAGAACCGTTTTTATATTCTATATAAAGATATTGAACAAACAATAAGAAATCTAGAAAATGAAAACCAGACATTTCTTTCAATTTTGATCATTTTTTTAAATTATTCAATCCTTAAATTTTAGTAAAAAGTCAAATTTTTTCAAAAAATAGTGCAGTAAAGTTACTCATCTTAGAAGGAAATTTGATATTACAAGAATTCAGAATCACTAATAATGTTGCATTTTTCTTCATTTTTCACAATACAAGTGAAATGACCAAAATCATATGTATCCACTGTATGCATAATGGCAGCATTTAATTTAAAATTTGTGCCAAAAATATTTTGCTTTTTTGTATTAAAATACATAATTTCAGCATTTATTTTTTTAAAAACATCATTTATAATTGAAAATCGGTTAAGTGCAACACACAAATATTTCATTCTTTCAGGAAAAGTATAAGTAACTTTTTCCAAATGTTCAGTATTTTGCTGACACTCATTGCAATATTTAATGGCATAGGAATCAGTTTTAAGTAAACTTTTAAATTGCTGGCGACAATCAATGGGATGTAGTGTAAGAGTTATTTGTTTGGTATTATTTCCAATTAGAGTAGTCTGTAAATGACAGCCAACTTGGTGTCTACAGTTGCACTGACCATTTTCCAGTCTCTGACAATAAACCTCATGTTTTCTGATACATTTTCTGGTTCTATTCTCCTCAAAAACAAATAATTATTGAGCACTGTTGGGACATGTGTTCAATAAATGTTCCCAAAATTCAAGAGCGTCTTGTTGTCCTCCATCATTAAATACTCCACCCACCATTTCTCTTAAATCAGCAACACTGTGGCTGCCAGGAACTAAAATCCTTATCAATTGTTGAATTGGCAATTCTATGATTGATATCTTTTTTGAGCTTTTTCGAATTATTTGTTTTATAAAATGACAAATTAGGTGGCTTTACACAGCATGGATCAAGTGGGGGCAAATCAAGTCGATTTCTTTTGGTTCTTAATTTATTATATTCATTCCATGCACTTTTGCCACACATTAATAATTTATAAGGGTCTAAATCAATTAAATAAACATTACATAATTTTCTTGACCGTGATAATGCAACATATGCCATTCCAGCTGAAAACACATCAGATCCTAAGTCAACTATAATGCCATCAACCGAAATTCCTTGGGTTTTATTTACAGTAAAACCGTAACTCAATGACAAATGTATCTGACTTCTAGTGACAAAAAGTCCTGGTGAAACTTCATAATCAGCTTGCATATGTTCAATGTCAACAGTTTCATCCATATTGTCAAATTGTACAGTCACAGAAAAAACATTGCCATTTTTAAAATTAATATCAGTAATTATTCCCATCGTACCATTGCACAGACCTTTATTTACATCAATATTTCGTCTCAAAATGCACCGAGCCCCAATCGCAATTCTCAGTACAGTTTCAAGACCAGCTGTAATGGAAACTTTGTTAGCTTTAATCTTTTTAAGCTGTTTTTTAAAGTTTTTTTTATTAGATGACCTTTGTCTCATATTTGAATCTACAGCTGCTAATTCAACTGCCATTGATTTCCAACATTTTATTATTAATTTCATTCACAGTTTCATTTGTTGGCAAAATGCAAATCATATTCATTTCCTTTTGCTTTTCTATCAAAAGATTAGCAACTTCTGATAGATTAGCTTTTTGTTTGGTATTAATTTCTGTGAGAATTTAAAATTTTAATGTCGTTATCATTTGGTGATCCCAATCTAATTCTATTTAAAACTAGCAAAGATACCCGTGCTTCGCACGGAGCTTTGTTGCACACTCGGGTATCAAAATCTGTGGGCACCTTTCCAGTAAGTTGATGTTGTAAGAGCAACGATTGCATAAGGTGATTAAAATTTTAACTACCTCTTGTAGTGACTGAAATTCAATCAGGAACTTCACAAAACATTTTCATCAAAAAGGAAGGTTACTTGATGTTACATAGTAAATTTTTCATTGAAGTAATTTTCAACTCTTGCTTAAATTTTATCTTGCACATTCAATACTAAAAACTTACCACAATCAGATCATGTCAGTTTTTCCTCATATCCATTTCTCGAACTTTTCACTGAAGAGCCTCAGGGTAAACTACATTTCTGCTGCTTTGATTTGGAGCCAGAATGTAGAGTTTTTCTGAACTTCCTGTCCGGCTGATGGAGACGTAGAACATACCGTGACTGAAGCAGTCTGATGTCAAGTCTACGCCAATGGTGTTAAATGTCTGACCTTGACTTTTGTTTATGCTCATTGCAAAACACACCTTCACAGGAAATTGGAGTCTCCGGAATTTAAATGGAAGTTCTGAGTCCGATGGAACTAAGGGGATCCTTGGCAGTAGAACGGTTTCGCCTTTGTAGGGACCACAGGAAATGGTGGCCTCAAGTACATTGGTGTGCAATCTGGTGATAACACCTCTGGTTCCGTTTGTTGTTTTTGGCGGTTCCAAGGATCGAAGAATCATGATTGGCGATCCAATTTTGAGATTTAAAATGTGTGGAGGCATTCCAGATATCTCCAAAGAGTTTAAAAACTCCACAGGGTAGTGAACAGCTTCATATTCATTAGTAGCCGAATCAACTGACTTGTATTTCTCCTGGAAATTCATTCATTATTGAATTGTTCAAATGATTCACATTGCTGTTTAATGGCGAAATAATAGCCCTCTCAGCAAGCCAATCCGGTGATTTTCCATTGTTTTGCAGGTCTGGGTACACTTTGTCTTTCAGTTGCTTCTGATTACCGACACATTTACCAAGCGCAGTTGGAATCTTAATTGTGTCAGGTGAAGAAGTGATAGGAAACTGACCATTACCGATTTGGAGAAGCAATTTTGAGAAGTCTGCTGTAGCTGTGTTATCAGAGATATAGGCTCTCATATTAGTAGTCAGTCTCTTCACTATAACGTGCCTCCAGAGATAGGATTGTTTCAAACTTGCATTGACAATGTTAGCCCTTGTGCGATTTTTAACCACTGGGAGGATTTGACGGAAATCACCGCAAAATAAGGTTGGAATGCCACCCATGGGATTCTTGTTTCCTGTGATGTCTTGCAGTGTTCGGTCAATTGCTTCATAAGCACTCTTGTGCGTCATTGGGGCTTCGTCTACAATGATTGCAGAGGTGTCTCTAATTACATTTGCCAAGGCTGAGTTACCAGTAATTTTGCAAACTGGCTGATCCATTCGATGAGTATCCAAGGGTACTTTAAAAGTGCTGTGAAGAGTGCGGCCACCTTGTAGTAGAGTAGCAGCAATGCCACTGGATGCTGTTGCAAGCACAATCTTTCTCATGGATCTAATCTTTGCAAGGATCAAATTGATTACAAAAGTCTTGCCCGTACCACCTGGAGCATCAAGAAACATCATGTTTTTGTTCATTTCACCTTGTGCTTCCAACATTGCCATGAATGAATTGTAAACTTCTCTTTGAGAATCGGTCAGTTTTTCTTGCATATTTTTTGCTTGTAGGGAAAGTTCTTCAAGATTATAAGTAACTTCACGTTGATACTCTCTCGCGAGTCTTTCATCTCTCCCTTGCGTTGGTGCAGGTAATCCATAGCTTGCCAATGGTTGACCGCACATAAGGAGAACTTTTTCTTCAATTAGACAAAGAGTTTTATTGTAGATGTCCTCATTAAAATCTGCTTCTGGATTGTTAACTTCTTGCCTGTATCTGTGAAGAATGTCTTCAGATATTACATCACGAAAAGCCATCCAGATCTCAAGAGGATTTCTTGGCTCACAGGCTGTTAAAATTATCACAAATAGGCTTCGCAAATTTGAAGGTGATTGAGTGGCACTTGCCTCTCCTACTGCTTGATGCAAGTGATGGTCATTTTCTAGAAGGCCTCGAGCAAGGCACGCTGCTCTGTATGTTTCAAACACCTGACCATTGTATGCTCGCAAATTTTGAAATGAAGTTGGACCAGCAACCTCATTGAGCAACAGGCGTAAGAAATAACACTCCCCTGCTTTTGGACTAATCGTGTAGATTCTCCCAATGCATGGTGCCTTCCATACATCATCATTTTCAGTACCTTCAACTTGTACCCCACGCATTCTTCTCATCCATTTCTTTGTCGATTTGTTCCAAGTGTAAAACTCAGGGACTTCTACGTATTTGAGACCCCTTGCAAAGTCATCCTCATGGCAGAGTTGAAAAAATGGTGTCAAAGTTGTGGCAGGCGGTGGACCTTGGGCTCGTTCCAGAGCAGTATCAGCTGAGAACATGACATGCTGCCCATTTTCAAGATGAACAGAAAGTTGTACAATTGGGGGGAAATGTTCATGGATGGGATGTTCCAATATCCTCCAGGCCGCCTCTGAACTGCCGACATACCTTGCATTCTGGAACTGCTGGATCTCATCCACAATGTGACTTTGTACTTGGCCTTGTTGGTTAGCTGCTCCATCAGTTCTTTGTAGTTCAAACACTGCTTGATCACATCCTTTATTCACGTATTTGAGGACATATTTGATGCTTTGGATCGAGCTGCAAATTTCTACGTTAATGTGAGCGTTGAACTGCTGAAGGAGGACCTTGTTGTACGGAACAATCCACTGGTTTGTTATTTCTTGATTAACATACCGACCATTTCTCTTCATCCTTATTGTACCAGTCTGGCCTCCATCTTCTGGTTTTCTTCGCCTGTACTTGGGGTAAGAGTCTTGGCCTTGCTCGGTACACTGAAGAAATTCTTTTGGGTATTTTTTGGAACATTTGTTGTCAATCGTACATGGACAATTTGGATTAAATGGTCCACAAGGTCCATGCACCATATGTGCCATCACTTTAGCATGAAGATCAGGATCTTCCTCTTTGTCAGGGATCTCTGCAGATATGCAGAGATCCATTTTTTCTGGTAGAAGTTTGTCCTCTGGGGCCTGCCAGGTGAGGATGTGTGCATGCAGCAGTCCTCTTTTTTGATATTCAATACTGTACAGGAAAGCCCTCAACCTGCCAAATCCTCCCTTTTTAATAAATTCAAGTAACTTTTTTAGCTTCTGCCTGAAAACCCTGGCAACAATATCTGGACGATCCTGAGGGTCTTGCCCTTGAAGACAATTTTCTGTAATTTCTGTCCACTTTGGATTTGTTGTGAACGTGATGAAGAGGTCGGCTCGGCCCATTCGCCGAACATATGCCATGGCATCACTTTGACGCTCAAACATGTATCGAGGGCCTCCTGTATAAGTTGCCGGAAGAACAACTCGTTGACCAAACTGTTCTGGATTCCCATCCTCCCTAAGAATTGAATCTCTCAAGTTGCTATAATTGTCAGCTCTCAGGGTCTGTTGCTCACGCCTCAGGAACTGTAAACGTTCTGTTTCAATCTTGCAGTACACATCCACCAGCCATTGTTGAAATAGCCTTCGGTACCAGAGAAAATAGTTTCCAGGCCGAGTCATTAAATGGTACGAATAAAATTGCTGTTGGGTAACTTTTCGCCCATTGGATGCCTTCATGTAGATGTTGTAAGATGGAGAACCATAGGGGTACATTAACGGGTACATTAAAGTATCGTAGAGGGGATGTAGTTCGGAGATCCATTTTAATGTATCATTTCTAAAACGCAAGACAATATCCCGGTTAGCTGTTAGTTCATTCTCCATTAATATTCCAATCTCATACGTTGTTGTTGGAGCATTGAATCGCCGTGGATGCTCTTCTTGCGGCCTTCGGTCTTCCCTTATGACAACTTTATGTTCTACCAAGTGTTCTTCTTCAATCCTCTCCTTTGTTGTTTTCAGCTGACAAATGAAGCTGTTGTTCTCATGTAAAAATTCAGTCAGACTTTGGAGAATGTCTCTATTGAGTCTACTGTCACGTCCCCGATTATGTAGTTCCTCTTCCAGACTATCCAAGAAGTAGACTTGAATAAACTTTGCTGTTTCATCTTCAGGTGGTAAAAGACTCCCAATCTGGTGGCAAACCTGGCCTCGAATTCTAAAAGAAGGATTCCACCCATGTACTGCCACAATTTTGTGACCAAATGATGTCATTGCAAAACAATTGTTATAACTGCGTAGATTTTGCAGAAAATCTTTAGAGATGGGACCATTGCCGGAGAGCAAATCTTGAAGCAACTGAGGCAGTGGTGGAAAGCTATCAAGCACAACTTTGCCAGAAGAACAACAACAACCAGGGGTTTCTCCTTTAAATTTTACAGCTGAGCAATGTTGACATACTTTGTCCATTTTTCCTATATCAGCTGTAGTGAGAGAGTCATTTTTGTTGTAGAGCAATCCTTTTCTATTGCAGTGTTCTATTTCATGGTGTCTCAAAGCAGTCATTCGTTGTCTAGCTGCCTCGTTTTCTGTCAATTGCTGGGGCAAAGTCATACTCTCTCTCCATGCAGCCTCTCGTTGTTGCCCTTGGTATAGGCGAAAGCTTCGTTGGGTTTCCGATTCATTCTGATGTCGTTGAGCCACTCTCAACTGACCTTGTGTACGTCTACTTACCTCATATAATTTATTCGATCGTAATATTGCTTCTCTTTCCAGTGCATATCTTTGCCTTTCTTGAATTTCATCTTGTGATGAATTTAACCGCCTTACAGCATGTCTAGTTCTGTCAGCTTCACGTTGGGTTTCTCTTTCCAAATCTGACAGTCTTGCTCTCCTTTCTCTTTGACGTATCCTGTTAAGTTCTAGACGTCTTTCTCTATCTGAATTGTTTTCATTGGAGCGAACTGCAGCAACTCTTAGTCTATTAGCTTCCAATCTTTCCATTCTTTCTTCCTCACTTTCGTTTCTACTTCGTTTGGGTGGCATAATTTCGGTTTTAAACGGAATTGTTTAACGATATTAATGATTGTAAATTAATTAAGCGTAAAGGAAATGTATACTAACTGAAATGGACGAACTATAAATAATATTTCTGAATAGTACAATTATAAACAATTATATTGTACCTATTTACTATGCCTCCCCACGGGACAGAGTTAGACACCAGGGTCGTTTTTTAACGTGGAGAAAAGGTACAAAAATAAAAATTGTCTCAGTCGTGAAGGATTTCTCCTCCACCGAAAGAGAACAAGAAAATGAAGTGCAGCATCTGAAGAACAGATACTACACTTTGATCTTGACCAAAAGGAATGAATAAAAGCGACCTACGTGTGACTCATTACTTCCGGGTGTAAACGTCACAGTCTAAAAGTAATAATTAAAAAAAAAAAGTAAATGTAAAATAAATGTAATACCAACTTAGGTTAACTAAGTAAACAGTACAATTAAAACAGTTCTATTAAAACAAATAATTACTAAGATCTAGGTAATTGTTAGTCTCATTGTTATGGTTTTAAAGAAAAAAATGTGTAAAAAAAGTTCTGCTTTTGTGAGTACGTGTATTTCTTTTAAATTACATAACCTTTTTATTTTATTATTTATATCTCTTTTAAATTTATATATTTTGTTAGTAAACTGGAAGAAATTCAGTTGAATAAAACCTTGTTCGTGTTCTTTACGTTAAACTCATATTTTTATAAAAGGTTCATCCGGTTTAAAGAAAGCACTAAGTTTAAATAAGACTGGAAATAACTAATTCAATATATAAATAGAAAAATGAAATAAATATAAGCTTTAAGTCTTAAGATAGTAATAATCATAATGTAATAAATTATTTGTAGTTCAAATCTATGATAAGACAGGCTTTCGAAATAGGCTCGACCAGAAAGATTAAATTGGAACGAAATTATAATCTCCGTGCCATTTTCAAAACAACCCCACAAAAGTAACGATATCCTGCAGTTGGTTAAAATGACAACGTTGGTTGTAAGAAAAATGTAAAAGAAAATGCGCTTATCTGTTTATTTTGACCTGTTTTATTTAATTAAAAAAAAATTGGCTATAACTGGAAGAGAGCGTTATGTTTTGGGGGTTGTTTAAAAAATAGAATGGAAATAAAGTTAGTTCCGTTTTAATTGTCTTTAATTGCGGCAAGCGCTAACAAAATCGAAAAATCACTGTTTACATTCGAAATGTTAACTTTTATAGGTTTACAGGTTTGCTGACAAGGCTGGGGGTGTTTAATACAATTATTTTACTAAATTGATTTTTTTCATTTAAAAATAAAATTATTTATTTTTTAATAAAGTTTTATTTTAAAATATTTGTTTTTGTTTATTTATATAAAATTACGATAGTTGAATTGTATTCTTTCAATTATATTGGCAAGTAAAATATAAAAGATTAAAACGGAACGAAATTGAAATTTCCATTACATTTTCAATACAATCCCAAAACATAAAGCTTTGCTCGCCAATGAATTGTTTTGATAATATACGTAAAGTGAAATAAATCGAATATAAAATTAAATGAAAATATATTAAATAATTAAATGTTAAATAGATTTTGTAAATAGTACAGTTGAAATGATTAGAATATTTCCAATATGTAATAAGGTCGAGGTAATTAGTTAAAGAAATTTAATATAATGTGATATGCAAATGAGCATAAGTCATTCGATATGGGGGTGGTTTGTAGACTAGTATATAATGAAATTAGGCATAGATTCTTATGTCTCCTATAACAGAAACATCCTAAAATGGGTTCTAATGTTTCTCTACCAGGAGAGATTTACCCTCTTACCTCCTTTATATTTCGTTGATGATGGAGAGCTGTACACACAGACAGAAACACACGAACCCTATTACTTTATAAAGATATAGATGTCACAAAGTTTTCAGTATCATCTTTTTGTCGTATATTAATTGTTAATTCATCATAATCAAAATAAGACCATAAATTTAGACCAGCTATTCCTAAACCTGATTTTTTTGCATCATAAATTGAAATTTTTGAAAATACAGGTTTTTCAT
Organism: Euprymna scolopes; assembly: GCF_053919585.1. Classification (NCBI taxonomy): domain Eukaryota; kingdom Metazoa; phylum Mollusca; class Cephalopoda; order Sepiida; family Sepiolidae; genus Euprymna; species Euprymna scolopes. Next base: position 107,355,475 of record NC_136487.1, on the reverse strand, counting down.
TCACAGGAGGAAACTGAGATAAATCACCAAAAGTAACTACGGACATAGTCTAGCATATTGGCTAGAAATGAAAGACCAGCATTTTTGTATTTACTATAAAGAGATTTAGAGTGGTCCAATGACCACACACCTTCAGTCTCACCTTTTTCAAATTTAGTTTGATAGTTGGTGATATAATGATTCAATACCATTGAACTTTTTGAGAGGTACTGTATATCAACATTAGATTTCCACATCATCAAAAGTACAAGATTATAATCATTAATATACTGTTCTTCAGACCTTCTTTCCAAGTTATAAAGTTTTAGTACTTTTTTGCCACGTTTATGTGATTGAACACTTTCCTTAACAGTGTTAAACTTGAACTGTCCAACACCTCTGGGAAATCCATATCTACAAATGGTGTAAAATCTATTATTAACAAATTTTTTGCGATAACAAGATCCAGTACATATATGACATTGCAATTTAGTAACCAAATGACAAATTTGGAGATTGAAATTGAGATGGAAGATGGCAAGTAATTTTTGTTTCAATAAATTTTTGGACATCTGATGAAGAATCTTTATTAAAAACTGGGGCATTTTCACAATATAATTTCATGTGTATATGAGGAGCACCTCTGTGTTGGTACTCTAGATGCCAAAAATAATGATTAACTTTACTCAGTGAACCATTGTCATCAAGTATAACTACTTTCATGAATGCCAGAAATCGATAAAAATGTTCATTCACTGCAACAATATCATCATTATTTATTCGTCCAATTGTTTTACTTTTGCCATTTAACTTTTCTAAAAACTGATTTAAATCTTTTAGAAAATATTCATTACAAGAAAGTGTCAAGAAAATTGTTGGCACACCATGACACTCATCAAATTCTTGCAAATCATTATATTTTCGAGACCAAAATGCTTTGGATCCTCTCATATTAGACATCATCATGGATAAATTTCCTTCCAATTGTTTGTCATTGTTTTGTAATCTGTGTTTAAATTCTCTAACAGTAATGTTTGACATTTTGGTAGTTTTCATAACTGCATAAATGCCAGAATCAATCTCTCTTTTATCGGCTTTGTCAGCACAAAACATTAGGTACTGCATATCTTTCCTAAATCTCGCATCAGCATGATTTAATCTATTCCTTATGAACATAAATGGCTTCACATTGCCATATGTGCGTTCAGTTGAAAACATTCCAAATTTGCCTTTGGTATATAAATTAGGAAAACACAGTAATTCCAAATGTGGATCATTATCAGTAAGCAATTTTCCCTCAATTCTTGTTTGTCTGTAAATCATTAAGTCTTTTTCAGGTGACAATAATGGCTGCATATCTTAAACCGTATGATGCTCATAGGAAATCTGAGCTCCAGTTTGAATTAAAAAATGATCCATTTTAAAATTGTCCTTTTGTCCAGTACAGGTGACAATATTCTCTGAATTAGCATTTTTATTAATAGTAATATCACTATACAAAACATTTTCTTTCAGCCATTCTAGTGCTTTTAATACTTTATTGATGTCAAATAATGACCGCCAAATTACATTTTTTTGCTTGGACTAAGATTTCCATAATATCATTTTTATTTGATGGCAAAGTGTTCATGACATGGTTAATAGTATTTTCCATTGGCAGTGGAAGATGAGTAGCTATTCCTCGAACAGCTGCAACCAACAAACTTTTTTCTCCTTTGAAACTATATGGCATCACTTTTCTAATGTTCATGAAAAATTTGGATCTTTGAATGAAAAGCTTTTCATAAAAATTCAAATTACCTATTTCACATGGAATTTCTGTGACTTCAAGTCCATTGATTGATGCCAAAGTGGGTATTCCTTTATTTTTTAGATTATATCGACAAGATTTACAAATACTGCAAGGAAGAGTATAGTTCAATCGAATAATCTCTAATATTTCTTGTGACACAAATTTTTCAATTCTCCATTTTTTCCACTCAGACAGTTCAGAGTCTTTATGTCTCATTTTGCAAATGTCACAATGGTTTAATTTAAAATTGTAAATTTCTTTTTCGTAATTTGTAAATAGTTTGTTATATTTATTTGTGACATGACTCAGTATGCATCTCATCTTTGGTTTCAAGAAAATAGTAATCATATTTCTCAGAAATATTAGAATCCAAATTGTTTGATTGATCAAAGTAAAAAACCAATCACCACTTATAGCAATGTCAAATTTATTAAGCCAATTTCCAATTGACAGCAGTCTATACATTTTCCTAAGAATTGTCCTTAAATACTGTGAATGAGATGCCACTCGCCTTAAAAAAAGCCAAATTGTCAGTGCAATCTTTCTGGCCAGGACAAAAAATTCCATCAGAATGTACTTTTTTGCAGTTCTGAAAATTATCTAATATTTTTCTCATTTGAGAGATTTTCATCTGAGGATTAAAAACATTCAAAATACTGTGGATTTGTTTGAAATATTTTAATTGTAAATTTGTGTCTGGACAGCCTTCATTAATGCTACAAACTCTAGCCAATGATATATGCTCATTCGATTTTTCATTTTCTACATCATTAATATGGCAATTTTATTCACAATACTATTCCAACCAACACTTTCAGGCTGATTACATTCATTTGTATAATACATGAATTTATAGTTATGGTCAATGAGTCAATGGGACATACCGACAGGCAGTTCTGTCAGTTAAAATGTGCTCAGTTGAAAAACAATGGAAGGCTATATTCCAATATGTTTTTCATTAAGCCAATTTTATCAGCTTCTTTTACAATAGAGTTGATATGTTTAAAATAATTTTTTAATTGACTAATCATTAAATTTTTCATACAAACTCCTTTTATGTAGTTCGTATTTACTACATTAAATGTAACTTTTAGCCTCTTGCTTTTGACTATCATTCAATTCAGTATTTTTTTAATGAAGTTTTTATATGATTGGATCAATTTTTTCAAAATTATTATTTTTGGCATCACCATAAGATTTTCTTTGATTTTTATTTAGATCAAATTTTTTAAATAAAATTGTTTATAAAAAATAGTATCTTTTCTTGACATATAAAATCATTCAACTGTTTGTATTGTCTATGCATATTACATTTGTTCAAATTATTATAATACTGAATGTTTCTTTTTATTTTCATATTTTTATCATAATATAATATATGTTTTCTCAGTATTTTAATTTTATTTTTTTGATAATTTTTTCTTTGTACTTTTATCATTTTTTTTGTTTTTTTGATAAAATTGATTACTTTTTTCTTTTATTTTCTCTTTGTTTTTCAGATAATATTTTCTATTTGTTTCCTTCTTTTTAAGTTTTTCTTGAAAATGAAAATCGTCAATATTAATTTTCTTCGCATCATTATTGCCAGTATTCATCTTAAATTAAATAATTGGAGAAATTCGCTTACCTTTTGGTAAAAGCAAAATGACTGATTTTTACAACAATAAAATTGAATAGTTAACTTTCAATTGTTTCGTTTTTAGGAGGGTTTCATTAAAAAAGAAAGACGCCATCACCACACACCACCACTAAGAAAAAGTTAACAAATCGAAGAAGCAATATATCAATAAGCCTTGAAAAAAATCGATGGCAGATTGATAACAGCAGCAGATAACTTAATTTGTGTTGTTGATTATGTTCGTTAGTCGGCGTTGATTGTTGAACGTTTTCTGTTCTATTTTAAAGTCTACTTTTGAGTGAAAAATAATTTTTAAAAAAGATCCATGACTTATAATCAGTTTGGTGATATTATCGTCTGCTAAATTGCTGCTGCGCATGCGCCGTCGTGGCTGTACACGAAAAAAAGAGAGAGAGAGGAAAAACAATTGTTGAATTTTGTCAGTACTGTCCGGAGACGGAGAAGGTGGTGCCTAGGTGTCGTTTACGAAGTAAAAGACAAAACAGGCAAGATTGTCGTTATAGTTTATCAATGGGAATGTTTATGTTTGTTATGACTTCGTGTGTGTGTTTTTCACCTCTCCTTTCTCTTAAAGTATAATAGCCTGTTAGTGAGTCTAGTCTTTTACCTCCTCCCATTACTCTCGCTAATAAGTCTATATATATACGACTATTGTAAGCTGTTTTCCTGTCTTCTCTCTCTCTCTCTCTCTCTCTGTAAGAAACCATAACTCATTTTTGCAACTCCCTTTTTAATAAATTTGGTTTTTATTTTCAATTACATTTCTTGTCCGAGTGACACATTATTTTGTTAAACTTTCCAGTTTAAAACTTTTTTTAAAAATTTCTTTACCTGGACTTCAGGCCAAGATCACAGTGTAGTATTCTGATGCTACACTTCGGGTTTTTTGTCCTCTGTCAGTGAAGGAGAAATCCTTCATGACTGAGACAATTTTTATGTTTGTTTCTATCCAGATTGACCTTTTTGGGGAAGCTCGATTTTCCTCACATTAACTGACCTTGTGGCGAGGCAAGTAAATAACTTAACTAGAAACTGAGCACATCCTACAAATATTTAAATATTGATTTTGTATTTATATCTATATGTATATACATAATTGGATAGATTAGTGTCCATTCGATTAAAAAAAAGCAAAAATCATATTTAACTTTTTTTTTTTTTTTTTAAACAAAACACTGTTTAATTCACCGTTAAAAACTAATGTAATGGATAGAAGTGCACATGTGTTTTTCAACTATATTTTTAAAATTTGACCAAAAATAACGCCGGATTGCTTTAAAATTATATATTCTGATAACAGTAGCTCCAACTAAATATGTAAAAACATTTGTTTCATATGTAAAAACATTTGTTTCATTTTTAAAAATTTTTAATTTGTTCTGAAATAAAAAAAAAAAAAACTTTGTTTACAATAAAGTAATATCAGCACTAGTATAATACGATCTGTTTAAACCCTCCAACTCCACTCTCTATCTTACACAATTGTGTGTGTTTCACCTCCCCCTTTCTCTTAAAGTATAATAGCATGTTAGTGAGTCTATTGTCTTTTACCTCCTCTCATTTCTCTCGCTGACTATTGTCAGTTGTTTTCCTGTCTGCTCTGTCTCTCTCCCTGTAAGAGAGGAGTTTTAAATTTCATTTCATTTTGTGAATCTCCTCACAACAACTCATTTTTGCAACCCCCTCTTTGTATTTATTTATTAATTACAGGTCTGAATATTCTGTTTCAGTTTGTATGTATTTCTCCTCACACCACAACTCTTTTTTTCTAACTCCGTCTTTGTCATACATGTCTGAATAATGAGAAAATCTGAATTTTTTTAAAAACTTTAAAATAACTTTTTTAGATTAAATTTTTTAAAACTTCTTTCAGAATAGAAAATCTTTACAGTTTAATAAGGAACATATTTCATATAGGTTTCATTAAAAATATTCAGTATATAACGAGAAAAAAAAGAGATCAAAATTTCAAAAGGACTGTATAACTGGTTACACTCAATAGTAGTCCTCGTCAGCGAAAGCCTTTATTATTGTTATTCTATTATTATTTAAAACATTTTGTGTCCTGCTCTTTCGCACGAGGACTTATATTTTTGTCCTTTTAAGACATTAAAAAATGAAAATATTGAAAAAGAAATACATTGTACATACTCGTTATGGAGATAATTCCATCATGCTTAAAGTTTGTCAAAATTCGAAACATGGATGGAAAAAATATCTATATAAATATATATTTTTTTTTTTCACTTATTTTACAGAGTTTCTGTATCCTTTTTAAATCAATTTTTCGTTTAAAGCCCCCCCCCTCATCGTTCATGAAATAAATCTCATCAAGATTTTTTTTTAAATACTTGATCAAATTAAGTGAAATTTTTTCCCCAGAACTTCATTCCATACAGATACGTACAATAACTTTTTGCAATATTTTCATTTTATTTAATGTTTTGATTAATATAAAGAAGTACCATTTTTTGTTACTACGAATCTCTAGGGTTAATTGGGCCATGTGTAATTGTTGGCCACCCGGCTATAGAGTAAGTTTGCTGCTACATAGAAAAGTATTTAAAGAAGTCTTACAATAACATTAAGTCAATGTGTTGCATTTAAAACGGTATTGCAAGTGAAAAAAGGGAGGCAAGAAAAATAAGGGGGAAACAAATGTTTTTTTTTTTTTTTTGCATGTAGTTTTCTTTTTATTCATAAATTGAACATTTGTCTAGCAACAATGACATTATGAACAAATGTATAAATGATGTCCACAGAGAAATAGGGAGTTGTTAAGATTGGATGCTGCAATGATGGAAGAGCAAAAAGATGGGAGAAGGTAGGGGAGTCTACGAGAGAGTAAAAGCAGGTTGAGGGGGTGCATAATCTTGCACCCCTGTAGATGAGGGAAACAGGTGCAACAGGAGTGGAATGAAAAAGTTTATCATGCAGACATGAATTGAGAATCTGTAAATTCATTTGCTAAATATCACCGTTCATCGAAATTGGCAGGAATTCCAAGTTAAAACAACCGTTTCTCATATCTGAAAAATCCAAAGAATAATTATAGATTATCTTAAAGTAAACATTTTTATGGATATTGAAGAGAAGCAGACAAAACATTGTTCTTAAACCTGAAATAGACATTGGTCTTTATGAAAGGTTACAGAGAAATTACTATTTTTAAGTCAGAACATTTTTCAAAAACTTAAACTTTTTTTAAGACATGTGAACATGAAATGAAAAAATTAAATGCTTTTTCCAGTTTTTTTGCAGATTTAAAATTTAAAAAAGTATATTCATTTTACAATTTTATATATGCATATATTTAAACATGAAATGTGAAAGCGTGCAGTTTTTTGACAACATTGATCAGGAAAAAAATGCGTGAAGTATGCATAAATGTGACGGTTGAACATTTTAAACTGTTTACGATCAACAAAGTTTTATACAGTTTTATATTGTTCTTTTTTTGGAAAAATGTTTCAATCTAACAGCTGAGAGCTAGGAAGCAACAGTTTGTAAACAATTTAGGAGGAAGAAAAAAAAGGAGTGTTTTAAATTGAAAAGCTAAATTCAATTGTTGGTAGAAAACAACAAAGAACCACCAACTTTTTTTTTCCTTTCTGAGGTTTGTGTTCTTCTTTTTTTAAAAAAACATTTCATACATTTCTTCAGTCATTGAAATTTATTGACATCAAGCATTCAAGTAAAGTTTGCCAAATCTCAATGAAGAGTAAGGGAAAGGATGCTTTACTAATTAAAATGGAAATAGGGTGGGGAAATCACCATTTGTGTATAGTTGGTCATTCTGTACAATCCAAGTTGATTTGCTACTGAGGTTTCTAAATACAAAAAGGTTTTATCAAGAGTGACAGGAGGAGGAGGAGAATGTGGCACGGAAAGAGCCTACCACCGAGCAGCAGATTAGAGTTCCTCATTTCTTCGATTCCACATGCAACATTGGAACATGGTTGTCAAAACCATGGGGAACAATGTTATTGTAACTGTAATAAGAAATGGAAGGCGCACATCAGTTGAGAAGAGATAGATTGGAAGAAAAGAGGGAGAACCATGGGAAGAGGAAACAAAGGAAAGATTAACTGAAATATAACTGAAATGGCTTGGGTGGAAGTTTCTCAGTAAAAGATTGAACCTGAGTTTTGAGAAAATTTATGCTGTCAGTTCCATTAATTTAAACCATTTTTATTTCTTCAATTTATGAAAGAAAATGTGCATACTAACAATATGCACATTTTCTTTCAAAGGATATTCAACATGGAATGGATGAAACATTTTTTTAAGAATTCTTTGTTCAATGTGCAATTGTTTGTATCTGCCAGAATCATTTTCACAATTCTTGACAGGTTTCTTTGCTCAGCAAAAGCAGTTTTTATTCCATGGTTTTAGTATTATTTCCTCTTACCTCAAACTGACTAGAATTCAATACTTTTATCTTAAATGTTGGTTTTATTTTGTAGAAAATTGAATTAGAAATAATCCATATTTAATAGCATTGTTACAAATATTTTTACTTTTATCATGTTTGAATTCATCACATAATTTTTTCGGGTCACATGAAAGCCTCCAACAACTGACAAAAAACACCCAACCACCTCTAAAAGAGAAATGGGAGGGACATTGTATGCCTGACAAGGAAAAAACACTTACGAATGCAATCCATGTACACCACCTTCTACTTGAGCAGCAGAAGTTCGACGTTCAAATTTAAGTTCACCAGAATACATCATAGATCTAAAAAAAAAAAAAAAAAAAAAAAAAAAAAAAAAGTTAGATGAAAAATTTTCAAATTCTCTATATCATAAAAATTACCATGTCTGTCTCTAAAACAGTCTCTACCAAACTACTGCAATTTTGGTGTATAGACGTGAAACTTTATATACAAGGTATTCAGACTTGTGTAACAAAATCGATTTGGTTTTTAACTAGAAAAATAGCTGCTAAAGAACAAAAATTGAAAAATTGTAAATTAGTAGTCGTAGTGCAAAGTATTGTGTATGTTCTACATATGCACAAATATTCATACGTTTAATTTGTCAAGTTTTCATATGCACGTGTCGTTAGATCGGATGGTAGTGAATACCGCTAGTGAATTAAGTGTTTTTGTTTCAGTTCTAGTCATTTTCAAAATAAATATAATATGCTCTATAATAAATACAAAATCTGCATAAATTAAAATACTGGGTAGGCTGCTAATATTTTTAATAAGATAAACCTAACTCATTTATATAAACACAACTGTACTACTAAAAGAGAGAAAAAAATCATTTGTATCAAATTGTTAAATATAACTTGTAGATTACATTGGTCAGCAACAAATTTGTTTTCTGCAGTTTTCAACCGATTTAGAACAAATCTGAAATGCTGAATACAAAAATCACATTGGTTTTGCTCAATCAAGTTAAATTCTTGAGCTATGATCACATGTTTTTATACATTTTTTTTTATATGTATGCATATGTGGAGCATTTTAGAAGTTGGTGGGGATAAAATACCATGTTTTGATTGGGAATAATTATTTTAATGGCAGGTAGTTCTGGATGATTATGTCGAAAAAAGGATCAGTTTGAAGTTATAAAACCATAAAATCTTCCAAAAATTGGTGCTACAAAGAAGGACTGGCCTGTGCAGGAGGAATTGTAGTGCCTTGCAAAGAAAGGAACATCATCAACAACCCTCTGGTGCACAGAAGCAGAATACTCTTCTCACCACTGCACATCAAACTTGGCTTAATCAAACAGTTCACAAAGGCTCTGGACAATGATGGTGACTACTTTACTTACTTGTGCCAGGCTTTTCCAGGACTGACGATGGAGAAGTTGAAAGCTGGCATTTTTGACAGTCTTCTAATCCGGCAGCTCACTAGAGATCCAGTATTCAAAAACTCAATGAACAAAGTGGAACCGGAAACATGGAAAGCATTTGTTCTGATAGTGAATAACTTTCTTGGCAATAACATGTTGACTGCTTTCAGAAACCTGGCCTGCAACACGAGCGTCAAGATGCACTACATATTTTTACATATGGATTGGTTTCCTGAGAATCTGGATTCAATGAGTGATGAGTAGGGGAAGAGATTCCATCAGACACGACAAGAGATGGAGATCAGATCAGGTGTTAGAGTAGCTGAGATGCAGTCGAGATGGAGATCAGATCAGGTGTTAGAGTAGCTGAGACGCAGTCATGATGGCTGACTACTGTTGGAATCTGGAGAGAGACCTTCCTGTCACTGAACATTCCAGGAGTTCAAAGAAATGGAAGTTCAAGCCCTGAAGTTTGAACAATGGTGAAGCAACATGTAATTTACATGTACTTACTTTTATCAGTGTCCACAATTCAGTTTACAGTAATCCATGTTTCAATCAGGTAATCAATGTTTTTTGTTGGCAAAAACATATTTAGGATGAATATGTGTTGACAAAAATCAGCTGACAATGCCACAAAAATGTAATTGATTTTATTACAAAATTTGAATTTTTAAAAATCAACTTAGCACAAAAACCTGATCTGATGAAGAGAAATGGATGCCATTTCCTAATTAAACATTGCAGAAATATCCTAAATCAATTGTAGAAATCTAGACAACATTTAAAAAGTAAAAACTTGTTGCCCAGTGTTATTTTTCATTTCCTTAATAAAACTGATAAACATTAATTTCAAAAGACACACAACTGGTTTTTAGTCTTCAGAATACTAATTGATTCAAATGACCAAATTTTCAGATAACTAATATCTATTGAAGATGAAATTCTAAGATTTGAAAACAAAACTTTATTAAAATCCTTACTTTTCCTCATTATTTTTCTTTCACTTCATAAAAAACAAGTTAATTCATAAAAAAGGTCTAAGAACAATATTTACAACTTCCCATCCCCTAAAACTTTAGAAAGCAGAGAAAAAATCCTGAGGAAGAATCCAAACCAGAGATTAGTTTCTATTAAATTTATATACTTACCGAAGTGCTGAAAGACTTTTGGCACCAATGTCTTGGCAGCCATGTTGAATACCAGAGATTAAGTAAGGAACAAACTTGTTGATGGAACCTTTGTCCACTATGGAGCCAGACACACCTTGAGCAACTTTTAGTTTATCACTTTCACTAGTAACAAAATAAAATAAAATACATATATATCCTGCCACCAGTTTATTTTTTATTAAAAATTCAAATTAATTTTACAGAAAAAAACTCTCTGAAATACCAAAAATACTGTTGGAAAATTGAAGATCTTAAGTTAACAAAACAAAATGTAAAAACATAAAAATTTACCTAAAATATCTACTTTGGCTGCTACGGTGTTTCTCCATGGCATCTAAGGAACCCATGCCTCGATATTTTTTAAGGCGGACCCCATCAGCAAAGAAATACTCGCCTGGCGCCTCTGTAGTTCCAGCTAACATAGAACCCATCATTACTAGAAAAGAAGAAAAACTTTTGCTTCATTTTTTTTATTTATATATATATATATATATATATATATATTTTTTATAAGGACTTTTTATAGACGTATTAAAAAAGAATCCTTATAAGTTTTTTTTTAAATTTGAATCTTTCTAGAAAATATTCTATAAATAGAGTTAATCAACTCGTACCTGTCGATGCTCCAAGAGAGAGAGCCTTGATACAATGGCCTACGGTGGAAATGCCACCATCTGCGATCACAGGAATGCCAAAACGTCGAGCATACTCGGCTACTTTGTAAACTGCTGTACCTTGAGGTCGACCTACAGCCATTACTAAGGCAAAAAAAAAAAAAAAAAAAAAAAAAGTCATTAAATAACAAATATTCACTTTTGTGATAAAATAAAATATTGTAAAAAAAAAAAAAAAAAAAAAAGGAAGGAGTATTCACCTTCTTGGGTGATGCATATTGAACCACTGCCCATCCCAACTCGTAAAGAATCAACACCAGCATCAATGAGATTTTTCGCTTGAGCTGCAGTCACAACTAAAAATGAAAAAAAAAAAAGCATTGTTTTATGAAAAAATTTTCAACTAATACTTTTATTTTTTAATAAAAATATTCTAGGCTTGCAGGAAAAGAGAAATTTATCTTTGATAGCTCAATCAGTAAAAAGTTGGACATTGTGTTTTGTGTGAGACTGAACAAAAGGCTAATTGTATATGGGGAAATAAAAACTTCATATAAAACTCTTTATCAATATTATTTATAGCAATTTTTTTTAAATTACTTAAAATATGGCATAGAAAGAACTTGACGATCAAAGAAAAAGTCTTTAAATTTTTTAAATCCAAGTAAAAATAAGATATGACTATTTCTATGCTCTCCCCCCACATACCATATCTAAAAGAATGCGAAAATTGGATCTATTTCTCATACTTATGGTAAAGTTAAAACACGTGTTGTATCAACATTAAATAAACTTTTTATATAGTACTTATGTATATACAATATCTGTTGCAAGGTTAATTTGCATATTGGTTTTTATTTTATTAATAAACTATTTATTACCATTTTCCAATTCAATGACTTAATTTTATTATAATAGTTTTTCAGAATATTGTTTCATTTCTTAAACAAATATTCAACTATTTGTAGAACGACCAATTTCATTTTCACCAAGTTGCGATGTATTTATAAATTGCAAGTGAAACAGTAAATTATTCTAGTCTAGTTAAAAAAAAAAGGTGCTTGTTTATAGTTAGGCTAATGTAGAAATTTATTAAATATATCATTTTAAGCAAAATCAATAGCACTTATATAACTGTCACATTGAAAATAGCAATATATCCAAAAATTACAAAATTTTAATGATAATTGCATATTTCACCGTTGTCTCCATACTCAAGAAATTGATGAAAACAGGAGAAATTTAATTATTTCTCCTGTTTTTCAAAGTTCCTGCAATGTCAGCTATTGATTCTTACCATAATATCTAAAGCATTTTTATTTTTTTATTTTATTTAACTAATAGCAAATGTTCTACTCTATCAAATGGTTTAATTTTTGGTTATATTGCTATTTTTATATAAAAAAAAAAAAAGAAGCATTGTAAAAGTTCCACTGTGCCTAACTAAACAAGCGCCCCAAAATAAAATGTTTTCAACATGACACAAAAAAAGAGTGGGGGTGACTTGGAAATGGGACATCATTTTACGTGTAAAACTGATCCATTTGCTCTAAATTTGTTTTTTGTTTATTTTAAGCGTAATTGTCTTACAAATAAATTTTAAAAAATAGAATCTTATTTTTATAAATTGATGGCTAGAAAGTCATTTTTGACTAAAATTGAAGTGTTGAAAGTAAAGTATTTGTATTAAATATTTGTTATTGGAATCCTCTGAGATGAGTAAGTTGTGTATTTATTTGTTTATTATTTATTTTTGTATTTATTTGTTTATTTGTGGACTGTTATCCTCATCTTCATTGTTGTTACTGTTTTTTCACCACATTTCGGCCAACTCATCTTTGGCCTTCTTTAGGTGATAACTGTGATGGGATAGGAATGCCAAGTATCGTAACTTTATCCCCAGTAATTACTGTCTTCCATAGTTGTCTCACCATGCTTTGGCCAACTAATCCTCTGGCCTGCTTTGGGTAGGATTGAAACGGCTAACTTCAGACAATGTCCACCTGGAACCGTAGAGATTCAGCACCTCTATCCACTGCTGCATGGTAATTACTGGGGATACAGTTACAAAACTCAGCATTCCTATTCCGTCATGGTTAATCACCTAAAGGCCAGAGGATGAATTGGCAGAAACATGGTGAAACAACTATGAAGATGAAGATAAAAGTCTGCAAATAAAAGAAATAAAAGTATTTATACTCTTAAACCTAACAACAAAACTCATCAAGTTTTTGATAGTCAATAGTGTGGAAACGTTTGTTTTACTTTCAAAGTATATTATTAATTACTTAATCTGATAACAGAATATCTCTGAACACTTGACATTTTCAATATATTTTCAATTTTTTAAATTCGTTCTAGAATGCAGACAAATCATGCAGTTTATCAGCCGTAATAGTAAAAGTGTCAGCAAATTTGATGGCATGCAAACAATTTTTTTTTTTTCAGATAGGGAAATTAATGATTTCTACTAAAACATACAATGAGTTTAATACATAAAAAGGGTAAAAGGATTAACTTTAATATGCTTTTCAATAGTCAAAAAAGGGAATGGATCAATTTGTGTACTCCCACCTCTCCTAATTGGTTTCCAAATTTTATGACAAAATTACTTATAACAGAGTTGTAACTACATAAAAAGTACTCTCGTTACCTCTTAGTGATGTTAACATTCTTCTCATTTTACTTTTCAAATATATCATCATATATCACTCTAATGGATGGATCAAAAGTTATTGGGCAAAATGTGTAATTTTTGGCCATTTTGGACCTCTTGAGCCCCTGGGGGCGCAATGGAAATTTTTTCACTGTGCACATCTATTTAATGAAATACAATTTGTGGCAAAATTTTAAGAAAAACTAATAAACAGTTATCTGGCAATAGTCACTGCAAACATAGGTCCCTCTCCGATAAATCGGGGGACGAATAAAGAGTTAGTTTTCTTGCAAATCATTTTTTGGATTATTTAATGCCTAAACTTTTTGTAAATGATTCATTATATGCAATCAATTGGGAAACATGTATTAACACAATTACTCATGACAGAAAAAAATTGTGATGCAGTTAATATCTTTCCTAATGATATCATGTAAATATGAAAAAGATCTTACCATTTCCACCTACAACCTGTAAATCTGGATACTTCTGTTTAATTCCTTTGATCATATTTATTTGAAAGATTGAGTTTCCTTGTGATGAATCCTGAATTAAAAAGAGAAATCATTCAAGAGTCAATTGCACCAAACTAAATTTTTAGTTCAGCAACAAACAAATTGTATATGGCATTAATTGTCAAAATGAAAGAAAGCAAAAAAGTTTTAAAAAGTTGTCTACAATTCTATACAAAAATACAATTGAGAAATAAAAAAAATTCTGAAACTATTAACATTAAAAGACTGAAGTAAGAGATGAACACCTTGCCAAAGGCAATTTAGTGTTGTGCCTGTGGCAAATCTATCTATATATAAGTAATATAGTGTTCGTGTGTGCATGTGTGTGTGCCTGTACAACTCTCCTACAACCCACACCACTGGACCAATCAAAACCAAACTTAGATGATGGTGCACACCATTTTTCTAGGTCAAGGTCATATAGTGCTTCTCTCCATAAAGTCCCCCACCTAAGGATGGAGCACTCCAAGATGGATTCGTCACCATCCTGGAGGCCACCACTATGGCAACAGCCAATTTCTTTACCCCCCCCACTCCCTCAACCAATTAAACACATGTTAACCATTGTGATTCTTTGTAATTGTTTCAATTTTTATGTATAACTGTGTCAACTAAAGTTCATAGTTGGATTTCAGTCATTTCAGGAAGTAGTAAAAATTTTAAACACCTTAAGAAATGGTTACTCTTACAATATGCACATACTACAAGAGTATCTGTGAAGTGAGTACCCGTGTATACAGCAAAGTCCCATGCAAAGCACGGAAACCTTTGCTAGTTTTATATAAAAGGGGCCCAGATGTATTACTTAAAGTTAATGGTTAATCCACAAACTAATATACAAAAATGTTAATCAAATGAGTTATGTTCTTCAATAATTGCATACATTTGGTTAAAAACAAACTTACGAGTACAACAAAATCTACACCCGCCTGAACAAGCAGATCTAATCTTTCATAATCACAGTTTTGTGTGCTGATGGCAGACCCAACAAGAAGTTGTTTCCTACAAAAATGAAAACAAAAAGATTAGAAATGCTATGCAAAATGAAAATGGTTGAAAGTCAATCTTTTCAATATCTTTTTCTACAAAATCATTAAAAATTTGATAAAAGAAAAAAAACATTAACTTACTTTTCATCTTTTGATGCTAATGGAAATTCTTTGTTTTTCTTAGTGTCTGTGCGAGCAATTAATGCTACCAATTCGCCCTCTTTATTGATGATGGGTAATTTACCTGCAACAAAAGCATTCAAATGAGGAGTCAAAGTTTTTCTTGTGAGAAAAATAAAAATAAAGATTTTTTAGTGAATAAAAAAAAAAAAAATGCTCACCTTTTTTACTTTTCTGTAGAATTTGATTAGCTTCTTTTAAATTGACTCCTTCAAGAGCCACAATAAGATCTTCTCTTTTTGTCATCACCTAAAACAAAAATGTTCCGTAAAAAAGAAATCAGTCATTTTTTAAAACTATTTTATTAATAATTTAGAATTACTAACGGGTAAAACAAAAGGGTTTACAATATGAAGAAATCAAAATCAGTATTGAACAAAAAACGGTTTTAACAAAATACCTCATGTAATTTTGTGTGATATTGGTCCATTGTGAGAAAATCAATATCTCTTTGAGTAACAAGACCAACAAGAAGTTCACCCATATGACCTTTCTCTGTTATTGGAATACCAGAAAAACCAAATTTCTTCTTGGCCTCAACAACATCTCTCACTGTATGGTTTGGTGACATCACAACCGGGTCGAGAATAAAGCCTTGTTCATATTTCTAAGTAAAGAAAAAGAAAATAATGTCTATAAAAACTAGTACAGTGTTATTTAATAAGGGTACATTAACTTAATAATTTCATTCACACAAGTTTTATTCTACTAACTGGAAATTTATGAGAGTACAATCAATTCAAATGGTTGACGAAGCTAGAAATTATCTCATATAAGTCAGTAGCTGTTTCATTTGGGAGCAGAATTTAGCAGTTTGACAGATCCGTTAAACAGATTGGAATCAAATTGATAACAGAAAATTAAATAATTTGTAAATATTTTAAATTCTACTTAAGACCAAGTTGCTTAATAATTTGGACAAAAACAAAAAAAATCAGCATGAAAAACTTAAAAGCAACACAGAATTCATAAATCATAAAAAAGTTTAGAGTTCTAAAATAATTGAATGTGAAATAGATTAAAATTATTTTTATTAGTGGCAGTAATTAGGGATGTGGAATCAGCAGAAATTTGTTGCTTTAAAAGTCAGTGATGAGTCACTGCTTATCAAAGCCTACAAGTCACTTGAGGATAACGGTTATCTAGGTTGACAGTGAAACACTGAGGGGAGGGGATTAGTAACGATGTTTGTGATTGGTCAGAAATTAAGAGGACGACTCAACAAGAATTTGCTTACATTAGACTTGACAAATCATGCATGCGTGGTGCCCCTCTGGTGCTGCATGTGAGATGACGCCACAAAAAATAGTAAAGAAATGATGAATGAGAGAAGTGTGAAGGGCCAACGTTGCCTTCACATTTTCGCCAAGTTTCAGAAAAATCTAATGGATGAGGCAAAGTTATGGGATTTTTTGCAATTTTGGGGCATTTGTGACCCCCTTTTGAGCGCCGAATCTTAGTGAAAAATGGACAAACGGTACAGTTTCACACCTTAAGACATGTATATTTGAATTCGGCACCATGGAAAATCACTATATAGACATACATATGAAGTTTTTGAGTAATATGAAAAAAGAGCTCCAAAAAGGTATGAGCCTTTTTGGAGCTCTTTTTTTCATATTACTCATATTTTTTTTTCATATTACTCATATTTTTTTCATATTACTCATTTTTCATATTACTCATATGTTGATGTCCCAGAGGCATGCAAACCAGAATTTTGCCAGGGTCACCCATACTGAATTTATATTAAAAACAATGGCCTGCATATTTTGGCTAAGTTTCAGGAAAATTTAATGGATGGATCAAACGCTGTGGGATAAAAAGTGTCATTTTTTACCTCTTGAGTCGCTGGGGATGCCAAATCCCAGTGTAAATGGATAACAGGGCAGTTTCAGGCCTTAACACATGTATATTTCAGTTGACCACTGTGAAAAACCACTATATCAAGTTTTTGTTGAGAAATATGAAAAAAAAAGAGCCACAAAAAGGTGTTTTTAGCACTGAAAGTCCTCGGGGACGCAAACCAAAATTTTGCCAGGGTCATCCATACTGGATTTATATTAAGTCAAGTTTCAGAAAATCTAATGGATGGGTCAAAAGTTATGGAGCAAAACAAGTCATTTTGGGCAATGTTTTACCCCTTTTGAGCCTCTGGGGACGCAACGGGAATTTTCACAATTTTTTTTTTTTTTTTTTTTTACTATTTAATGAAATACAATTTGTGGCCAAATTTCAAGAAAAACTAACCCGATGGCTATCTGACAATCGTTCGTTAGTCCAGACAGATGCCACTGCAAACATAGGTCCCTCTCTGATAAATCAAGGGACCCAAAATAGTAATAGTCAGCCACAAGTAGAGGAGTATTTCTTGTTAATGTTTTACAGTGGAGGAGTTCTGTTGAGAATTTGCCATGAAAATGCTAAAGAAAGACGTTTTTGTGAGAAAGAAATGGGTAAAGAAGAAAACATCAACCATTAGATTTACAACTCAGAGGGAGAAAAGGCTGTTCTAAGCAGAATCTACCCAAATGTGGGAACTATACTTCAATCTTAGGACATATTTGACCCTGCATATACGTAGAGGATTGTGTTATGAGCGAGATACTTTCGGAATGGTAGAATGCGGCAACAACTTTTGCAACAAATTTGATGTAAGTCTTCTATTTCAGGTCTGGAATGAAGGACAGTTCTGGAAGCTCGCGAAAACAGAGCTTTCTCAAGGAGAGTCATACACTTCAACTGGGGCAAAGCAAGGATTAGAGCGTTGGTGGTGAAAGAAGAGATGCTTGCTTTTAGTGGTATCAAAAGCAGTCACCTTTTTCCTCATTGCACCACTTGCTCCAAATCAGAAAGATTGTGATCAATAAAGTTCTTCAAAATGTTGCCATGAATGGTTGTATCATCTGCAAAATGTTGATGAATGATTTTAAAACATGATTTGAGAGATCATTGATGACGATCATAAAGAAAGTTAGGCCTAGAATGGACCCCCAAGGTATCCAGTGTTGATATTAACTTTAGTCCTCTTCTCATCAGGGACTACTTTTATGAACTTAGTAGAGAGAAAGGATTTGATGACATTTTCAGATATTCCATATCTAGAAATCTTGTAAAGTAGACCTTTATGCCAAACCCTATCAAAGGCCTTTATATTCTAGATACTATACATAAAGTCTTATTAAAATGGAAGAAAATTTTAAGTAGTTGAACTTTTTCAAATTTTGTTAGTCAGAATCAGAGTCTAGCATTTAGACTACAGAGAGACTTTAAAGCTTTCAGTAAAACTTCACATGAAAAAAAAGTAAATTGTCATTTCTTTTAGCAAAAAAATTATTTTATGATCAGAATCGTTATTTCAAATCAGTAATTAAACTTTTTAAATATATTTTTTTTATTCACTTGTTAGCAATGTTTACAATTAGAAACAAGTTTTTATGGTTAAAATATTGAACTCATGAATGAAAAATTAAAATTTTTCAAGTATTTACACATATGTAAACAAGGACAATGAAACTAGATTTAATTGAAATATTATTTAAATTCCATTTTAAAAAATGTTTTTAGAGATTTAATGAATTTTAATTTGCATAATTTATTTTTTAACGTCAATCTTAAATGTTATTCATTTTTTATTTTATTGAATCATTTTGATCAGTAGGATTTATGTAACAAAGTTATTTTTTCTTAGATTACAAATGTGTTTAAATCAGACTTTTTGCGGGTGGAATGCTTTCACTAACAAAAAATAAAGTTTTAGCTCAATGTGGTCAACTGCTCTTTATATAATAGATTATCAATTTATTTTTATTTTTGTGACAGATGGGATAGAGAGGGATGGTGGTGGTGTTATCATTTATTTATAAATTTTCTAAGAGCAAGAAGAAAATTTACCTTGACTTTTCTTACTTCATTTGCTTGAAATTCAGGCGTACAGTTATGATGTATAACACCAACGCCGCCACATAACTGTAAGAAACAAAATTTGATACGGTAAAGAATTGACAATTACAACTTAATCAGTTTATTCTTTCTACTTCAAAGAAAGGAATTTGTGCAAAAAAATAAATAAAAAATACTCACGGCCATGGCAATCGCCATTTGTGATTCTGTTACAGTGTCCATAGGTGATGACACTAATGGAGCTTTAAGAGTTATTTTTTTGGTCAAAGCGGATGTCAACTCCTACATAAAAGAGAAAACAAGTTTAAAAAACACTTTCTTATAGGTGAAGAAAAAAAAAATTCTGTCAAAGATTATTCTTACCAAGTTACAGATTTAGCAAATTCTTGTGTTGTTAAATTCCAAAAGAAAAATATCTTGACATTATGAGAAATCAGAAAAGATAGGCTTACCAATTCTTTTAAAGCAATAATTTCTGCAATATTACCCAGATGCATATTTTTATAATAGTCTGTTTTTTTTTTTATAAACATTTAGAAAACTTTACAAAATTCCTTTAACACAAATAATTAAACCATGACAGATCACCAAAATTGATAAAACATAAGATAACTATTTTTATCAAAAGATAAGAAACAAAAAACAAACTTACAGTGTAAAATTGAAACCTCTATTATTCAATCTATAAAATTGTTGGATTTAAAAAATTGGACCTAAATAGCATTTAAGCTGACAAATCAACCGTTTATTCTGACTAGTCAATTTCCATTTATTATTGTTGTTTTTGTAACAAAAAATAAGCTTAAATCTAGTTCCCTAATTTCTAATGTGGATCCCTACTATGAGGTCTCTGCATTCCAATTTTCCAGAAGTTGAAATACTTACACAGGACCTATTTTTTCTGTGTGAAACTGGCATTAGCCAGTCAACATCTACCAATGATTTTACGATTACTTAAAAAAAAAAAAGAAAAAAAAAAAAGAAAACTGTAAATTACTGTGTTTCTGTTTCTGAGTAGCACTATATCCATCTTTGTTATCTGTCACTTCATAATGAGTTACTATCCATGTCCTATCTGAATAGCAATACCAGACCATTTTTTTTTTACATCCAAAAAAACATTATTTAAAAAAGATGAAAAAAGCAAACAAAAAAAAAGCAAACAAAAAAAAAAAAAAAAAAAAAAAAAAAAAGTCTTTAGTTTTTTTAAATCAGTTGGCTCGA
The DNA here is from genome assembly GCF_053919585.1 of Euprymna scolopes. Classification (NCBI taxonomy): domain Eukaryota; kingdom Metazoa; phylum Mollusca; class Cephalopoda; order Sepiida; family Sepiolidae; genus Euprymna; species Euprymna scolopes. The sequence continues at coordinate 107,335,002 of NC_136487.1, read as the reverse complement.
ACTGAAGTTATGACCATTGAAAGTATTAGAATGGTTCATGGGACATTTTGTCTCAAGTCAGTCCTATTCAAATATTCTTGATTGAAAATGGTAGTAAATTTGTGTAATGTACAGAACTATCTGTCTTTAAAAAGCTGTATCTTCATAGCTTTTTAAGATATTATGATGAAATTTTGAACATATCACAACACCATGAAAATTCAGATAGTTCATCTCACCTGGTAACTTACAAAAAAAATTAGCGTATTTAAGTTTCATTTTAATGGCTTTAAGTAGTGGCAAGCCCTCCAGTCATAAAATCACAATCATCTAAAAGAGATTTTAAATGAGGAAAAAAAAAAAAAAAAAAAAAAAAAAAAAACAATGCACAGGATTTATTCCCCCATAGAAAAAAAATTGGTTAACTGCCCTAAAAGGTTACAATGACCTTCTCTAGATCAAAGACACCACTATAGGCACTAAAATAGCCCCCCCAGCTATGCCAACATTTTTATGCATATGCTAGAAACCAAAATTCTTTACCCCCGCCCCCCTCAAACCATCCCACTATTGCCTATATATATTTTCTTCATATAGCCACATGAACTCACCAACCTAAAGGATTTCCATGAATACATGAACAATTTTCACATAAAATTTACTATGGAACACTTGTACAACTCCATTCTATTCTAAGTATTTCCAAAAATAATAACTAATTAACAATCACCTACACATGTATATACATATGTATAAACTTGTCCTTTTTCTAGTACTGTATGTGGATGACTATATATATATATATATATATATATATATATATATATATATATATGGCTCATTCCATGTCAAATCCACAAATTTTTTTTTTTGGGGGGGGGGGCAGAAACCATGTCCTACATGGATCAATCAAAGGAACTGTCACCAAAGCTTGTCTGGCATAGAGGTGATAAAACTTTCACTCAGTCCACTAACTTATTGAAATTTAATAGCTTTTAGCACTTTCTTGTCAGATTTGTCAATGCTGAAGGACTGGACAAATGGAAAGGTCATGTTTTATGGTTTTTTTCACACAGCTAAAATAAATCCACATCACATCTTCATTTAATCTTTTAGTATCAGCAATAGAACAGAGTAACATTTTTGGGGGAATGGCATATTAGTTTTCTGATTCTGATACCCCAAAAAGTTCAACTGTCCCAACACAAATTATATCACTTTTTTCCATAACAAAATGTGTTGCATAAAAAAAAATTGAAGAAAATTCAGTTTCATCAACATAAATGTTTTTTATATGGATTTTGTGATCATGGTTTTATGTATATATTAATCAGCATTAAATTAGCTTTACAAAGATATCAAACATGACCATATTGTGAAATACCAAAATGTTTTTATATGAAGTAGCAGGTACTAAATTCCGCCATTTTGAATTTAGCCCACTTCTTTAAAACGCTTGTAGGAATGGTTCCAGTTCAAAACCCATCATGAAATTTGAAATATATACTGTCATAAGATAGACAAATCTTTTGTCAAAATTTGTAAAACATTCAAATAACGTTTTTTGAGATAATTAAAGTTAAAGGTCAAGCTTTTAAAAATTTGACCTTGAAAAAAATATCCACAAATAAAATGGTAGATCTATCCAAGTACTTTTAAAATGATATATGAATTAACTTTGTAGGCCCATAAATAACAGAGATATGTCTTTTAAAGTTGGTCACTTTTCCATAAAAATTCACATTTTTTAAAAAGGTCAAGGTCATATCTCAGAAATCCCTTGACCTTGAGATGTATAACAGGTGCCATTCAATTCCTATTATGGAGATCTATAAGTGTAGCAAATTTGAAAAATAACCGTGTCAGATTTGACATGGAATGAGCCATATATATTACATCTTTTCTTTTTATCAGCGAACACATGCATCATTTTCTTTTGATTCTTAAATTTTTTTTCATACTTAACCTATTTGCACTATTTATATTGTTATAGTACATCAATGCATCTATATTTATATCTATGCATCTTTAGTTTCAACTGTTCACTCACTTTATTTTATGTGTATGAATATGGATAAGTATATTTGATATGAGTAGATGCATATGCGCCTATGTATATGTGTGTATGTGTATATATCTCACAGGTAAGGAATTTATTTTTATAACATGTATAGGCTAACCAAATTAAGAATAGGAAACTACATCTAATATCTAACATTTTTGTTCTTAAGATTAGGGAGGTAGTGTTTGATCAACACTGCTGGGAGCCATGATTTAATATACTATTTTGTTTTTATATCCCCGAAACAGTGTTTCATGGTAAACAACTGTAATTCCTTAAATTAACATTAGGACTATAGTGAATTCAAGAGCAAGTTGATGCATTGATTGCAGGTGATTAAATGACTTACTGACGAATGATAAAAAATATATAAATTAAATAGGCTTTTTTATAAAGTTTTAAAGGTTAAAAAACTTCTAAGACTATATATATATATATATATATATATTATGTATATGCTAACATGTATATATGTAAATGTATGTATATGTAATGACTACAAGGTTGGTTGCTTGACTTATTTCAATTATCATTTGTATTTACGTGTGTGTGTGTCCCTTTATATGTATGTATACGTATGCTGATATTGATACACATACATGTGTATCGATATCAGCATACGTATACTTCTATGCATAGAAGTGTAGTCTTTACTATTAGACTCGTTAAAATAATGTGTGTGTGTGTATAATGTATATTTCTGTGTATGTAATGCATATATATATGTTAATGTATGTCTGTGCTACCTTACATGCTCTACAGAGTGTGTGTGTGTGTGCATATATATATATATATATATATATATATATATATATATATATATATGGATGTATGTACACATGTTTGTATGCATATGATTATATGTACATGTGTATGTATGGGAAGGCATTATAATGTATATATGTACATCATATATAGCTATATAATATGGATATATATGCGTACATGTAGACGTCATATGGAAATATAAGCATACATATCATTATATGTATGCATACAAATTTTTATGTAGGATTTACTATTGGTATGTGGTTAAAATATTAAAAAAATTGTCATTAATATGCACGGTGTGACCATTCAGGTCAAGATCACAGTGTAGTATCTGTTCTGATGCTACGATTAACCTTTTCTGTTCTTGGTCAGTGGAGGAAAAATCCTTCATGACAGACCATTTTTGTTTTTGTTCTTATGCAGAGTGCCTCTTTTCTGGGGAGCTGGAATTTCTCCACATTAAAAAACTAACCTTTTGCCTAACTCTGCCCTCGTGGAGAGGCAAGTAAATAGGAACAATATTATTAGCAATATTATTATTATAACTATCACCATTGTTATTACTTTATTATATTTATTTACTATTATTTTTGTTTCAACTATTACTATTATTATTATTATAACTATTAATATTACTTTTATCGTTCAACACATTTGTTTCAGTTTCTAATCATTTATTATACATATTGAAACCAACTGCGTCAAAACCCAGTTGAAATGAACGCTAATGTTACAAAAATTTTTAATTTCTTCCACAAACGGTAAAAATAATTCACGTGAACTCTTTCAAACACTGCCAGAAATGAACGCTGTCGAAAATACAAATTTCTAGTTCTAGTCAATTGAAATATAAAAGATAAAATATTAAATTAAAAAAAAAATAAATAAAAAAAAAACATTGTTTTCATGCTTCAAAAATCCTCATAACCTTGAAATCACATACCTAGAAGGATATGTGAACTTTTTAACATTATAAGATGGCCGACCTGTAACAACACGGGGACAGAATTTCTTTTCCCCAAATGAACGCACCAGGTTTATCATGCGCAAATTAATTTTTTGTTGATAGCATCAGATGGAAATCGCATCTGACGAGTTGACAGGAAGAAAATATCTATAAAAACATAAAATCATAGAATTGTCATTCCAGCAGAGTGCTCTATTATAAGGAAAAATTGCGAAAATAAGAGTGTATTATTTATATTTTTTATTTACAGAAAGTTTAGATGAGACAAGTTATCGGTAGTGTGCAAAACATTAGACAATTTTTAAAAAAATTATTATTTGAATTTTAAGTTGTTCAGAAAAATGAGATTTGAATGTGATCTTGTAATGTATCTATACGATTCTAATTCCGGTTATAAAACAGATGAGTATCGGCGGAAGAAAGCTTCATATGGATATCTAAAACGGGCCCCTATTATCAAGTTTGAAACTGACAGTACCGATGACTTCTCTAAGCTTTCTGAAAATAAAAATTATATTTCTCCAAAACCTCTGGCCTTGGAGGAAAGACTAAAACTTTCTGCTATGATTTCAAATGATCTGAAATAACAGCAAGGGGGGGGGGGGACTTAAGTCCAAATATTTCTCATATGTTATATCTCCCTTCTTCTGGAAATAGGGTACGATTATGAATATCTCCAGTATCTTTATACACTGTGAAATTTACTTCATGTATGAAAACCAAAGAAGGGAGATATAAAATATGAAATATTTTATATCATGTCTGCCCTTACTGTTATTTCAGATTATTTGAAACTATAGAAGCAAGTTTTAGTCTCCCCTCCATCAAGGCCAGAGGTTTTAGGGAAATATCAGATATTTTGTAATTCATGTGCAAAACTAAGAAAAAAAAAATGATTGAAACATTTTATGGTTGTAAAATGTGCCAAAAATAGGCTCTGGATGATGGATATCTAGAGAAAGATTTATTGTTTGGCTCCCTAGCAGTCTAATAATATAAATACATTTAAAAAAAACGAGTTTGGTATATTATCACAGCTAGTAGAAAAAAAAAATGATTATAAAAAGACTTTAGCTGGATTTTATATATATATAATCTTGGAAAAAAAATCATTTTTTTATTGTGTATCATTCGTTGGAAAACTATTTAGTAGTAATACACATGGATGAAAAAATCGCTTTGGATAATTACAGATTTCAAGGTAGTTCTACTAAAATAGCCATATTTTTCAAACCAAAGCACTTCAAGTCTTCAAATTACTACTGTTTTGTTCGGAAATGAATATACTTTCAAATGAATTAATAAATATGAATGTACATTATATATTTTAAGAGTTTTAAGCAAATAAAGTGATAAAAATGTGAATGTCATAAAATGGCGTTTTCGGTAAGGTTTTATAATGACCCTCCCTGTTTTCTAAAGGCCCGTACCATGATTGTATGAAGAATTTCGTCATGAAATTTGGAAACAATCAGAAGAGGTGTTAATCTTAATATTGTCAAGTGTCCGAAATATTTTTGACCATTTCTTTTTTGTTGTGTTAAAAATAAGACTTTAATATGACGAGTATCGAACATTTTGAAAAAAAAATTTCATCAGACACCCACTAGTAAGTAAATCATTCTTTTTACTATCTTTATCAGTTAAAAGTATTATTCTATGTTGAGTAGAACCGCGGTAATTGATAATAATTTAAAAGGACCTACCCGAAAAAAAAAAAAATGTTTCTATTTTTCGAGTTTGGTCAAATTAATTTAGTATTACTAGCAGCAGGAGCAGCAGCTGTAGTAGGAGTCATAGCACAGTATAAACAACACGCGTTCTTTAATTTTTATTCACAAACGAATTAAAAAAAAACAACAACATGAAAACATGAATATAAATGTTCTGATATGTTTAATTAGAGCTATTTTGTTATCAGAATAACATTAGTTTAGAACTATTCGGTTTTCAGAATGTATAATAACAATCCCAACCAATTCGGCATTATGAATCCATTATAATTTCTCACATTTCTGGTCAAATTTAAAAACATGGTTAAAAAAAACAAAATAAACTTTTGTAGATTGCATGCACTTTTATTCATTTCATTAGTTTTGAACAGCGAATTAAAACAATGTTTTACTGCGAACAACCACAAATGTTTTTTCCAAATCAAAAGATGTATGAAAATCTCGTTTGTATTACTATACATATAGATTTGAAAAAGTTGTCAAAAAACAAATATATAACAAATAAATGTTATCAAAGGCAGGATAAGTTACTTTTCTACTTAACTGAATATGTTTTTGGTGTTTATATTTAATGTAAAATGTTTATTCAGCTCAAAAAAACAGTGTTTACCGATGTATTCGAAAATTTAAAATAGCGGCCGACTCTCTTTGAGGCCGTAAGTTTGGGAAAATAAGTTATAAATAAAAAACCAGACAAAATACTGTTAGAAACTCTCTCAATATATGTTAGTGACATAGGCGGATATATATTCGGCGGGTTTTTAACAGTATTTTGTCTAGTTTTTTTTTATTTTGAACTCATTTCCCCAAACTTACCGTGTGAAAGAGATAGTCGACCGCCATTTTTAACTTTCCTATACATCGGTAAGCACTGTATGTTTTTCGAGCTGAATAAACATGTTACATTAAATAAAAACATGCTTTGCATAACATTTATTTATGATTTTATTTTTTTTATTTTTTGGACCTCTATGACAAGTAATACAAACGCACAAATAGTGTTGACTGTTGAGCATTTCCTAAGAACAAGACAAATGTCAGTTAGTTTACACTTAAATATTTGAAGTTTTGATAATGACTTAAAAATAAATAGTAAAACAAAATACTGTTAGCAACCCACCTACTAAAGTTATGTGTGGAAAGTCTCCTCCTAAAACACTCTTTAGCACTAACAATAACACTAAGTTCGAGTGCCTCCCCCCTCCAACAAAATACCTCTGTAAGCCACATACAAGCGTCTAAAACAAACAAAAAATAGATTCTTCCTTAAAGAAAAATGCTGGAAATGGTGAATTATTTGAAATTAAATTTTTGTGAAACTTACCGCTCCCCCACCCCCTTAATATTGTTTTTGTTTCTGTCAAGTCTTCAGTATGTTCATACATAATTTTCCTTAGCCCTACAATTAATTCAAAGTCCGAATGGCAACCCTCCCCATATTCTCATTGCATAGAAACCCTCTTAAAACCACACATAATCGTCTTAAAAAAAAAAAAAAAAGCATACAGGATTTATCTCCCATAAAAAAAACAGTTAACTGCCCTAAAATGCTAGAATGACCTGTAATGGGGAATTATTTTACATTAAATTCTAAAATAATTTGTTTATCTTTCATTAAAGTTTTTCATGGCATTTCATACATAATTGCCTAAAAAGGTAGAATCACATTTTGGAGGGGTGGTCAGAAGGGGTTGGGTGGGGTTAAACAGGTGTTAATCTACAATAATACCAAAGAAATATTGCAATATATTCATTTTTAAATGGTCCTATGTTTAGATTCAAGTTTTTTGTACATAAAGAACATTACAATTCAACTTTGAGTTCTCCAACTTCTTTTCTGTTTATGGATACATGGCATTTTTAAGGAATTGCAGCATATTTATGCACATTTACTGCAGATTATTTGGAAACCATGAACTTTTGGATATTTTCAGTTGCATATTCTGATTCCTTGTACAAAAATACACTTATATGGTAAATTTCATTGCATAGTCTTGTGTTTTAACAAAGATATGACATTTTTACTGAAAAAATAATGTAAAAAATGTGATGAAACGCATATGATCTTAAAGAGGGGAAAATATCCAAACGTGTGAGGCACAAAAATAGTCATAACTTCCTTAATTTTAATCAGATTTTAAAAATTTAAAAAGATTCTTTCTTAGTTCATCAAGCTCTTTATGTATACCAATATTGAAATATTTTAAGCTATTTCAATTTTTTTCATGTGTATTGCTATATTTAGTCTTTATATATTACACACAGTCACACACATACTGGAAAATGTGCATCCCTCTGCCTTTTCTACAAGTATTTTAGTGGTGAATGCTCTGACGAACTGCAATCACTTGTGCCCCCACGACGTGAGCACCCTCGACAAACCCGACAGGCTGCTAAATCCCACCCCCACACTGTAGAGATCCCTAGATGTAAAAGATCTTTTTACTCCAATAGTTTCTTCTCCAGAACCGCTAGACTCTGGAATTCCATTCCAGGTCCCTGCTTCCCTAACAGTACTGACGTGCAGAAGTTCAAGTGTAACGTGAACCGACATCTTGCTGCCCAAATCCCTACATAGTACCCCAGTAGTTGTTGCCCCTGATAGTAGCCCCCTACACCAAAGTGGCAATTTGCCTTGTTTGGGTTAAAAAAAAAAAAAAAAAAAAAAAAAAAAAAAAATGTCGAAAAATCATAAGACCTCTGAAGGCCTCATAGAAAAATACACAAAATTTAAAATACTAGGTAGTTGCAATTTAATTGTAAGTGGTTTGAAAGCTAGTTTATCATAATTTTTTTTAATAAGTTTTCAATTACTTTTTTATTGTGCTTGAAAAATAAAGATAATCTCTAAAAGGAAAAAGTCTTTTTAAGTGAAAAAAAAAAATTATAATGAAAAATGTTTTCATGGCAGCTACAAAAACTTGAAAATTCAGCCAAATTTTAAAATTAAATAAATGAATTGTAAAAATCCCTTGAAAGATAAATATTAGTTTTCTGGAACTATTTCAAAAATAATTATTAAAGTCTTGCGATACTGAATTTTAAAAAAAAGTTTAATTAGCCCCCAAAAGTGTTAACAGAAACTGGCTATTGCTAAATGAAAACAATCTAAAAGGAAAAAAAAAAACTTTATGGGAAACAAATTATATTTTATTTTTAAATTTAGAGAAAATTAAACATTTATGCCTTAATTTTTGAATATATATATATATATATTAAAAAAAAAATATTCAGAACTTAAAACTATAACAAGAGTGTTTTTTTTATTTGTTTGCTTCCACAAAATAATACATTTCCACTAAAAAAAAAAAAAAATCGGTTCATTATATTCTTTGACCATTAATTAGTAAATGCTGAAAATTTCATGAAAATTTATTGATTTCCTAAATCTTGGTGAATTTTTTTAGTGAAGGGAGGAGTAAAAATGTTTATACATTTTGGGGATTGGCCATTCATTTTGCACATACGTATAAAATACTAATGCTGGTAATAAAAAAGAAAAAAGTACTTGAAAAGTTATAATTAAATAGTTTTAATTTTTTTTTTTTCATTTAAAATTTTTTACCCAGGAAAAAAAAAAAAAATCCATCAGTTGATTTTTTATGCAATTTTTTAACAGCTTTCGGATTCTATCCTGAAGAAAAAAAAAAAAAAAAAAAAAAAACTCATTGTTGGTGTAAACAGATGTTTTATGTGATTTGGATGTTATTGGCACTAGTCACCATTTCACCATTTCTAGATATGTTTACGCAAAAAGTTTTTAAGCAATTCTTTTCAAATTTTAAAATACCGTTTGAACAAAGTTTCTATTGTGACTTATCTTTGTACTACAAAGCCTTAACTTTGAGGTGTTTAATTTTTGAATGGGAAGACATCCGTATTTCATTCAAATTCCAGTGGTAATGACAATTCTTTGCCTGATTGGCTAAAAGATATGAAACGCCATTGACTGGTAGAACTTCTGTATCAAGTGTTATAAACAGACCTCAACTATGTAATTGTAAAAAGTTATCTACCGCTAGCAGGCAAGCTATGTCAGTATGTTTCGTTAATTGTCAGTGATTTCTTGGAATATACACATCACAATAAAAATATTAAAATACCATTTTAAAAAAAATTTGTGAATCCACTTGTATAAGTTTTATTTTGATGATCGAAGGAGAAATGTACTAATTACTGATTTAAAGAGTATAATTGTCAGATTAAGTAGCAGTATGAATGGTATGTTTTTTGGTATTGCTACTTTTAGAAAATTAACTATATCCTGTCCACCAACATTCATGTTTTAATAGTTCACTCAAACAAAACAGATGATGAAGGCTTTGTCATGATTTTTCCCTTGTCTAACAGATTGTTGATAAACATACTTGCGTATCTGATGCTGACATTTTAGAAATTTTCATCTTTTCCTGACAACTTGTACCAAACTATGCTCATTTACTGTTCTGTCTCCATTGGGGTCTTCCAATCAGACAATTGTCTCAATAAAGATTAAATAAAAAATGAAAAAGTGCAAGAAGAACTGATATGGCTTTCTATCTCACAGTGTATCAATATTTGATGGCTGACTGGGACAGCCACCGATCTTTCACATCAGAAATTCCTCTGCATTCCATATTTTAAAAGTGTGTTCTGAATTGCATCTGAAATAACTGATTGGTTAATTGTCGATATTGAGAACTCCATACACCTCAAGAAATTCCAACAAAAACCAAACTGCCAACCATGATACACTCCAGAATGTACTGCTGCCACTGCTAACACAAATCACTTTTACAATTGTTTTTAATGAAATAGATATTCTGAAACCAAAGCTGCTTTTAGGATTTCCATAACTATTGTAAAGGATTAAAAAAAAAACAACATGAGTCATATGTACAATCCATTAAGCCTAAAGTAGCTGAGCAGAGGCTTGATTCCCAAGAGTTTTGGTGAATAATAAACGGGTTTCTGAGCAGATATGTGATCTCTATTCCAATCATCAACAATGGGCCAGACATGATTTCTGATAAAGTCAAAACGTTCGCAAAGAACATTGCTATCACCCTTTGTTATTTAAATTTCCCCCATAACTTAAAATAGTGATATCTGTCTAATATGTTGCTGACTTATCAAGTTGCTTACTAGTCTCAATTTTTTTTTTTTTTTTTAATCAGAATGCCCCAAAAATGTCCTTGTGAACTAGCTCCTATTCTTACAAAGCTATTTAATCATTAATCATTTTGAGCTTAAAAGAGAAACGCTACCCATCACTTCAGAAAACTTTTTAAGTGTGCACAGTATTTAAAAATACTTGTGTCTCAATAGAGACCATTCAGTCTCCTATCTGCCATTGCTTGACTGTCATAAATTAAGTTGTATATCACGTCAGCAAAAAAAAAGAAAAAAGTTTACTCAGTGACAAGCTATAGTGATTTTGTCCTGCAAGATCAACAACTGATGTGTTGACTGTTATAACACAGAATCAGTGACATTTTTAGAACAATAGCTCTTGATATATCAAAGGTTTTTAAAATTTGGCATAAAGGTTTACTTTACAGGTTTGCTAGCTATGAAATATCTAGAAATGTTCTCTCAACCATCAAAATTTTTTCTCAAATACATCTATAAATGTAGTCATTGATGGGCATAAACCTGAAGCACATAGTATCAATCAACAATCTCCAAAATCACACTTTAAGCTCATTCGTTAACATTTATGGAAATGACACAACCAGCTATGGCAACACTTTGAAGAGTATTAGTGATCAAGCACTTTCTGGTACTCTCTCTTTTGATCTGGAATATGTGGTGCAAAAAAGAAAAGAAAAAGTCCTGGGTTATTTTTAAAAACAAAGCTTCTCTTCTTCCACACTCAGATTCTCACTTGTAAAAAGATTTTTTATAACAATTGTTGATTTTTGCTCAGTATCTACATAATTGCTGAATTCATTTCATCCTATCTTAAAATGTTCCTAATCTGATCTGGCAACTTGTTCTAAAATATAATATTCTATTAGTGGGAGAATAAAATTGGTTAAAAAGTTTACTTTTTGAAATCTGCTGAGAAAGGATAAATATTAAAGAGAAAAGAAAGTTCACCCTCTAACTAAATTGGGACATTTTTTTTAACACATCAACTATGTATGGCACCAAATGAACTACAATGTATTTAGTCATTTGATGAGAAATTTATTTGTATCTTTGTATTTTCCCCATTTAATGTTTTAGGTAGACTATTATTCAAGAGTTAGGCACATTTTTGAACAGTTGGGTGAGATTTAATGTGTGATATTTCTTGTGGATATTACATTTTTTACAGTTGATATATGTTTGTGGATAGTCAAATGCAAATGGTGCAATTTCCTCTTTGACCAAGTATTATTTCCATTTTTTTGCCTGCGTCTCATGCTAAGATTAGACATTTCGCGAATTACTAAACTTTCCATTTATCATTCAATAAACACTCAACAGTAAGGCATACTGTGAAGCTTTGGGCACTTTTCAGGCATGTTAGACATGTCTATGCGGAATTTTCTCTTCATGTATAATCCTAGTTTTATAATCTGCAGGTAGCAATGGTGAAGTGGATGATCTGAGTATATCACATTCAACTTTTGTCAGTTACCAGCATCTGTTTTACTATAGATGTTAAGTCCTTCCTGTATCTGGAAATGATCTGGTACAACAATGCCAACAACAGAATCAAACCAATTAAAAGTCATACAATGCTGATTCATGTGAATTTACTTTTAAATCATGTGGTATTACTGAACGAATGCTAAATAATTAGATCTTTCTAATACAAGAGAAAATGATGGCTGTACATCTAAACAGCATAATATTAATGCAAGAGTGGCTCAATTCTGGAACCTTTATTATTTCTGATATTCATAAACAACCTCTGATAACATTGTATCTGAGATGAGTATATTTGCCGACGATAAAACAATCTATAATAGTCATAAGGGAAAAACAGATGTACACATATCTAAGACAATGGCAGAATCCTTAGAAAACAACCTTCTGGTTTCTTTTGCTATTTCAACTGTATTTGCGATCAATTTTGTTAAGAATTTTTTTTCTTGATTAGTGATGAGAAGAGTTTGTTGAATGTCAGTTATCTTTATTAAGTTGCCATTTTGGTTTTATCGATATTTTCTTAAAGAAAAACTGAATGCTCAATGCCATATTGATCATAAACTCTGAAGATCGATTAGATCAATGGTTGACATTGAATCAAAACTTGGAGTTATGGCTTTGATTTCTTATTAAGAATGCTATTCAACAAAGATATTTTGTCAGTGATTTTAAGAAACTTTTCTTACAATCATGTTTAAGTTGTTGGTCTCACAGAAGGCGTTTAATTTTATAATTTGTTTTCATGTGTTCATTGTATTCTTCATTTTATTTATTGGTTTTTAATTTTAGTTTTTTGCTCTTTCTCATGTCAAAAATTTATTTCTGATTGCAAGTTTAAATCTCAAATGGGATCTACATAAAATGTGTGCTTTTACATTTTACTGTTCAGTTTGTTTAATTCATCTGAGTTTTAGATTACAAGTTTGAAGATTCAGTGTGATTGAATGGAAAGTTTTCATTGAAATTTTTTTTTTTACTTCTTCAGATTTTGTTTACGTTGTTGAATTTTGATTTTAATTGCTTTGAATCATGTTTTATGATCCAACTAGCGGGGGTACCCGGCGTTGCCCGAGTGTTTGTTTCCGGGACGGGGAAGGAAGGGGAGTTTTAAAAAATGTTATGGTAGGTAAGTAGGAAGGATCAAACCCGGAGTCATGAGTAAAAGTAGGAAAATAAAGTGTGAAAAAAAAAAAAAAAAAAAAAAAAAAAAAAACACATCTGCAACGTTAACAGTTCGGCCACCAAGAAAAGTCCATTCCAGTTGTTTAGGATAGGAAAAAAAAAAAAAAAAAAAAAAAAAAAAAAAAAAAAACGACTACGGTAGGTCGGCGCGAACGTGAAAATATAATGTGAATTGTCCAGCACGCTAACCACTACGCCACAGAGCACTGCAGCTTAGTTTAGTGATTTTAAATAACTTCACATGAAAGAACTACGAAGCCAAACCGGTGTTCTCTTCTCAACTGCTCCTTGTGAACGATCCCCAAACGGTGTTAAGTGGTGGCAGGGGGAGGAGGAATTTATTAGAGAGAAAATATTTTACCACTTCCATTGATCTTAACCGATTTTGGCCGTGACTTCTCAGCAGAAAAAGTATAGAAATCTAAGATTATCGAGGAATTTGAGAAATAATAAGCCTATAACACACCTCAGATATTGTTCTGCCGTTTGTGCATATTATATTTGCATGAAATATCTTGATTTTTAATCCTATTAAGGTCAAAATCCGACGGGAAAAAATGAGTTAATTTTATTTATATAGAGATAAAATCTTTCAGCGTTTTTTTTCTTTGTTGGTTTTTAATGATTTTCGAATAATGTTGGCACAAGTAAAAAGAGAAAGATGGCTTTTTTTTTTTTCATGTTAGCTAACATCATTATGTAACTAATTTGCCATTCTAGTTTATAGGTGGTTCAGATTTTGGAATAGGCAGAATAGTTTTCATAGCAATTTGAACACCTTGTCTTGTTTAGTTAATCTTTATGCTCTGCAGCTTTTGTACCATATTCTACAGATATTTATTTTTGTAGTTTTTTCATAGTCTCCAAATCTGTGACACCTGAGCTCTGCTATATTTAACTTAACTATCCTTGTTATTTCATATATACTCTTTACTGATTTTGATACTTATCCAAAATTAGAATGTCTCTTCGTATTTTATTTCCACTTGCTGGCATGTTTTTGATGTCAGTAAGATCTGGATTTTTCAATTTGGACCATAGTGCACAGGGAAAATTGGTTTCTTTTATTAAACCCATTAAAGAATATATAAGATTAGTGTGAGCAGGTTTTAATATTCGTTTCACAATCCCCAACCCTATCGACTAGCGTCCCATTTCAAAGTTTGTTTTTACATTTTTTAGTGTTATTTCGCTTCTGGATCATAAATGACATTTCAACCAATGATTGGCAGGTGACAATGGTCTAGTGGTTAACGACATGGACTGACAACCTTGGTGTCCCAAGTTCAAATCCAGTGCGTTCCACAAAAAATTATTTTCATTTAGGATGCTGGCAACCTTCACCTGTAATCTGATGTTTTTCTAGAAAGACTTCTAACTAGAAAAATATCAGGGAGACCAATGCCAACAATAGAATCTTTGGATTTATATGATATGATGATGACTAATGATTTATTATTAATTGCTTCAATAATAAATTGTGGCAAATTATCATTATTATACTTTCCGAGTTCGTATTGCAGATTTTCATGCCACAATTTTAATTTGTTTCACTGTCCAACTTGGTGTCAAAATTTGCACATGGCAATGGAGGAAATCTATTCATTTCACCCTAACAGAGCTCCATGAAAGGATGCATTCCATATTTTCAGCAAGTACCAGGTTTGCAATCATGTCAATTTTCTAGTTTTTAACCTTTTTCCATCATATATTTGTGAGTGGGTGTTAAAAGGAAATGTACAAGATATAGATCTTGTATAGGTTATATGCGACAGATTGGTGTGAACAGTTGATTGATTGGATTATGTCTTTCTGACCATGCATCTAGTGAAAGTGGGATCTAAAGTGAAGGTTTGCAGATGTCTTTTGGTTTCATAGTCATAAGCTACTCAGCTCCAACCACTCGATTGGGAGAAGCAATCTGATCCCCTGCAAAAGCGTAGGTAGCATATTCTACAACAACCACCGATGAGACAAGCCATGGTTAGAACTGCGATTATTTTTAAAGTTTTACCAAATCAATTCTCATTCTTATGTTAGAAATCTATACATTAGTCAACCAGCTGATAATTAACAGAGAGGGGAAGAGTTAATTCACAATACATTCTTGTGTGGCGCAAGTGTATTTGTGGATAGCAACCATCAAAGAGGACTTAGCTAAGCTTTTAGGTCCATAGGTAGTTGGCTGTTAACAGTGGAATTGTGATTAGTTATCACTGCATTAAAAATATGAATCATAAAATTCATATTTTCAATGACACCTTATTAAACTCATAGAATAAGACTACTAGAAAGAAACATTGAAACAAATAGTGGTCCATTAAAGAGAAAAAATGTAGAGACCAAAAATGTGATTCTCGTAATTTTAAGATTTTGGGAAACAAGGATTATCATAGGCAAAATGTGTTCAAAATACTTTCATACTTACCACTTCTTCTGAGGTAAAATCAATAAAACCGGGTAAGATAAGAAAATCACTGCAAAAAAAAAAAAATTCATAAAATAAATTAAAACACTAAAAATACAAGTTTAAATTTAGTAAAAGTGACATCTTAGCATTAATAAACAAGTCTTTTGTTATTAAATATTAATTTTCAGTCATTTAAAAGATTTCTAGTAAGTCATAAATTGCTCTTCAATAAAGAATAAAATCTTGCAAATAACCTGTTTCCATAAGAATCTAAATTTATACAGAAAAATCTGATTCTCAAACTTACAGCACAATTGCATTTGGCAATATGATTCTCAGGAGATAATCTGTTGTCTTCTATTCTTTACAAGAAAATAATGCATTTCACTTCAGTCTCTTTCAAACAATATTAGATAGTTAGAATGAAAGCATTTTCCACTTATGATATGACCTAAACAGATGCAAAACTATGTTTCTAATTGGCTCTACTTGTTCCAGATAAACAATTACATTTTAAAATAAATATTAACCTATTCAGTTTTTAAAAGGTTACCTGAATATCATAAATGTAGGCAACTTAATTTGACCAATGAAAATGTTTCAAACTTACACAAGCTGATAGTTTACTTTGGACGTAATACAGCATTCTGAACTATTGTTATGGTATCCATTATGAACAAAATCAATTCTACTTAAACGTGCATACACAGAAAATAATTTTAGAATAGGACAAAAAGCAAACTAATATGGTACGATTTTTGTGGTCAGTAAAAATTGACTTTCCTAAATGCCAAAACTATCTTATTTCACAAACCAAATGGATATTAGTTTGACCTTTTTTAAAAAGTATCTCATAATAAAATGTAGTTTCTAGGTGACAAGTTATGCGATACTGTTTTGACAACAGGAAATACAAAGTGCAGATTTTGCTTTTAAGCTGCAGAGAAAGTAAAATCAAAAGTCTCTTTTCTGTTGTCAGCAGAAGCAATAAAAACAATTTAATTTTGGAAACAAAGATATGAAATTTATATGTAAAATAAATATCTATACATAAATTAAAATAAAATAGGTGAGTTTGTTCCACTACTTTTTTTTTTTTTTAAATCAAGAAAATGTTCAAATGGTTTGCTGTAATGGACATTACCTTGTGAACATTATCTTCATTTTACATGGTTGTGGGGATTTTATCAAAACAATATTGTCCATCATTGGTAAGGATCTATACAACATTTTTTTCACCAATAAAATTTTGTATGGAGGCCATGCCGGATTAGGATTGCTCCTCTTTAATCAAAAAAAAGTAGTTATAATAATGGTAGTTTTTAGATAATTTGATTTGTGCTTGAAGATTGTTTAGACCACCATGATAGATTTGTAATAATGAAATCATGTTCAACAATATAAATTTGGTGGTACTCTGAAGAATGCACCAAGCATGAATTTTTTGAAAAATGACTAGAGTGTTTTCATATAGTATTACTAAGTAACTAGTCTCCATGGGGATCAACATAGCAATTTATATCTTCTATTCATTTAATGTCACTTTTCCCTTAAGGGTCAAACCTTTTCTTATATTTCACAAGTTCACTCTTTATGTGGGGAAAATATAGTACTGTCAGCAAATCTTGTGTTAGAAAATTTTCAAGCTTGTGATAGAACCAAATTAGGACTTAGTTATTCTTTGAGTTTTCTTGTTGGCATCTACTTTGCTGGAAAAACTTGTTCAAGCTGATGTTAAAAATACCAGGATAAAGACAAAAAATTTGTCTCCATCTTATAATTTAAAGATGGAGACAAAGATAAAATTCAGCTCTGGCTCATAATTCAGATGGCAGTAAAAATACAAAATGCAGCTCTCTCACAATTTATGAAGGTTGCTGATACCCTAAAACCAACTCCATTTTATAATTCAGGAGATGGTCAAACATTTACTTAAAAAAAATCTTTTCTAAATAATTCAATTTTAGGCATACTGCTCTCTCCTCACCCACAAGGGTAGGGTTAAACACAAGGTAGATTTTTAAAGTGGGGTCACTTTGAATTACTCAAATTTGCAGGTAAATTTGTCTGCTTCCTGGGCATTTGGATTGGCTAAGCGCTTCAGCATCTTCGACTGTTTACACAAGTGGCCCAAAGCCACTGAATAAAAAGTTAATTTAGTTCAAAAGTACCAATAAATCTTGCAATCAGTAATACATGTGAAATTTATAACATACATAGAAAAGTAAACTTTCTTGCATTTGGTAATAATTATTTGTTGTTTATTTACTTCTTTAAAATAGAAACTATGAACAAAACAGGCGGAAAAAGATTTGTTAGCAAAAATGCGAATTCTCAATTTGGCAAATGATGAACTTGCTGTCGCAAACAAATACAATAAAAAATTGTGAAGATGAAAGAATTTTTTTTCAAATATTAAATGAGGAACCATTAAGAGTAGCAATACGCATGAAAAAATTTAAATGGCTTAAAATATTTCAATATTGGTATATATAGAAAGACCTTGATAAGCTAAGAAAGAATCTTTAAATTTTTTAAATCTGATTAAAATCAAGGAAGTTATGACTATTTTTATGCCCTGCGTGTTTGGATATTTTCCCCTCTTTAAGACCATATGCGTTTTGTCACATTTTTTGCACTACTTTTTCAGTAAAAATGCTATATCTTTGTTAAAACACAAGACTAAGCAATGAAATTTGCCATATTTTTGTGCAAGGAATCTGAATATGCTACTGAAAATCTCCAGAAATGAACGGTTTCCAAATAATCTGCAGTAAATGCACATAAATATGCTGCGATTGCTTAAAAATGCCATGTATTCATTAAAAGAAAAGAAGTTAGAGAACTCAAAGTTTAGTTGTAATGCATTTTATGTGCAAAAAACTGAAATCGAAACCTAGAATTGGTTAAAAATGAATATATTGCAATATTTCTTTGGAGATTGTAGATTAATACCTTCTGTTACCCCTCCCCATCTGACCACCTCTCCAAAATATGTGATTCTACCTTTATAGACAATTGCATGTGAACAACTTGAAAAACTTTTATTATAAAAGATAAACAAAAATTATTTTAGAATTTAATGTAAAATGATTTCGCATTTTGAATCATTTGAGCGTTTTAGGGCAGTCACCCCCCCCCCGCCCCAACCCCACCTTTTTCCTATGATAGATAAATCTTGGGTGTTTCTTGTTTGTTTTCTAAAAGGCGATTATGCATGGTTTTAAGAGGGTCTTTGTGCAATTATGAGAAGGTTGCCACTCTGACTTTGGGTTAATGATAGGGCTAAGGAAAATTATGTGTGAACATCCTGAAGACTTGATAGAAACAAACAAAAACAACTTTAGAATTTAGAATGGGGGTGGGTTTCACATAAATGTAAAATAATTCACCATTTCAAGACGATCCTAGCATTTTAGGACAGTTGACCAATTTATTTGGGGGGGGGGGGGAGATTAATCATGTGCACTTTTCTTTAAACGTTTTTTATGCTTTTTTAAAATTTTTATTTATTTTTTTTTTTTTACGCTTATATGAGCTCACAGAGGAAGTTTGTTTAGTGGGGAGCTCTGCCACTTGTACTTAGCGTTATTGTTAAGGCTAAAGGTTTTAGGAGGAGGCTTGCCACTCATACCTAGGATTAGACATAGAATTAAGCAAGCTTTTTTTAAGAGGGTGTTTGATACCCATTGTGAAACTTTACAAGAATTATGACAGACAAAAATAAATGTTATTTAAAAAAGTGACGTCCCTCTAACAGAAAACATGATTCTTGGAAAAATATCAAGTATTTAAATTCTATTTAAATATAAAAAAAAAAGAAACAAGTTTTTGCTAAAGCTTGCAAATTGTTAAAAATTTTGAATTAATGTTATTTTGATTTTTAATTACATTTCATGTCTTTTCCTACAGTTATTTTTTAACTCAGCACCTCCTACAAATATTTAAATATTGATTATTTTTTTTTTATTTTATTTTATTTTTTAATAATCGGGTAGATTAGTTTCCATTCGATAATAATTCACTGAAAACATTTTTTAAGGGACGAAAATTAGAAATGTGTTACCGTTCGTAATCGTACACGTGAACCAAAACATCATATTTCACATTTTCGCTTGTTAAAATATTTTAAAATTTACTACTACCCAATTTTTAAAAATATTTGTATGGTTGATAACAAAATAGCTCTAACTAAACATGCAAGAAATTTTTTTTATAACCAGATTTTCAATTAAAAAAAAATCGATTTGGAATAAAAATAAACAAAAACAAAAGTCTGTTTACGCCATGTTATCGCTGTTGCTAATACTACAGAAGTCTTGATTCAAATTCATAACGATTTTTTTCAGATATTATGTTTTTAAATTGCTACGTACCACTAGAGAAAATACTGCCCAATCATCTTTTCAACGAATAAACATAGTAAAAAGATTGTTTTATTCAATAGTGAGTGTCTGAAGAAAATTGTTTTCAAAATTTTCAATACTCATCATTTTGAAATCTCTTTTTAACAAAAAAACGAGTGGTCAAATGAATTTCGGACACTCGAAATTATTAAAAATGACATCTCTTTTGGCTAATTTCCAAATTTCATTAAAAAATTCTTAACAGAAACACAGTACGAATGTTTACAAATCAGGGAGGGTCGTTACAAAATCTTACTAAAAATGCTGTTTTATGATGTTCATATTTATCACTTTATTTGCGTAAAACTCTAAAATTATATAATGTATGTTATTATTTACTAATTCATTTGAAAGTATATTCATTTCTGAACAAAACGGTGGTATTTTGAAGACTTAAAGTGCTTTGGTTTTTAAAATATGACTATTTTAGCAAAAACCCCATGAAATCTGATTATCCAAAGCGTTTTAACGGTTATGTGTATTGCTATTAAGAGTTAAAATCTATTCATCTGCAGAAAAGCATGTTTAAAATATTTAAATATGCTCAGAAAATAGATTAAGTGTTAAAAAAAAAAAAAAAAAAAAAAAAAAAGACTGAAAAATTAAAAAAATTTTTTTTTTTCTTTGATTTTCAAATCTGAATAATAAATAATCAAGTTTAAAAATCTCTAGAAAAATAATTATCTGTTTCCTGAAACTATTTCAATAATAATTAGTAAATTAAACTCATCAGATATCGAATTAAAAAAAAAAAAAAATGTACATACTTATTACACACAGAAAAAATTGTATAATAAAATAAAGTGATTTACAGTACAAAAAATGTTTTGCTGAAAATGTAAACACAAATAACACTGATTTTCAATAAATTACAGATAAGAAATATAATTTTGCTAAATTAATTTAATTTTGTTGTAATAAAAGAGATGCTTATTTAATTAGAATATTTATGAATGTACACAATCAGGAATTTCATTTTTCTCTAAAAAGTTTTATATTTAACTCGGTATGAGTTTATTCTTTATTATTTATTATTTAGTACTCTAAAATTATTGATGACATTTGTTTAGCAATTTTTTCCAAAATGTTTATATTGTTTTAGTTGTTTGGACAATTATTCTCATCTTAAGTGTTAATTTGTTGGAACAATAAAAAAAAACAGTATGAACATTCATAGCTCCTCTCAAAAATTCAGAATTGCGTTTGTAAAATGTTGTTCAAAAAGTCAATTTACTTCATTTTTAAATTTTATTATTCATTCATGTTGGAATTCGCATTGTCTGGAGCAGTTCTACTGTTGCGCTGCGAGAGTTGCCTTTAACCCCCCTCCCATGTACAGGCATAATGTGCAAAAAGCTGCACATTTTTCAGTTTCCGATTTGACTTCGCTGTATAAGGACATGTTATGTTCGTCTAATTCAAGGAAGTTTGAATTAATTCCCAATTGGGAACTTGTAAAAGAAATTACAAGCCAAAATAAACAAAAACGAGGACACACACGCAAAATAATAAGCACACCCTCGAACGTGATGCGTACAACATCAGAGCCAATGCGTAATTCGCTAAAAGGGGCCTCACTTGTGTATGTCAGCCGTTTTTTTTTTTAAATAGAATTTTGGCCTGTGTGGCTTTTTTTTTTAAATTTGGCTTGAATTTTGCGCTTTTTGGATTATTT
This sequence comes from Euprymna scolopes, assembly GCF_053919585.1. Taxonomy (NCBI): domain Eukaryota; kingdom Metazoa; phylum Mollusca; class Cephalopoda; order Sepiida; family Sepiolidae; genus Euprymna; species Euprymna scolopes. Next base: position 107,313,196 of record NC_136487.1, on the reverse strand, counting down.
TACCTAAACAGGTAAATTTTTAGGGTTTATCCTACTGTACACAGATTCAAAAAAGTTGTCAAAAAACAAATATATAACAAATATATGTTATCAAAGGCAAGAGAAGTTACTTTTCTATCCAACTGGATATGTTTTTAGTGTTTATTTTATGTAAAATGTTTATTCAGCTCGAAAAACAGTGTTTACTGATGTATTGGAAAATTCAAAATGGCGCCCGACTCTTTGAAACGGTAAGTTTGGGAAAAGGAGTTAAAAATAAAAAAACTAGACAAAATACTGTTAGAAACTCGCTCAGTATATGTTACGATGACATAGGCCGACATATATTTGGTGGAATGCCAACTTTTTTTTCAGCATTAATTTTTAGTAATTAAAGAAATCCATGATGCAGTTATCAAAAATGTAAAAAAATTATTCATTTCTTTGGCTAGTTCTGATACTATACTTCACCTTTTCTGACCTCCATCGGTGGAGGAGAAATCCTTCTAGATTGAGGGAATTTTCGCTTTTGTTCCTATCCCGAGTGCCTCTTTTGGGAAGCTGGGTTTTCTCCACATTAAAAATCAACATTTTTTTTTTTTTTTGAATTATGTAAATAGGAGTCACCACTTATCAAGACCCAGAGGCCACTCGAGGATAAGGGTTACATTAGTCATTGTGATTATAGCGTAGTGAACGCAAGTAGTTGGAATTTTGTAAATTGGATTACTTAGGGGGACGGTTCAAGAATTTGTTCATGTTGGACTTGAAGACAATCAGATTGTAGTCAGCCGGAAAGCAGGCAAACGGAAGAGAATTCCACAGGCGTGCAGTTCTAAGAAAGAAGCCTTGTTCACGGAATCTAGGTTTAGGTTCAGGCACAGATAAAGTGTGGGAAATTGTTGATAGTGGTTTTGGCTAGACGAATATTTCTTGTGAAAGTCTGACGAGGGGGAACCATAATTTTGCTAAATGTTCAGATGAGCACTTGCCATGAAAATAACAATAAAGCAGAGACAGGCTTGCAACGTCTCTTCTGTGGGAAAGAGGTTGCAGGGAAGAGAAAAGCCCCCCCCTCCTCTGCCACAAAGTCTATTTTGAACTCTGTCAAGACAGGATAAGCTGCTTCTAGCAACTCCTGCCCAGATGTGGCAACAGTACTCCATCCCTGGACATACCTGGCTCTTATATAGATAGAGAATTGAATCAGCAATGAGATATCTACTGGATCGATAGAAGGATCCCATCATTTTTCCAGTGGTCTTGGCAATGGATTTAATGTATGTGTTCCATTTAAGATCAGGAGTAAAGGTCAAGCCCAGAAGCTTGTCAAAACATGAGGCCTCCCCAAGACGAGAGCCATTTATTTCAATTGATGCCAGATGGGGATCAGAGTGTTGATGATGTAAAGATAGAAGCTTGGTTTTAGGTGCATTAAAAGTAACCAACCACTCCTTTCCCCCACTGTACCACATGCTCAAGATCAGAGGAGAGAGAATCGGAGAGAACTTGGTCGTTTATGGTCTTAGATGTGCTACCATAAATGGTAGTGTCATCAGCATAAATGTCTACGAATGATGTAAGGATGTGGTTTGGAAGATCATTAATTTAGATCAGGAAGAGAGTTGGGCCCAGGATGGACCCCTCAGGGACTCCAGCATTAATAGTGTGAGCTTCTGATTTCTGCCCATCAACCACTACTCTTATGAATCTATCAGAGAGAAATGATTTAATAATTGAGAAGACATTTCCAGCTATACCATAGCTGGATATCTTGTGAACTAGACCTTTATGCCATACCCTATCAAAGGCCTTTGATATGTCAAGAGCAATTGTCCTAGAGAGGAAGCCTCCGTTGAGAGATTCACCAATCCTATGAGATATAACTGTAAGCACGTCTGCTGTAGATCTAGCAGAACGGAAACCATATTGCATGTCACTAAGAAGATTATTTTTGCTGGGATGGTCGACTACTTCTCTATTTAGCATAGATTCCAGCAGCTTACTCATGACGCACGGGAGACTTATTTTTTTGTACTGAGAGGGAGATGAGCGATCACCTGAATTCTTAAATGCAGGACATACTGATGAGACTTTCCAAGGTGTTGGGAAGCATTTTTTCTTAAGACAACGCTTAATTTTGTAAGTATGGACGCTAGTTCTGGTTGAAGTTTTTTGAGCACTATAATTGAAATGCTGTCAGGGCCAGTTGCTTCGCCTTGTGTCTATCTCTGCCCTCGTGGGGAGGCAAATAAATAGAAACTATTCCTCTGGCTTTCGTGGTTAACTGCGACGGGATAGGAATGTTGAGTCTTAACTGTATCCTCAGTAATTACTGCCTTCCATATCGTCTAACCACGTTTTGGCCAACTAATCCTCTGACCGGCTTTGGGTAAGATTGAAACCGCTATTTTCAGACAATGCTCACCTGGAACCGTAGAGATTCAACGTCTATCCACTGCACCACAGCCTTTGAAGTAACCTTTTTGCATTCTTTATTGAACCAGGGTTTGTGGTGCAGTGGTTGGTTGGTTTATTTAACGGCATCACAACCTTGATGTCAAAAACATGACAGCATTACTGTCATGTTTTTGTTTTAATCTTTGCCGTGTCAGTCAAGATGATTGGTTTATTTGATAACGACTTTGTTCATTATTTACATATTCTTTGTATATAGCTTCAAAGTTTTTTGTATAGTCCAGTTTCTCTTAGGAAGGAACTGATGTTTTTTGTATCATTGTTTTCGAAGACTTCTTTCATATTTCCTGCTTTAATATAAAGTGTTGTCTGATTTGTTTGTTTTCATTACACTTTAGCAGTATATGCTTTATAGTAAGCGGAGTTGAACAATTTGTGCACTTTGGCTCATCATCTTGAGTGAGAAGAGAGTCTTGTATGATCAATATGCAGTCTGGCCAGTAAGACTTCCTCCTTGCGGGACCCATGTTTATCCCGCCTCCACTCTCCAAGTGTGGGTTTTATATCATATAGTTTATTATTTGTAATTTTACTCCATTGATTTTGCCATTTTTTTAAAAATATATATCTGTTGATTAAGCGTTTAATGTCAGTGTATGGGATCCTGTGACCATCAAGGTCCAACTTCAGTGCCTCCTTAGCCATAGCATCGGCCCTTTCATTGCCCCCGATTCCCATGTAGCTAGGGATCCAGATGAATATTATTTTCTTTTGGTCGGTAATGAGATTTATTTTGTTTAGGAATTTGATAATTATGGGGTTCTCCTGTTTTCTATTTATTATAGCTGTTAAAATGGATAAAGAGTCAGAGAATATAATGAATTTTTCTGAGTTTTCCTCAGCAATGATATCCAGTGCTAAATCTATGACTCTGGTTTCAGCACTAAATATCTAGGCTTCGTTTGGAAGTTGTTTGCTAATTGTTGTATTGTTGTAGGTAGCTGCACATCCGACTCTATCGTTATCCTTCGAGCCATTTGTGTATATGTGAGTATAGTCAGGATAGCATAGCTTGAGAGTTTCAATTTCTTCTTGAAATATGGTAGGATTTGTTTTTGATTTTCTATTTTCATTTAAGTTGAGCATTACATCTGATTGTCTCATAGTCCATGGTGGGCTTTCGGATATTATAGAATGGTGGATATTTGTTATTGGAATTTGAGATTCTTCTATACTGGTTTCCATTCGAAGTCCGAAGGTTTTTATGACTTTTTCTTTTGTTAAATAGGTTTCTATAGTTGGGGTCAAAGGAACATTGATAAGCAGGGTTTGTGGGGCAAAACTTAAGTTTCAAGTAATATTGTAAGCAAAGTTTTTCCCATCTGAGCTTTAAGGGTGCTTCATGGACTTCTGCATATAGACTTTCTTTAGGGGATGTTCTATATGCTCCCAAGATTAATCTTAGTCCCTCACGGTGAAGGATATTTATGTAGGAAGACCTTGCTGATCCATAAATGAAACAACCATAATTCAGTTTTAAGTGGATTAGGGTGCTGTATAGTTTTAGAAGCATTTGTTAGTCTGTTGGCGACAACTCTTAATAATTGTAGTGCTTTGTGACATTTCTGCTTTAAATATCTCAGATGGGGAATAAAATTCCATTTTCTGTCAAAAATGATCCCTATTGATCAGTAATATCAATTTTTTGGCCATCGAGTTGGAGGGTTGGATCATTGTGCATTTTTTTTAATATTACAGAAGTGCATGCACTTCGTGTTTGACTTGGAAAATTTAAGCCCATTTTCTGTGACCCACCGGTTTATTTTGTTTAGGTTCAGCTGCAACTGTCGCTCTATTCTTTGGACATTTTTTGATCTATAACAGATCAAAAAGTCATCGACATATAGGGAGCAGTCAGTTCCAGAACTTAAGCATTGGGTAATATTGTTAATCTTTATATTAAATAAAATGATTGATAGTATGCTTCCTTGTGAGACTCCTTCCTCCTGGTTTCCGAGGTCAGAAAGGGTGGAGCCCACACGAACCTTAAAGTTTCTGTCAGGCAAAAAAATCTTTTATTAATTTGGGTAATTTTAGTCTGAGATTGTGTAGGTCTTTCATGATACCGTATCTCCACATTGTATCATAGGCTTTATCTAAACTGAAGAAAATAGTTGTATGTTCCTTTTTTATGAATCCTTCTCTGATAAAGGTTTCTAAGCATACCAGGTTATCAATGGTGCTTCTTTTATTTCAGAACCCATTTTGGAGGCTTGTAATCAAACCATTTGATTCAAGGTACCAAGTTAGTCTTTTGTTCACTATTCTTTCGAAAGTTTTACATATGCAACTTGTTAATGCTATGGGTCGGTAGCTTTTGGGATCAGACTTAACTTTATCGGGTTTTGGGAAGGGAATCACTGTTTTTTGTTTCCATATGTCGGAGTTCACCCCTGATTCAAATGTCGTTGAAGATGTTTTGGAGGTATATTAAGGATTTTTGAGGTAGTTGTTTCAGGAACTCGTAATGGATTTCATCTGGCCCTGTTGCAGTGTTGTGTGAACTGTTTATGGCATCGGTTAATTCCGATAGAGTGAAAGGTTTGTTGTCTTCTACATTGAGTTGAAGTTTAGTTTGTTCCTTTCAGCATCTAGTTTGATTTTTTTTGAATTTTGGTTTATAATTTTCACTAGAGGAGTTTGTTCTTTAGTTTTTGCGAGTACATTTGCTATATTCTTTTTGCTGGTTATTTTTGTTTTAGCGGTGTTGGTTGATTTTTCCAGCTATCTTTCTGACCATATTCCAGATTTGTCTTGTTTTGGTGTGAGAGTTCAGTTTGCTGATGTAGACTCTCCATGACATTCTTTTGGCCTCCTTAATTGTTCTATGGGCTTTTGCTCGGTTTTGTTTGAATTGGTCTAGATTGTGGGTAGTGGGATAAATTTTAAATTTTCGCAGTGCAGCTTTACGTAACCTTACCGCTTTTTGGCAATCTTCATTAAACCAAGGTCTTTTATATTTTTTTGATTTGGAACTTTTGGGTATACATTCCCCAGCTATTGACATCAACGTATCAGTGAAGAGTTCTCTGGTTCATCTTTATCTATTAGTTTTGCATTGCATTGGGTTTTATATTCCTCCCAGTTAGCTTTGTTTAGCTTCTATCTGAGGGGTTATTTTCAATCGGGATTGAGTTTTCAAGTATAATGGGAAAGTGATCACTACCACATGAGTCATCATACATTTGCCAACTGTAGTCCATTAATGTGGCTGGGTCGTATAGCAACAAATCAATGGCTGAGTTTGTACCTGAGGCAGAGTGGAGGTATGTATTAGAGATAAGGTTCATGAGGGACAGATTGTTATTGTTGATATTTTCTAGTTTTTAACCTTTTGCGTCCGTTTTATTGCTTCCCCATATGATGTTGTGGCTGTTGAAGTTTCCTAGTAGGATGTATGGTTTAGGAAGTTGTTCTATTATTTTGTTGACTTCAGCTTCATTTATGGGGTCATGTGATGGGATATACATGGAGCAAATGTTGATGGTTTTATGCAAAGTGGTTTTCACAGCAATTACTTGTAATGTGGTGTCTAGAGTTATTTCGCTCTGAGGGATGTCGTTTCTAATTAGAATTGATACACCTCCGGAAGTCCTCTGTCCAGTATTGTGTATAAAGTTGTATTGGGAGCAGTTTTTTGTAGTGATGTTATTGTCTTCAGAAATGTTTCCTGGAGGCAGATGATAGCAGGTCAAAGGTTAGATATTAACACTAGTAATTGGTTTATGTTTGCCTTAAGTCTTCGGCAGTTCCATTGGATAATTTTGTGTGTCATGGGTCCGGATCTGGTTCATCAGGTGGAGGGTTATCCTCTGTCTCCATTTTTTCATGTCGGTCAATTTGTTTGTTGTTTCAGGAAAGTCTTTATGACTTCCAGTTTCTTTTCGTGTACTTTGCCTTTAATTGCCATTGCTTTCAGGTCCACTCTGACCTGGAGTGGTAGTACCTGTTAGGGTCCCAACTATGGGTTAAATAGAAACCGACTTGAAAACAAATTATATTCTATTAAAAAAATCTTTCTTCAAAATCTTTGGATTCTGCATTAAATAACCTGAAAAGGGTTGATATGCCGTAAAACAAAAACAACCAACCAACCGCTCTTACCACATCTTCCACAGACAGGGGTTCGGGTGCATCGATCTTTGTGGTGACCGAACTTTTGACAATTGAAGCACCGGAGTGGTCCTGGTATGTATGTTTCCACCTTGACATTCGTGCACCCAATTTTTATTTCTGGTGGGAGTTTGGTTGAGTAAAAGGTTAATACATATGTGTTGGTGTGTATCATTTGGTCATTTCTTTTAATGATCATTCTCCTCACATCTGACACATTTTGCTTTTGTTAGGTTGGTTTTAATTTCTTCTATGGTGCACTGTGCGAGTTCTTCACACCTCACTACTCCTCTGGAGGTGTTCAGGAATTTCTGTGGGTAAACTTTTATTTTTATTCCATCGAAAATTGTCCAGTTTAGGAGTCTTTCGGATTGGGCTTCTTTACCCATTTGGACCAATAATGTGCCATTGGTCATTTTTTTTTTTTTACTGAAACAGGTTTGAGGCTTTTCATAGTATTTTCAATTTTAAATGGAGAAATTTTGGTAAAGGATTCTTTATTAGTAGGTTCTATCACTACATATTTAGGGTAGGTAAGACTAGGGTAATTTCCTTATTTTTGTATCTGTTTCGCTTGTAGTTCTGATCTGTCGTCTGAGTCAGAGATGTCCGAGACATCAGAGCGATTTTTTTTCTTTTTCTTCTCCATATTATTATTTTTATTTTAATTCGCTGGCCCTGGGCTCCGCCACCCTCCACGGAGTCCAATTTTTATTGGGAATTTACCAAGGGGGAGTTCCCATTCGCCTTGGTTGATACGGATACACCTTAGCCAGTATACTCATATTTCGGGAAAGTTTATTCTTTTTGTTCTGGAACATTTGTTTTTATTTTAGTCCAAGACAAATCCGATGTGTATGGAGTTAGCTTTTTGGTATTCAAATATGATTGACCCTCAGCCACCGCTTTCCACCATATTTTTGAGTATATTTGTTAGTGGGTTTGGGATGGGAATATTAGTGGTTACTTGCAGGCTTGGTATGGGTTATATATGATGGGGCTGGACATGACCAGCATTTTGACTAGATTGTGCCCCTCCGACCGCCCGTCTAGCCCAGTACAAGGCCAAAGTGGTGGAGTGTTGTTCCCAATACCTTTATTTTCCCTAAGTATCACGTGCTCAGCTAGGTGTATCAGAAATTTGGAGGAATTTTTGACACCCCTAACACAAAACTGCAAATAAAATATAAAAAACTCGTAATTTCTCTTTTTAAAGTGGGTTGTTTATTTTCAGTATGGAATATACTTCCAAAATAAACTATTAAAGTTGTTTAAAAAATTGAAATATTTTTTATTTTTTAAAAAAGTGTTTACAAAATGCCGGCGTGCCTTCATGCAGCCATTTTTTTATGTAATAAAATCAATATAAGTTCACGACAAATATTTTTCAATTTTTAAACTTTAAAAATCTATCAAAATTTTCTATTGCTTCAATTTTTACGATATTTTCAGGGTCAATGTGAAATTTTATGCTCTTTCGAATAAACCAAATATAATATTTTAGAGAAACTTTTTTTTCAAATGTCTATTAAAATTTTAATTAATTTATGTGCCAAAGTTTTATATATCACAAATTGAAGATAAAAGATCAATAAAGAAAATATTCTAATTTAAAACAAAAAAACGAAAAACAAGAATAGTTTTTTGGAAATTTACCTGTAAAGTCCAAAGTGTAAAACCCTTTAAAAAAAAAAAAAAAAAAAAAAAAAAGATTTTTTTTTTTTTTTTTTTTTAAATGAAAGCTCATGCTTACATCGTCAAGTAAATACCAGACGCTGGCGGCAAATATTTCTATTTCATTGAATGTTTTCTTTCTTTTTTTTTTTTTTTAGATAAAAAAAAATTTAGTCGATAAAGAAGTATTCAAATATATCAAAAACTCGTGTATTTCATTAAAAGAATTTAAAAAAAAAAAAAAAAATCGACGAAGCGGATTTTTTCTTCTACGGGAAAAACTTATAAATGAATGTGCGTTTCCTTTTTAAGTACGGAGAATGAAAAATACTAATTTGGTTAACACACCCAATAAAAAAAGACATTATGTTCCTAGGGGCCTTGGACTCATCCGCATTTCATAGATTTCATTTTAGCAGGAGCTTAGTCGCGCAAAACACGTTGCGAAAATGCGATTTTCTACGACCCTCGCTTTAAAAAATCCTTTTATTTAAAAAATAAATATGGATAAATTCTTAACAATTAAGGATGGAACTACCCATATTTTTTTAAGTGATGTTTTGGCATTTAAATATATACATATATTTATAAGCAAATCAAAATATGTTGATTTTCTTTATATTTTTTTAAAGAAAACCGCTTTAAAAAACAAATATTGCATAATTTGCTTTTAAACCTGTTATTTTTTTTTTTAAATTTGGTCTTTGCTCCTTTAATTGAAAAAGCAAACAAACTAGGGTTTGAATTACATTTTTCAATAGTTATAAACTTCGAAAAATAGTAAGTTGAATTATTAAAGTTCTGATCTTCATTTTTAATGGTCAGTTTCTGATACACCTACCCGGTAACCCGCTATAGTATAGCGGCGCTATACACGGTAAGTTTGGGAAAACCCTGGGTTTGTATTACTGTACACAGATTCAAAAAAGTTGTCAAAAAACAAATATATAACAAATAAATGTTATCAAAGGCAAGATAAGTTACTTTTCTACCAAACTGGATATATTTTTGTGTTTTTTATTCAATGTAACATGTTTATTCAGCTCGAAAAACATGCAGTATTTACCGATGTATTCGAAAATTCAAAATGACGACCGACTCTCTCTTTAACACGGTAAGTTTGGGAAAAGGTGTTATAAATAATAAACTAGACAAAATGCTATTAAAAAATCACCGAATATATGTCAAGTTATGTCACGGTAACATATTGAGCGAATTTCTAACAGTATTTTGTCTAGTTTATTATTTATAACACCTTTTCCCAAACTTGTGTTAAAGAGAGAGTCGGCCGCCATTTTGAATTTTCCAATACATCGGTAAACACAGTATGTTTTTCGAGCTGATAAACATGTTAAATTGAATAAAAACACGAAAATTATGTCCAGTTTGGTAGAAAAGTAACTTATCTTGCCTTTGATAACATTTATTTGTTATATATTTGTTTTTTTTTACAACTTTTTTGAATCTATGTGTACAGTAATACACCCAAAAAATGTAGGCGGTAAAATAGACACGTGGTGATTATGGAAAAGAAAAAGTTAACTAACGATGAAAGTATAAGCTCAAACAACAAAAAGTTTACTTCGAGAAAAAAAAATGAAATACAATCGCGGAAAACAATTCTTCATAGAAAAGCTTAAATTCTTTATTTGTTTATTAATTTTTTTTCGAATAAATAAGTTGTGTTTTGCGCACTTTTTCAATTTGAAAGAAAATATTTTAGGATACAATCCAAGTGAGGATATATTTTGTCCTCGTTGTAACAGATTCATTTGATTTTTTTTTTGTGTATTAACAATTTAGTAAAAAGAAAAGTTGAATGAAATTTAATTTCAACGAAGAAAATAAAATGCGAAACAAAATCTTACAATTCATTATCCAGTGTTAATTCTCCAACAAGTACACTTTCTTCACTTTCCGTTTTTATCAGTGTAGAATCGTTATCGCACCGAGACATGTTGTAATATATTTATTTATCTCTATCCGTTTTTAACGGAAACGAATCGTAAGTTAACGTAATAGACAAGAAATTGTTTGGAAAAAAAGTTAGAATTTTAAAAAGACGCCCTTCCCTCCCCTTCCTTTCTCCACCCCCCCTTTCCCACTTGAAGTTTCTTTCATAAACTACATAAAGAGAGGGGGTCACTAGATAAAAGGGAGGTCAGAGAAAGACAGACTCACAAAAAATGTTATCAATTAAAAAATGATTTTGAGGGGTTTTTTTTGTACTTACTTGTAAGTGAGTCCATCTCCATTGCCGAATAGCTGTGCGCCCGTCAGTCCGTCGTCGGGTACATAGCCGGTCCCACCGGTGATCAGGTAGTCGGCCATGCTACAAGAGAAAACGTGAAAGATGGGTTTTACGTTAGACACCAAAATGAATGGACACCACCACTTTCGATTCCGGTTAAACAGAAAATTCTTCTCCCTCCTATAATAATGTGAACGAGACGTACACAAACTGCTGCAATAAGAAATGCGCAACAACAAAGGAATAGAAATGCCGTTGTTAAGCTTAGAAAGATTGGCTCTATAATGGCGGGGCACCTTTGCGCGAAGCGTTCTTATAGGTAGACTCGTCAGTTGAGGGAGTGCCGCCACCGCCGCCGAGTGGGAGAAGGAATGACGACGGGCGATGGCGATAGTCGGCGTCTTCTTTTCACCACGGACACCGTCGACGCGAAGTGAAGTTGTTTTGATAGAAATTCCAATAGTTGATGAGTTAGCTCGACAGTTCACCAGATGAAAAAGTGTTTGACTTTGCAAGGAAAATGGACAGGTTCTCGATAATAAAGCCATTGCAATAGTCTGGAGTAGTAGTAGGTTTTCTCAGATAATAATAATAATAATAAAAAAAAAAAACGAGAGAGAGCCAAGACACGTGGGGATAAGTTTTTAAAACCATACAAGAACTGACATAATCTGAAATGTAATAACGGGCACCAAAAATAAATTAGTAATCTTTTTTAGGTGTTCAAGCATTCGATTTTATTTGGACGAGTAGAAAGAAGACTTTATCTGTCCTGGTGGGCACATTTTCATATGCTACTTCTCCAGGCATTACAGTTACATAAATACACACACACACACACACACACACAATATAGAATGAAACTTAAGGGCAATTTTAAACAACGAATCATATCTATTTTTTTTTAACGGAAAAAGTCACATTTGTTTTTAATTTAACGGGAAAATTCAATGTTTTATTTTTCGAAAATGCAAAATATATATATATATATATATATTTTAAAACGGAAAAAAATGTCACATTTATTTGTTTTAGTCAGTCGTGCAAGCAAGGTTTGGGGTTTGTATTACTGTACACATAAAGTTGTCAAAAAACAAATATATAACAAATAAATGTTATCAAAGTCAAGATAAGTTACTTTTCTGCCAAACTGGATATAGTTTTTGTGTTTTTATTCAATGTAACATGTTTATTCAGCTCGAAAAACATACAATGTTTACCGATGTATTCGAAAATTCAAGATGGCGTCTCACACCCTTTTTAACACCGTAAGTTTGGAAAAAGGTGTTATAAATAAAAAACTATACAAAATACTATTAAAAATCCGCCGAATATATGTCAACCTATGTCACGGTAACATATATTGAGCTAGTTTTTAACCATATTTCATCCAGTTTTTTTTATTTATAACATCTTTTCCCAAACTTACCGTGTTAAAGAGAGAATCAGACGCCATCTTGAATGTTCCAATACATCGGTAAACACTGTATGGTTTTCGAGCTGATAAAACATGTTACATTGAATAAAAATACGAAAAATATATCCAGTTTGGTAGAAAAGTAACTTATCTTTCCTTTGATAACATTTATTTGTTATATATTTGTTTTTTGACAACTTTTTCGAATTTTGTATTACTGTACACATAGATTCGAAAGAGTTGTCAAAAAACAAATATATAACAAATAAATGTTATCAAAGACAAGATAAGTTACTTTTCGGTTATCTTTCAGATGCAAGGTTCCTTCCTTGTTTACTTGCGGTTGTAACGATGTAAGATTCCGTTGTACGGAAGACAAAAATCGGCCATAATTTAAATATTTAAATTTATTTACTGAATTTAAATATTTAAATTGATATACTGTTTAAATGATAAGATACGTCTACGATGTTTTTATTGGCGCTTTTCTTCGTATTTTTTAATAACATTTTTTTGCACCATTTACAAGTTTTTTTTTACAAATATTTTTTTTAATACTGTAATAGTAAAATTATTTTAGTAACATTGGATACGTTTTTTTTATGAAGTTTAAGTAAAAAAAAGTTCACTTTTTTTATTATTAAAAATACATTTCATGAAAACACTCATTATAAAATGTTCACGTTGTTTAATTAAAAGTTCTCAATTTTAATCTAATAGTTTTATAATTTTGTTATTTTGTTACAAATTTCTAATAAAGGGTATTATTATACAAACACCGTGACAGCGTTAGGGTTAGGGTTAGGGGTTAGGTTTAGGGTTAATTCGCTGTCACGGTGTTTGTATAGTTTTACCATTTTACTATTACAGTATTAAAAAAAATATTTGTAAAAAGAACTTGTAAATGGTGCAAAAAAATGTTATTAAAAATACGAAGAAAAGCGCCAATAAAAACATCATAGACATTTTGGCCGATTTGGTCTTCCGTACAACGGAATCTTACATCGTTAAAACCGCAAGTAAACAATGAACCTTGCATCTGAAAGATAACCTACTTTTCTACCTAACTGGATATATTTTTGTGTTTTTATTCAATGTAACATGTTTATTTAGCTCGAAATACATGCAGTGTTTACCGATGTATTGGAAAATTCAAGATGGCGTCTGACTCTTTTTAACACGGTAAGTTTGGGAAAGGGTGTTATAAATAATAAACTAGACAAAATAATATAAAAAAAACCCCACCGAATATATGTCAACTTATGTCACGGTAACATATAATGAGCGAATTTCTAACAGTATTTTCTCTAGTTTATTATTTATAACACCCTTTCCCAAACTTACCGTGTTAAAGAGAGAGTCAGACGCCATCTTGAATTTTCCAATACATCACATCGGTAAACACTGCATGTTTTTCGAGCTGAATAAACATGTTACATTGAATAAAAACACACAAAAAAAATATCCAGTTAGGTAGAAAAGTAACTTATCTTGCCTTTGATAACATTTATTTGTTTTCTGACAACTTTTTCGAATCTATGTGTACAGTAATACAAATCCCAATTTTCATTCATTAACTTATCTTGCCTTTGATAACATTTATTTGTTATAATTTGTTTTGCGACAACTTTTTCGAATCTATGTGTACAGTAAAACAAACCCAGTTTTTCCCTTAATTAGTTTCGCTTGTTATCGATTTCTTTCGCGCACATGTAGAACAAAAAAAAAAAAAAAATTGCACCGGAACGAAATTACAATTTCCGTTCCATTTTGGTGACACCCCCAAAATATCATGGGCTCCTCCACAAATACCTTTTTTTGTGAGAAACAAAAACAATAAAAAAATAAATAAAAAGCCAAACAATTGTAGGTTTACGAGAAACAGTTTACTTGATGACGGCTTCCGGTCGGAAAACGGTGCCCCGTCATTTTTACACTTAAGGGTTGGAGGTTTATAATTTCATTATTTTAAACACATGAGAAACAAAACACACACACATATATCTATTATATATATATATATATATATATATATATATATATATATATATATATATATATATATATACGAACAAATGATTAATAAAACATGTTAAAAGACATCTTGAAAAAGAGTTAAAAACATATTTAATTTTAAAAAAGGAAGCACAAGATAAGTGGATAGTCCTTAATCCGCGGAGTTTCGAAGAAATACTCTTCTTCTCATCAGAGGGCAGGAATTAACAAAATGCGGGATCGGATTTTGCATATAAAAGTATTTAATGAAACTACAAGTAAGTCACAGATCTTACTTGGTTAAAAAAAAAGGGTGAGGTATATGTGTGTGTGTGTGTGTGTGTTTGTGTTTTTGTGTGTGTTTTTGTGTGTTTGTGTTTGTGTTTTTCATTATTACAGCAAACGTCGATGTCGGAATACCCCGGTCAAATCACCGTTAAAAAAAAAACTTTAAAATCGAATCGGAAACTCGAAAACAAAATGAAGCGAACTTTATTTTTATTATTACCAGAAAAGATGTATTCACCTGTTATTATTTTAGTAAGAACGAATTACTATTTCGTTATCTTTCTTACTAAAATAAGATTGTTAATTCTTTTTTTTTTCTCCATGCGTACCTAATTGTTAATTTTTTTACTTAATAAAAATCCAATGTTGCTTTCATTACGAAAATGTTTTATTAAAATTATATTTTCTTACGTAGATGTAAGATGTTTTGACAATTGTATACATTTTGATACAATAAATGTTTTGGTTTTCAAATATTGTGTTATTTTTCTTTTATGTTTGTCGTGTTTATTGACCAAGAAATTGAATTTTTTAAAAATTATTATTTCGTTATTTATTTCATTTTCAATGAAAAAATTAATAAAAGGATGCTGCTTGAATAAGTAGGTTCAGCAGACGAGCTTTTTTCTGAAAAAATCTGAACAGTTAGGTTACGTGACATGTGACACCGGTGTTTCTATCATTATTGACCCTTTGAATGATGGATATAGAAACCATGAGCCAAATAGTAATAAATGTTCGGAATTTCTTTGAATTTTTTTTTCTTTACTTTTAGCTTAAATTGCTGTTATATTGTTATATTTCACCATTTTGTTTTTTTAGTAATAAATGCATTTGAAACCGACCTTGTGTCTAACTCTGCCCTCGTGGGGAGGCAAGTAAATAAGTAATATGGCGGTTGAAAAACGTTTTTCAACCCCAATAAAAGCATTACAATACATTTAAACCCTGAAGAATTTCCGCCATGTGCCCTTGTTGTTCTTGAAAAAAATAAATATTAAAAAAAAAGCGCTTTAAAATAGTAAAAACACTTTTTGGAAGGCGGGTGGGGTGAGGAGGCGCTCCTCTCCTGTTATCCCAAAGAACCAGCTATCTAAACACTTTTCAATATTTATTTATAAAAAATTTTCTTTCTGATTACAATAAATTTTTCTTTAAAATTAAGAAATCATTTTCTAAAATATATTGTTTTATATATTAACATTTTGTTTTTAAGTAAAATTAAGAAATTAATTTGAATAATTTTGTTTATATCCATCTTCATTCAAAAGGGTTACTTTTTGGTAGTTTCAGCGATTTAAGCTAAATTTTCCGAATGTCAGAACGAGGCCCGTGTGCGGGACCTACTTCTTTAAGCTGCACCAATAAAAGACTAATATTTTAATTTAGTAAAAACGATAACTAGGTACCTCCAATGCGCACCACACCCACACCAGTGGTGTTGGTGTGGTGCGCATTGGATAACACTGTGGTGTGGCACACCACAGTGTTATCCCGCCCAACATGATGTAACTAATTTAATATTATCATCCTAACTTTTTTTACCATTTAAAAGAAACTTCGGGTTGATTCGAAAAGTTGTCAAAAAACAAATAAATGTTATCAAAGGCAAGATAAGTTACTTTTCTACCGAACTGAAGAATGTTTTTTGTGTTTCTATTTAATGTAACAATAGCTCGAAAAACAGTGCTTAGCGATAGGTGTATCAGAATTTTTGACACCCCTAACACAAAACTGCAAATAAAATATAAAAAACTCGTAATTTCTCTTTTTAAAGTGGGTTGTTTATTTTCTTTATGGAATATACTTCCAAAATAAACTATTGAAGTTGTTTTAAAAAATAATAGAAATATTATTTTTTTATTTAAAAAACAAACAAAAAAAGTGTTTACAAATGCCGGCGCGCCTTCATGCAGCCATTTTTTTTGTTTTTTTACGTAATGAAATCAGTTGAATTTTACGAGTTAACTATTTTTCAATTTTTAAACTAAATCTATCAAAAATTTTTCTATTTGTTCAATTTTTCTATTTTTTCAATTTTTACGATATTTCCAGGGTTAATGTGAAATTTTATGCTCTTTCCAATAGACCAAATATAATATTTTAGACAAACGTTTTTTCTTTTTAATTTTGAAATGTCTATTAGAATTTCAATAATTAATTTACTAACCAAAGTTTTATATATCACAAATTGAAGATAAAAGATCAATAAATAAAATATTCCAATTTAAAAAAAAAAGTGTTGTTTGGAAATTTACCTGTAAAGTCCAAAGTGTAAAACCTTTTCTTTAAAAACTACGTTGATTTTTTTTTTTAAGTGAAAGTTTATGTTATGCTTAGATTGTCAAGTAAATATTGGATGCTAACGACAATTTTTTCAATTTCATTCAATGTTTTCTTTTTTTAGATATTTAAAAGAAAAAATTCACTCAATAAAGAAGAATTAAAACATTAAATCAAAAATTCATGTATTTTTTAAGAGAATAAAAAAAAATAGAAATTTGGTAGAGCGAATTTTTGTAATCAGCCAAAATCCATGAATGAAATGTTCATATTTTTCAAATATGATAGCACATACTGACCACTTATATACATAAACATTCATTTATTTTATACAAAACTGAATAAAATGTTTATAGTAAAAAAAGAAAAAAAAAAACAAACCTGTTTTTGTTCGTTATTACATTAAATGTTTGTTTATTCATATAGTTGCTATCGAGATTACTAATGTGTTGTTTTTATGTTTTTGAAATAATTATTTTTGTCCCTTTGCTGCTTCCGTACATAACAAAACGACAAACTTCCGGTTTCGCAAATGGTAGATAACATATGCCGCAAAAAACAAAAACAAAAAAAAAACTTTAAAAATCCTGTTATTTAAAAAATACATGGAAATATATAAATATGGACAAATTCTTATACATGAAGAATAGAAGCACCCATAGCTTAATAATTTTTAACAGGTAAGTGATTTTTTGGCAGTTATATATATTTATTAGATTTTGATGAAGTTAAATTTGTTGATCTTCGTGAAATCTTTTTTAAAGAAAACCGATGAAAAAAAGACATTGTATATTTTTCGATTAAACCTTTTATGATTTTAAAATTTGGTCTTTGCTCATTTTATTGAAATAAAAACTAGAGTTTGAAATTACATTTTCATATTGTTATAAGCTTGTAGACATGTAGAGTCTATTTAATCAAATGTTTGCAATGCCGACTTGCGCAAAAATTCTGATACACCTAGTTTAGCGATGTATTGAAAAATTTAAAATGGCTCTGAACTCTCTGCTGAACATGGTAAGTTTGGGAAAAGGAGTTAAAAATTAAAAAATATACAAAATACTGTGAGAAACTCGCTTAATATATGTTACCGTGACATAGGCTGCATATATTCAGTGGGTTTTTAACAGTATTTTGTACAGTTTTTGTTTTTAACTCATTTCCCCAAACTTACCATATTCAACAGAGAGTTCGGTGCCATTTAAAATTTTTCAATACATCAGTAAACACCATTTTTTCGAGCTGAATAAACATGTTACATTAAATAAAAAACTAAAAAATTATCCAGATAGGTAGAAAAGTAACTTATCTTGCCTTTGATAACATTTGTTATATATTTGTTTTTTGACAACTTTTTCGAATCTATGTGTATAGTAATAGAAACCCGAAGCTTCAAATAAACTGCTAATATTTAAAAAAAATTTTTTACAGCATACAAAAATAATCAAAATGCGAGACAAAACTTGTATTTACATTATTGACGCTTTAAAAACAATGTTCCTATGTAGTGACGTTTTTTAAGCCATAACCATACCTATGTTTTAAAAATCTAGCAAAACTCAAATAATCGTCATATTCTTCTGAAATTTTCGATATTTCTTCATTATTAAATAAAATTACATAATAAAAGTAGATTACGTTAAATATATTACAGGAAGTTTTTTTTAGGCATTCTACTCTCCCCATATTTCATGTTACAAAAACTAAAAACAAATGTAGGTCGATAAAAATTTCAACATTTTTTTAAAGCCGAAAAGATCAAATAATTAAAACATTGATATATATACTAGCAGGGGTGCCCAGTGTTGCCCGGGTGTTTTTTTTTGGGGGGGGGTTAGTAAGCAGGCAGGCTCGAACCCACGATGTGAAGGCGGAAAAGAAAGTGAAAGAAAACGTGACATTTTACCGTTACGCTATGAGGTCATAAGTGAAAAGTGTTCAAATTTAATGATGTCAATCAAAAATTTGACTTGCTAAGTGAATAAGTTCTCGCACGTGCAGAAATGAACGTTGGCAGAAAAGCCAGTTCATCTTTCCGCTATTTCATTTATTAGTTTCTCCACGATGTTGGGGAAACCAAGCTCCCCCGAAAAAGGAAGAACTCTCAAATGAATAGCAATTGTTTGATAGGAAAGGTTTTCCCCATAATTGATCAAAGCTAATTACTTTCAAGATGTTCCTGGCCGGAAAGCCAAGCCGCTCCGATTAGTTTTGCTTTTATATGAAAAAGAAACAAGCATGCGAAAGGACAAATAGCATGAATTTTATAAAAGTCTATCAAATGTAGAGACGATGTTCGTTTGGAAATCGTACATATCTAGGGAGTATATAAAAAGTTATCAAAAATAGTACCCCCCCCCTCGAAAAAAAGCCTTTCTTTGACATACAAAAACACATGCGGCCATTTTACCTTTTATAAAAAATCCCGTTATTTATTTCACTTACCTTAAAGTTGTAAATAAAATTGGACATAAAAATCAATATTATTATGTATGAAAATATTTTTTTTACAAAGGGTCGACGTTCCCTGTGAAGTGCCAAATTTTTTATAGGCCTAAATGTAGACAAGCACCAAATTTTGTTACATTTCTGGTTATAAAAATCTATTAAACTATTTATAAAATAAAATAAATTATTAAAAACTGTTTTCAATATAAACTAGTTCAAAAGTATTTTGGGCAAATGTTTAGGAAATTGCCTCCACCTCTAAGGAAATTGCCTCCACCTCTAAGGAAATTGCCTCCACCTCTAAATTCCACAATTTACACCTTTTTTTCGTGTTAATCCCATTGATTACAAACTTAACTTTCAGATTTAAAAAATGTCTGAAAAAAGTTTTCATGACTTATCATTGAGGATCAATTTTCAATTATAGCGTTCTACTGAATTGAACCATCTCTCTCACATCACTGGTGAATATTCCCGTCTAAAATGGGGTTACGGTAATTTTTTTTACTTTCTTTCCAAATCGATAATGACTTTTATAGGTTTTCAAGTATGCTGAAAATGAATATCACAATGTCCTATTTAGCGTAAGAAAAAGTTTTCAAAAGTATTCAATTTAATGGTAGCGCAGTTGAATTAATCAGTAGAAAACTGGTTATGAGAAAAACAAAAAACCCTAAGCAGTTGTGCAAAGAGTAAAAACTTCCATGCTTTTATTTTCTAAATATCTACAGACCTGCTCACATTTCGTGTTTATAAATTATCCTACATTGTTTGATTGGATACAGAGCCAAGTGGGTAAATATTGTAATAAAAAAATGATTCTTTCACAAAAGTATAATTTCTTCAGAAATATTGAGTTTAATCATTCTTGAACTGAACAAATCATCAAATATCAATTAAAAATATATATATCATTTCCTTAGTTGAGGCAAAATTTTTATAGGCTGGATGCCTTTCCTGACATTTAATCAAGTGATGTAATGAGGATGAGTACTTTTATTGAGACACCATTTGTAGGTGATTGCCTACTAAGGCTAAAAGAGCGCTTCCCAGCCTTTATTTAGAAGGCTTAATTAACAAGCCTTACATGACAACACATCAAAGCTATAATGAAACTAATAAAATAACATTTCAAAAGACAAATATCTACACTAAAGTATAGTATAAGGAGCACTGAACAAAAGAAAGCAGCCAAACACCAAAAAAAAAAAAAGAAAAAAACAAAACATGAAATACACCATCATGCGTTTCCAAACTTATTCTTCAGTTTTGTTTTTCCACTGATTCTCAGAAATGGTTGGTGCTATCATGTATTATGAAGTATGAGCAGACATATTAATTTAGTTAACTATTACGTGTAATTATATTAATTGTATTGCATACAGGCTACTTATAGATAGTGAAATCCAGCTAGTCAATCCAACTGCATTTACATCTACCAGAATCATATTGGTTTCATGCTATTCTTTTCTTTTGAAATGACCTCATCTTTCAGGTGACGACGACTTGAAAGACGGATTACACACTATGAAAAGCAATGTGGAGAGAGTGGCAGCCTGACCAACCCATCAACCAGGACCCTTGTCAAAAAAACAACCCAGTCCTGGCAACCAAACGAGACCCAGAGTGGACAAATCTGGTGCATTCACTCGCTGGACGTCGTTTGGAGAAAGGGGTACAAATAAAAAAAAAAATGTTCTTTTGCATGCAGTCCATAACATGTGTTAATCCCGAGCAACATTCGGTTTTCCTGACATTAATCTCCTATAGAATAAAATAATGGTTTTTACTGTACGACTTAAACAATCGTAGAAAAATAACTGAACACTGCAAAGTGTTAAACACTTACAGCAACTACAGCACATTGGCTTTTATAACAATATGCTTACATTTCATCCTCGTTTATTAATTATTTGACTAAACTGCTTCTCTCAAATACATATACTCACAAAGACTAACTCTCCTTTAACTCTTCCCATGAAACTCACGAATACCGTGTGAATTCCTTAAATATTTACAATTTCTTTTAAGCCATCGTTTATTTTCACTTTGTAACTCATACTATTTCCTACATATTACACTGGATTTTAAAATTAAAGAAACATTCACTGACTTTCAATTACATTCTATTTGTTCCTGAATATAATCAAGGAATAACGGAATATCAGAATGGTTCTATTTCATCAATTATTGCCTATTAATTCAGAATACATCTTTAGAATACTTCAATGAATTAACAGACAAATGACATTCAAAATGGCATCTTAGCATGACGTCTAACCATGTCGCAATTTATTTTTAAAAATCATGTATTAAGAATGTTCTTCTCATCCAATCTATCTATGCTCCTATAAATTCGTTTTTCAAGCGTGTGTATTGATATTCATATTAAAATCCTTTTCTCTATTTATTTAAAAAGAAAATACAATTTTGTTATGTATGGGGCATGGAATTGCATTCACTAGCAGAAGATCTAGCTAATTTGCGTCTTCTTTTAAACATTCATTTTAATTAATTCCCTATTAGTTTCTTCGGTTTTCTAATGGGATGATCATCTTTAGTTAACTATTATGTGTAATTATATTAATGCAGATATTCTACATGATTTATACTTGCATAATATTTGCGTAAAAAGTTTATAGTAAACACAAAATTGTTTCCATATATATTCATGTATACGTATATATTTTTGTTTAAAACATTTTGCCTACCTAACTCCTCCTAGAGTTTTTGGTCTACAGACATGAAACTTCATATATAAGGTATTTGAATCCATGCAATACTTTATATTTGGGTTTTAGCCTGGAAAAATCCGTACAAAAGTGTGAAAATTTAAAAAAAAATGGAATTAACCAGGTGAAGGTCGAATGCCACCATTACGAACGCATAACGTAGTAGCTATTGGTTCATGTTTTAATTTTTAGCCTCGCAGTAAATATGCCTTCATGGCCCAGTCATTGGCGGCGGAGGCAAAAATAAGTCGTAAGCTGAACGTTTCGATTCTCGGTGGTGGCGCACAAGTCTATTTAAAAAATTTTTTTAAATCATTACTACATATTGCTTCCAATATAATCTATAATATACATCTCACCTGTTTGTTTAAATGTATGTATATATGCGTGTATGTTTTTCTGCCTAAAACTTTCGACAGGCGACAGATTTTCATGAGATCCGTATTGTTGTGAAGCCGACCTTTTGGCCGACAAATACAGAAAAATTGCTAAAAACAATCACTTCACCCTCAACTGGGCACTTTTTCGCCGATGTTTTCGAAAGCAATCCCCTCTTTTCGATTGACTAGCCTTAATTTAAACCTACATCACTTCCGGTGTGGCGATGGGCAAAGCAGCAAAGACGTCACGTTTGTTTTTCATGTTCTTTTCCTTCTTCGCTGTATGGGTTCGAGCCGGCCTGCCTGCATACAACCACTTTTTTTTTTTTTTTTTTTTTGCTTAACACACTCCTCCAAACACCCGGGCAATGCTGGGCACCCAGGCTAGTATATCTATAAAAGTGAACGTGTCTGTGTGTACATTTTCCTACGCAATAACTGTCAATTTTCAGTCTACAGACTCGAAATTTGATATACAGAATACTGAGATTTGGGAAAATCTTCGTGATCAGTTTTGGGTTAGAAATTTGGCTGTTAAGGGGTCAAAGTTCAACGATTTGACTTTTGAGAACTTTACCAAACTCCTCCAAGAATTTTGGGTCTAAACACTTGAAATTTTAGATATAGGTTCCTTGGACATGGATCTAACTTAATAACTTGATTTGAGCCCAAAACAATAAATGTTAAGCGGTCATAATAGGGGTCAAATTTTAAAAAAATTTGACCTCTGTAGCCTCTACCAAATTACTCGCACAATTTCTGGTCTAAACATTTGAAATTTTACATAAAGGGTATTCAGAGATAGGGCAAGCTTTTTCATTGGTTTGGGTCGAAAATCTTTAGTTACCAATATATAAATGTATGTATGTTTGCATGTCTGCCCAACACTTTCGACAGAGGCGACGGATTTTCTCAAGATCAGTATCGTTTTGAAGTTCGACCTTTCAGATGACAAATATGGAAAAATTGGTTAAAAACATTAATATCTTCACCTTAAACTGGGCACTTTTCTTCAGGGGGGGGGGGCTTTTTTCGCCGATATTTTCGAAAGTCATCCCCTCTTTTCGATTGTCTAACCTTAATTTAAACCTATATCACTTTCTGGTTTGGCGGTGGTCGTAACAGCAAAGACGTCAGGTTTTTTCCCGTTCTTTTCCTCCTTCACAGTACGGGTTCAAGCCTGCCTTCCTACTACCACTTTTTTTTTTTTTTTTGCTCAACATACACCTCCAAACACCCGAGGAATGCTGGGCTGAAATGCTAGTAATAATAAAATATAACTAAGTTTAAGTGATAGCTTGCTTTTTATTCAACCAATTTAGTTTCAACTATAAAAAATAAATCAAATATGTTCTTTTTTTACAGATTTAATTTAATTACAGATTGTTTTATTGGAAAAAATAAAGTAAATGACAGTCATTGTATCAGTGACAGGTTTCTAAACAGCTGGTTTTGCTTAAATTATAAAAAAACTACATCAATTACATTCTCTTTAAAAATCAAGTATTAATAAAACAAATGATGTAAGTTTTTCAGTGACAACTGTCTTTTTAAAACTAACAATTTTGTTTATAATATAACCAAGGCAGTAAATTGATCACATATTTTTTTAACACTTTATGGACCATGCTACTACTTTAGATAGGATTTTCTTTGTATCAAAGTTTACAGTTACCCAAAGGTGCTGAGTTCAATCCTGAACGAAGGCAGTGAAAAAAGTAACATTGAAAAACAGAGAATCAGCAACTATGTCCCAAAGCCTAGCTGGAGTCCGAACACGGTACCCCCGTAATAATAATAAAGGGTTGGGTTCGAGACTCCTAACAAACCGTTCACCTGACGAAGGCCGGAGGGCAAAACGGCCGAAACGTTGTGACAATAACAACCAAGATGAGGAAGTCAGTCCGACAATCTCAATCAATGAAAACAACTCATCTCAAAAATACAGACAATTACTACAACAATCACATAAAAAAACTTTAACTGCCTTCTTTTCATTAGAATTTCATTCTTAACTAAAGTCAACTATTTTTTTTTAACACCCATGGAATTTCTTGGAGTTGATTTGTCCTGGGCAGCAACAGCACACAGGCAGATAGTATAATAAAAACAAATTACTTATTGGTTACACAAATGCAATAATTTCTATCAGTTTTCCTCAAGTCATAAAATTTGAAGTCACAATTTTTGCATCAAAGCAAATGACTGATGCAATGTTTTCTATATTTATATCGCTTCTCTTTAGAAAAATACATTTTTATTGGCAAATTATATCACTGTGAAGGGCAATGAGAACAAAGAGAAATTTCACAAGATCTTGTCAGCCATTTATGAATTGACGAGTGTCATAAGAGGGTTTATATTACTAAGACCTAATTACAAAAAACATAGAATGCAACCATGTTAAAAATTAGTCATTAAAAGGCTAACATCTGTATCTATTGACATCACACAAAAAAAAACAAAAAAAAAACAGTAGTTTCTACTTAAATAAAAAACTAAGTGTATTTTCAGTATTATTCAATTATGTTAAAAGAAGGAGTTTAACATGGCATTGTAGATGACGTCATTCAAAACAAAACATCTTCCCAAATGTAAACAAAAATTCATTTTCAAATCGATATTTTCATTAATTAAAACAATCCAAAATGATTCATATTTATTTCTTATGAATAATAGTTTTTTATCCCATCTAAATAATATTTTATGCAAATTAATTTACCATAGCCATTTTGGAAATTAAATGTGCATTTTTATTTTATTCAAAAATGTTTTAAAAAAATGCAACCATTAGAAAATAAAATAGATATCATTTTTTTTTTTTTATCAAGAAATTTATTTCTGGTGATAACATGAAAAGTACTTATCTTCTGATAAGTACTTTTCATGTTATAAAAAAAAAAAAATTTGATATCTATTTTATTTTCTAATGGTTGCATTTTTTAATAAAATAAAAATGCACATTTAATTTCCAAAATGGCTATGGTAAATTAATTTGCATAAAATATTATTTAGATGGGATGAAAAACTATTATATATAGATTATTATATTTTTAATTAGCATTATAAACTCTTGATAAGATCAGTTTTTATGTTCATAGATAAACAGTGGATGAATCTGGAATGATCTTGTGGTGTGGTTCAATTGACATCTATATATATTCAAGCTGGGTTTCTGTTGGTCTAAGAGAGAGGGTCTTAAGCAGAGGGACTATTTGCGTTTGGTTAGAAAAGCATATGAATATATGGTAGAGAAACCAAGTATCATTTTCAAAATAAAACATGTTTTTGATCTTATTTGTTACAACACTGACTAAGATGATATGATTTACATTAAGCAGTGAATTTCCTTTGGTCAAAGACAACAACCAAACAATTTCAACCCGTGCAGTGAACACAAATGCAAATTCTTATAGAATAAACATATGAAATGTAATCAAACTGATATTTCTTTGTAATCGATACAAAAGAAAAAAATTGCACAAAACATTTCATTGATTGGCTCTTTGCTCATGTGCTTAGTTAAGTGTATTCTGCCAAGCTCCAAGCAAGCGTACTTAGCAAGCACAAATCAGACTGAATAGTAAGGAATATTAAACTAGTAATGAGAAAGATGAGGATATACAGTTGTAATGAATGTGATGCTGAGATAGGCTGCTGTTCTTTCATTCTTCGAAAATATTTACTACTGTCGCAGCGTGCCATTCATTGAAATTCTATCTCACCATCATTGTTGCCACCATTTTAGTATTATTTGCTTACTGGTTTTGAACATAAAATGAAGAGAAAAGCACCAGGATAAGACGTTGAGAATAGATGCATATGGCCATGATCACTGCTGCTTATTAGAGGGGAAGTGATTTAGGGCAAGGTTTCTCAATGGAGGTCATATGGCCTTTTTGGGGTCAAGAGATTTTTTAGCGGTCACAAGGCAAAATTTGAAACTTATCACAGAACATCATCCATCGCATAAAAATAAACAGGATAGGAGGAGCATGATGAATCATACGAATCACATAGAGGTTAAAAAAAGTTTAAAATATTTGAATTAAAGTGTGAAAATTAATGTTGGGATGATTAATCGGAACTATTGGTGGTTCAGAAAAATTAGTGCCAATTAATTGTCTAATTTTGTTTGAATAGCAATACCAGACACTATAATGTTCAGCGCTAGACAAGGCACACACTGCTACTTAATTTGACACTCATAGTCTTTAAATCAGTAAAGAAGTACATTTCTCCTACCTCATCAAAATGAAACTTATATAACTAAATTCACAATAAAATTTACTTAAAAATGGCATTTTAATATTTTTGTTGTGATTTGCATATTCGAAGAAATCACTATTTAAATCTGACTGTTAACAACGAAACATGTCAGCAGAGCATACCTGCTCGACTTGAAGCAGAAGTTGCACACATCGACAACGTTTCTAGTTGTTTTAGCTAATTATAGAAAAGAATTGTCTTTGCTACACAATTTGAACACAATATGTACATCTTTCCAGTCAAAAGTTAGAACATCTTAAAGTTGACGCTTTGTAGTACAAAGATAATTAAAGATAGAAACTGTGTTCGAAAGCTATTTAATAGTGAATGTATTTATTTTGTCCTAAAATTTGAAAAGAGTTGGATAAAAACTTTTTATGCACAAATAGATAAAAATAGTGACAAACGCATATAAACACAAGAATTTTTGTGTGCCGTGACAAGCACAAAAAAATTTGTAAACAAATCATTCGTCAACTAACTTACGAAAATAAAGTATTCATTTTTTTGAATTTGTTATTATTTAGAAAACATAGTTTTTAATTAAGGACAGGAAAAGAATACTTTTTGGAAAAAGAATAACCGACAATGAACATTGTTTTTTTTTTGTTTGCTGTTCTTGATTTTTTGAGTTGCAAATAAAATATCTCAAAGTTAACGCTTTGTAATTCAAAGATAAGTAAAGATAGAAATTGGATAAAAACTTTTTATGCACAAGTAGATAAAAGTAGTGTCAACCGCATGCAAACATGAGAATTTTTGTGTGCCTCTGCACAAAAAATCTGTTAACAAATCATTTGTCAACCAACTTATGAACATAAAGCATTCATCTTTTTTTTTGTTATTTAGAAAATATAAATTTTTAATTATGGAAAGGAAAAGAATATTTAAAAAAAAAAAATTCTTTGTAAAAAAATGGCCAACAATGATCACGCTTTTAAATGAGTTAAAACGCATAAACCACTTATCCAGTTAAGTAAAAGAATAACTTTTATTGGGTTCGTTTTACAATTCACAGAGGTATGAAAAAGTGGTCAAAAAACAAATATATAACAAATAAATGTTATCAAAGGCAAGTTACTTTTATACTTAGCTTGATAAATTTTTGGTGTTATAAATGTTTATTCTGTTAAAAAAAACAAGTAGCGTCGAGCGTTACATGAAAACAAGAAAGAAATGGCCGCAATGTTGCATTGTCTCGACAATGATTTAAATAAAAAATTATACAAAATAGTGGTAGAAACTCACCCGATAATTGTCACTGTAACTTGAAGCCATTAAAATGAAATTATACTAATTAGTTTAATGTACTTGAAAACATTGTAATCTGTACAAAATTTCCTTTTATTTGATATGCTACAAGCAATATTTTGTTAATAATTTTTTTGAATTGTGTCGTGGGAGCCATCTTGGATTTCCTGGTTGCCATCTTGGATTTTTCAGTGTAATGATGACAAATTATAATGTCCATCAGAATAATATTTTGCATAATGATAAAGTCTTATCTCCCATTTTTTTAAAACTGTTTTTATGATGTTTCTACTTAAAGCCATTAAAATGAAACTTAATTATGCTAATTAGTTTAATGTACTTGAAAACAATTTTGATCTGTACAAAATTTCCTTTAATTTGATATACGAGCCATATTTTGTTAACAATTTCTTTGAATTATGTCATGGTGGCATTTTGGATTTCCCGGTTGCCATCTTGGATTTTTCATGATGTTATAATGGCAAATGATATTGTCCATCAGAATAATAATTCCTATGATGATAAAGACTTACCATTTTTATTAGCTGTTTCTATGATGTTTATATTTAAAGCTGTTAAAATGAAACTGGAATATGCTAATTAGTCCATAAGTTACCACGTGAGATGGTCGTAAATAATGCCAACGGAACCTTCATGTCATTATGATAATGGCTGGGAAGCCATCAGGGAACTAATTAGAGATGCTCCATGGAAAAATATTTTCTCTCTCCCTGCTGAACAGTGTGCAAACGAGACCACTGACTGGTTCAAAACTGCAATCGAAGCGCATGTTCCCATGCGGAAATTTTATAGTAAGCCCCACTCTCCCCAATGGTTTACGTCGACTTGTGCAACTGCCATTACTCAAAAGCAGCATGCATACCGTAGGTTTAACCGACATAAGTCCAGTTCAAACAGACTGAAGTATATAGAAGCTAGAAATAACGTTAAGAAAGAAATAGCGACAGCTAAGAGAGAATTTACGGAAACCACTAAAAAGCGCATCGAAGCACAAAAACTAGGAACTCGAGACTTCTGGAAAATCTACAACAGTGTACTAAATAATGGGCAATCGACAATTCCCCCACTAACCAACAATCACGAGGTTGTCTCCTCAGCAACCGACAAGGCTAACATGCTTGCCAGTCGGTTTGCCTCAAACTCCACACTGGACCCTTCCAACCACCCCCTACCTGACTTTCCTATGCGGACAGACGCCACACTAGACGATCTGAAAACCACCCCTGCTCAGGTGCATGCTATCATAAAAAACCTTGACACCTCAAAAGCATGTGGACCCGATCTTATCCCAGCTGTGCTATTAAAAAAGTGCTCAGCCGAAGTAGCTCCAGTTCTCTCCAAACTCTACAACAAATGTCTTAATGAAGCTTGCTTTCCGGGCTGTTGGAAAACTGCTTCTGTTGTACCAGTATTCAAGAATTCTGGTGAAAGGACAGACCCATCAAATTATCGCCCCATTAGCCTCCTTCCACTTTTTGCCAAAATATTTGAGACCATAATTAACCACGCTCTAATCCATCATCTTACAGATGCTAAACTACTGACTGACAAACAATATGGATTTAGACAAGCCCGTTCCACAGCAGACATCCTCACCGTGATCTCTGAACGTATATACCAATCACTGGACAAAGCGGGGGAAGGCAGAGCGGTAGCTCTAGATATATCTAAGGCTTTTGACAGGGTATGGCATGAGGGTCTCCTCAGTAAAATCAGATCATACGGTATCACTGGTAGAATACTTAACATAATTAAATCCTTCTTAGATAAGAGAAAAATCCAGGTAGTCCTCGACGGTCGCACATCTAAACAATATGATATAAATGCGGGAGTGCCCCAGGGTTCTATCCTTGGACCTCTATTGTTCCTGATATTCATAAATGACCTCCCCGACAACATTGCCTCTGAGATGGGTATATATGCTGATGACACTACACTCTATGGCAGACACGACAGGAAGACGAACGAACACATTTCTAAAGAAATGGCAGAAACACTAGAGGAAGACCTCCAATCTGTAGTGGAATGGGGACAAAAGTGGTTGGTCGCGTTCAATGCTGCCAAGACTAAACTAGTTTCATTCAATAATTACAAGAAACCCTCTCTACCACCAATAGCAATGGCCAACGACTCTTTATCTGAGAGTCCATCTTTCAAACTCCTTGGCCTAACGTTCACAGGAAACATGAGTTGGAACAATTACATTGAAGGCATTGCCAGGGCCGCTGCAAGAAAGGTGGGCTCTCTCTACCGTGCTAGAAAACTACTAACACCCGAAAGTATCCTGTACCTCTATAAGGCCACCATTCGCCCATGTATGGAGTATTGCTGCCACATCTGGGCTGGTGCATCTGCTACTAGTCTCTCGCTCCTTGACAAGGTTCAAAAGAGAGTCGCAAATCTGATAGGCCCTGAACTGGCATCTAAGCTTCAGCCTCTGTCCCATCGACGAAATGTTGCATCCCTCTGCCTGTTCTACAAGTATTTTAGTGGTGAATGCTCTGATGAACTGCAATCACTTGTGCCCCCACGACGCGAGCACCCTCGACAAACCCGACAGGCTACTAGATCCCACCCCCACACTGTAGAGGTCCCTAGATGTAAAAGATCTTTTTACTCCAATAGTTTCTTCCCCAGAACCGCAAGACTCTGGAATTCCATTCCAGGTCCCTGCTTCCCCAACAGTACTGACGTGCAGAAGTTCAAGTGTAACGTGAACCGACACCTTGCTGCCCAAATCCCTACATAGTACCCCAGTAGTTGTTGCCCCTGATAGTAGCCCCCTACACCAAAGTGGCAATTTGCCTTGTTTGGGGTGAAAATGTAATAAAAAAAAAAAAAAAAAAAAAAAAAAAAATATGTTAAAAATTTCATCATAATATCTTAAAAAGATCTGAAGATACAACTTTTTAAAGATGGGCTAGTCTGTAAATTGTACAAATTTCCTACCATTTTTAGTCACAGGCTTAGGACTGACTTAAGGCAAAATGTCCAGTCAACCACATATTTTTTGATATTTTTTAAATGGCCATAACTCCAGTTCTAATGGGCTGATTTAAAAAAAATTAAAAGATATCTTTTTTTCAATAATGCTTGATTTGAGTTTATTCAATCTAAAGAAAAAAATGGTGTGCTATTGCTAGTTTGAAATTAAATTTTGCAATGCTGGCACAAAAGATAAAATTATAAATATTTATTGATTTTCTGACAGTAAAATAAAAATCTATAGATCATTTCAAAAGTGTATGTTTTACATTCGTGAAAATATATGCAGATAATACATACATTTTTACAGTAGTCTGAAAATAAAAAAAAAACTAACTCTAAAACTACATATTTAGAGATTTAAACAAGCCACATGTGCGTGGTCCCCTTCTAATGCTGCATGCGAGATGACGCCACAAAAAATAATGAAGAAATAATGAATGTAAGAAGTGTGAAAGGCCAACATTGTCTTCACATTTTCGCCAAATTCCAGAAAAATCTAATGGATGGGGCAAAAGTTATGGGGTAATAAGTGTCATTTTTTTTTGCAATTTTGGAGCTCCTGGGAACGCTGAATCCCAGTGAAAATGGACAAACGGTACAGTTTCATGCCTTAAGAAATGTATATCTGAATTCAGCACCATGGAAAACCACAAAATAGACATGCATATTAAGTTTTCGAGTAATATGAAAAAAGAGCTCCAAAAAGGCAAGGCTTTTTAGCTCTAAAAATCCCAGTGGGATGTGAACCAGAATTTTGCCAGGGTCACCCATACTGAATTCATATTAAGAACAATAGCCTCCACATTTTGGCCAAGTTTCAGGAAAATCTAATGGATGGATCAAACGCTACGGGGCAAAAAGTGTCATTTTTGACCTCTTGAGCCCCTAGGGACGCTGAATCCCTGTGTAATTGGATAACGGGGTAGTTTGAGGCCTTAACACATGTATATTTGAGTGGACCACCATGAAAAACCACTATATAGTCAGACATCAAGTTTTTGTTGAGAAATAAGAAAAAAGCCACAAAAAGGGTCGTTTTTAGCACTAAAAGTCTCTGGGGACGCAAACCAGAATTTTGCCAGGGTCACCCATATGGGATTTATATTAAGAACAATGGCCTCCACATTTTGGGAAAGTTTCAGAAAAATCTAATAGATGGATCAAAAGTTATGGGGCAAAATGTGTCATTTTTGGCCATTTTGAGGCATTTTTTATCTCTTGAACCCCTGGGGATGCAACAGGAATTTTGGCAAAAAAAATCATTTTACTGTGCACATCTATTTAATAAAATACAATTTGTGGCAAAATTTCAGGAAGAACTAATGGACGGTTTTCTGGCAATCGTCCTAATGGATGCACAGACGGATGGACAGACGGACACGTGGACACCACTGAAAATATAGTTCCCTCTCTGATAAATCGAGGGACCAAAAAAATTGGAATCAGTAATTGTATCGGAATCAGGAAAATTTTTGAAATCGTCGCATCACTAGTGAAAATAAGAAAAAAAAAATCATAGGGGGCTCCAATTTTCACTATAAAATCAGTGAAGTCATCAGTTTGTGTGTTCATTCAATATTGATGAATGATGAAGGGAATAAGGGATATAAGAGAAGTAATGTCTTTTTACTATTGTTTTGTTTTACTAAATTTTAATATTTACACAAACATTTATTAAAATATATAAATTTATTATTTAAAAATATTTATGTATTTATTTGTCCGCTAGGCTAATATATGTCCTTATACAAGAATTTTTTTTCTATCTGATGCTACACTTAAGTTAATTTGTCTTTAGTCAATGTAGGGAAACCCTTCTATACTAAGGCAATTTATATTTTTGCCTACTTCCAGAGTGCCCCTTTTTGGAGAGTTGGTTTTCCCCGACATTAAAAAATACTGTGTGTCACATATTGCTCTCGTGGGGAAGCAATTAAATAGCAATATGTGAATTCAAACAGCTAATATATAATACTTACTTCACTGCATCTTATAAAAGTCAGATCGGCCAAGTAGTTTGGGAGATAAAGTGAAACACATGAAATGTTTAGTGAAACGAGAAGCGTTGTTGCTTGAGCTTATATATATTTGTATGAAATTTTAGGAAATCGAATGTTTTAGGAAATTGAATCATATTTCTTTTCTTATATATTGTTGCTTGAGCTTATATATATTTGTATGAAATTTTAGGAAATCGAATCATATTTCTTTTCTTCTAATGTAATTTAAAAGTAAATAATGAATGTATTTTAGTCCATGAAGCAACAAACGCATAAACACAATTCTTTCTGTTTTGAATTTTTATTTTTTTTATTTTTTATATTGAATGAGTTTCAGTAAAAATTGTCATCAAATAAAACTGGACTTGTACGCATTCGAATGACATTATAAATTCCGATCCGTTCAGTCTACACAAATCATGTTTCTTATTTTTCTCTTTTTAATGCAATTTTAAAGTTTTCTAATGCTTTTTGTAAAATATTTTGATTCATTACCAACAGTAATTGTTCGACAGATCTTGCTGGCAAAGACCTCAGCACAGGTGACCACACTAACTCACTTCTTGTCACCCTTCTGTGTCTCTCTCTCTCTCTCACTGACCGCCTTTCTATCTGCTCAGAAGGTAGCTCTTTTAAAAAAAGAATAAAAAAGACAACTTGGCATCATTCTCCTTCACTTATTCTTTGTTCTTTTTCTCTAGTAATGATATTCTTTTTTTTTTATTATTGTTTATGAAGCACATGTTTCTATTTAAAATTGTATATTATCTTTCATGAGTTTGTATGTGGTTATGTACTTTTATAAAATGAAAACTACTCAATGTCTTAAACTCACTTAGAGTAACTAAAAAACTAAAAGTAAACATTAGGCTTGACAATCACGCCGACACTTTCTCAATGCAACAACACTTCTCATCTTACTAAAAATTTCATGTGTATGTGTTAGTTCAGTTTTTTTTTAACCGTAAATTTACAGGGTTTTTTTGTTTGTTTTTTAAAGAAAATTTACATTTTGGGATTTAAAAAAAATTTTTTTTTTTTTAAAACAAAAATTGGCAGAAAATGTTTTTGTTTTTTTGTAAATAGAAAGTTGTTTTTTTTAAGAAAAGATGAATGATTTTTATGAAAACCATGTTTTTTTATAAGAAAAGATGAATGATTTTATGAAAACCATGTTTTTTATACGAAAAGATGAATGATTTTTATGAAAACCATGTTTTTTTATAAGAAAAGATTAATGTTTTTATGAAAACCATGTTTTTTTTTATACGAAAAGATGAATGATTTTATGAAAACCATGTTTTTTTTTATAAGAAAAGATGAATGATTTTATGAAAACCATGTTTTTTTATAGGAAAAGATGAATGATTTTTATGAAAACCATGTTTTTTTTATAAGAAAAGATGAATGATTTTTATGAAAACCATGTTTTTTATAAGAAAAGATGAATGATTTTTATGAGAACCATGTTTTTTTTATAAGAAAAGATGAATGATTTTTATGAAAACCATAAATTGTTCAGTGAAAGCGAAGAAAAGTTTTCTTTCAAGAAAATTTACGAATTACTTTTTGGCAAGAAATGTTAAAAAATAAACAGAAAAAATACCCCTTCCATCAACCAAAAAATAATTTTAAAATTTCATTTTTATATATATATATATATATATATATATATATATATATATATATATATAATTTTAAAATTTCATTTTTATATATATATATATATATATATATATATATATATATATATATATATATATAAAAAAAATTTCAATATAGCGTTTATGAGAAATTACACAACTTGAATCGTGTCACTTCATTGGTTGATTGGTTTAACAACCTTGTTTTTAATTACAGCCTTTTTCATTGATTGTTTTGAATTTTAACCTGTGAGCATGGGCATGTTTTAACTGAAAACTTCAGTCTGGGAAAAGATTTCAGGACGGACTCATTAATTTTCTTATTAATTTAAGGGCCTTTTGGTGACCAATATTGTCTTGGTACGTTTGAGACAATTAAACCTAATAAGTTAGGTGTCCTTTTCCGGATGTAATATCGTCTTTCTAATCAGCAAAGAATGCTGATTTTGGATTTTACGATTTCATTGGAATTCTCCACTTTTTGAATTTGAACATTTTTTTAAATGAACTACAAGCCAATGACTAAAAATAATCTTCACAGAAGATTTTTCCCAACCACTTCATCACAAAGTCTTAACTACCAGGCTTAGTAGAAGCAGCAAAATAATGCAACATAATTTTGCAATCGAGAAGATGACCTGTCTTTAATCAACAGGTAAGTGTGCTTTTTGATATCATGTTTAATTTTCCACTCTCTCAGAGTTCTAAGCTGTGTGAGAATAAATTTCTCACATACATTGCAAAATTATGATTTGAGTTATTTATTTTAAATTTATTAAATTTCAATTATCTCTTATTTGCCTCTTGAGCTGCAGGATTATGATTTATTTCATTATAATTTGCCCATATTGCAAAATAAGATAATTACTTCTGTTAAGGGGCTTTTTGCCCCATTTTGAAAAAAAAAAAAAAAGAAAAAAAATCAATCTCCAGATTTAAAATTATAATACTCACTGGATATTAAGGGCATAAATTCCTGCTGTATTTAATTTTAATTTTCCAGTGAAGCATTATCGCTAAACTTCAGTTTTAAGTTAATCATGAATTTATTTTCCACCACATAGTTGCCGTGCTATTTTGAAATAGATTTTTTTTTCTTCTTTGCGAACATTTATCGAACCTTAGTTAGAATGGAGATTATTTTTTCTTAAAATAAAATAAAAAAAAATTTTTCTCTTCAAATGTTAATTTAATGGGCATACCTATTTAAATATAAAATTGTTGCTATTTGAGAGGGAACAGGTATTATTCTCTCCTTCATATTTTATTCTCGTTTTGTTCCATCTTGTGGATATTGCCTGAGCTTGTTTGCAGTGGTCCTTAATAATTTTCCTTTTTACGCTAGCTTCGTTGTTAATTTAAGTTCGTTCACAGCTTACGTGACATTTCTAATAATTATTATGGTTGCTTCTAAGGATTTATTTGCCAAAATAAATGCTAAAAAGTGGTGTATTATGACCATGGTGAAATGAACTAAATAATTTCTCCCAAACTACGATTGAGTCGAGAGTAGTGGATGTGGAAAAATGGCTAAATGAATTGGACAACTTATATGACCAGATTATTTTGAAATCTTCCCAGAAAAGTTAATGCTTTGTCAAGATTCTGAAATATTTTCTTCCAATATTAAGGAAGTATTGCATAAATTAAAGTCTGGCTGTGAGATTAAACACAGTTTCTCTTCAGCCTTTAAGGTTTGATTTGGAATGTCCAAATTTCAGTGGGTCTCCATCAGCTGAGAAGTTTGAATTTAGAAACTTTCTCAGAAGATTTGAATTTTGCACCACCAATTTAAAGGAAGTGGATAAATTGGTTTTCTTTAAATCCAAGTTGAAGGGGAAAACCTATGGATATTTCCTCCGATAATTATACCGTAGCTTTGGATTGTTTGAAGAAATTCCTGAATCCTTCTATTATCAAGAATCGAATTCTGGAGGAAATTATTCCTCAGACGGTGCAAATAACGAAATTGGAAGGACTCAAGACCTTTGTAGAACAAGTCAAACTGGACTTGTCTGAATTGAACAAATCTTTCAGAACAGATTTTTCCACAGAAGGCTCTATTTCTGGATCAATGGTTGCTCACATTCTGTTCCGCAAGTTCTCTATTAATGTCAGAAGGGAATTAATATCAAGAACGAAGGAGCATCATTCTTCGTTTATAACTCCATCTTTTTTGACATAATAGAATTTCTATAGATAGTTGGAAAGTTGCCCATCAAAATCATAATTTTTTTCTTTTTCTTCATCAGAAGTTCAACCCAATATGGTAGCCAGCTCTGGTTATAAGACCGTTAATTGTAAAAAGGGTATGGATTTCTCAAAACTTCTCAATAATACTAGTGAACAGCATAAAATTTGTAAATTGTGTAAATTGGCAGGCCATACAGTTAAGAATTGCTCCAAATATTCTTCATATGATTCGAAGGTTCTATGAGCTAAAGAGCTTCAAATCTGTACCAAGGCAATCACTTGGATCAAGAATGTAAAGGAAAGAAGGGATTTCCTTACTAATGTGGGTTAAGGACTCACTTATCTGTAATGTGCCCCAATACATCAAAGTCTTTTGTAGGAAGGACTAGCTTATCCAATCAGGATAATTGTATATTTTCTGTTATCAGAATGTCCTTGAAGGAAAAGAACCCCCAGTATTTTTTCATTGCATTTTGGACACTGGAAGTCAAAAATCTTTTCTCCCAGGCTATTTTACAAGAATTGAAATCTAGGGAAAAATTAATACCTAGATCTGTAGTAATACCTGTAAACACATTTATTGGAACAAGAGTCATGTACCTTCTAGAGTTCAATGTCTCTATAAAATTGGGATCTCAGAAACCCTCTCCATTTGCTGTCCTATTCACGCAGTCTTAATTTAAAATTTCAAGTTAACAGATTTGACAAAATTACATCTAATATATAAGGGAGGCAGGATTTTGCTGTCATGGCTATAAAGATTTAAATGATATTATGCCTCATGGCCTCGTTGGCTTGGACTTGATCCAACAGATAAAAAAATTTCTGTATAGTTAAATGTCTCAATGGGACAGCATGGAAAATTTCCAATAAAATTATCCCTGGTGTAATTTTTTGGACGCCCAAATCTAATAAGGAAACTCAGCATGAGTTGCCTCCCCTTGATCGAGTTTCCTGATCATTACCCCAATATTTCTACTATTTGATCGAAAGTGTGTTGAATCCTGTGCCCTCTTATTCGGACTTGATGCATCTTTTGAAGAGTTTTCTGTTGAACGCAGAATTGAAAGCTTTCTTTCCCCTCGATTCCGTCGGTATGGATGAAAATAATAGACTGTCTTTGTATGATGAAGCGAAGATAAATTAAAAAAAACTAAAAGATGGGAAATATTATGTGGATCTGTCCTGGGACTTTGAGAAGTTGTCTTGGGTAGATTCTAATTATGCAGCTCCCTTAAAAATTATGCAAAGGGTGGCATTTCTTTAGAGAAACAAGGTTTATACAACGAATATTTACGAGTGTTCAAAGAATATGAATAAATTGGTATTGTTGAACCTTTCTCTGTTACTCCTGAAGAGTATGAAAAATATTGTTTGATCCCTAATATGCCTGTTATTAAGTAAAGCCTTGGTGTCACCACAAAAATCTGTCTCGTTTTAAAGGCCGAGGGAGCACAACTGCTTGACTTACTATTGGCTTTTAGGAAAAATGACTATGGCCTTTTGAAGGATCTTTGCAAAGCTTTCCTGCAAATACGCCTGCGAACTGATCAGGACAAAACAGATTGTTTTTTTTTTCTCAAAATAAACAAGAAATTGTGTACCTATAGATGCAATTCAATCATTTTTGGCTTTAATGCCAGTCTTTTCATCTTAAGTTACATAAGTATCATACAGAGAAATATAACTCAGATGATTTTTCGTCTAACAATTTTTATGTTGACAATTTAATCACTACTAGTTGTGATTATGACTCACTCTTTTCTGTTTATAATATTGTCAGTGAAAGATTAGGGGATGCAGCATTCAAGCTTTGGTCCTGTAACTAACTGTACGAACTTGCAGAACAAGATGATTGAAAATGGGTCTATCAACTTCCCTCTTCCCACCTTCAAAAAAGTCCTGGGGTATAGTTATTCCCCTTGTCTAGATATGGTTAGACTACCCATTACCATGATAGACACTGAAGTCAAAACTAAGCATGGGTTTCTGTCTTAAATTTAATGTATATATAATCCTTTATCCTTACTTTATCCAGTTTCCATTCTAGGCAAGATCCTTAGTAGTCAACTCTGGAAAAGCAATTGTCCTGGGATCAGGAGATTCCTGCAAAATTTTACAGCCTCTTGGCAAACTCTTGCTAAGGAGTTAGGTTTTCTTTTTATGTAAAACATGGGACACAATGCTCCCTGTTATTCGCTAAGGCAAAAGTGGCTCCCATTAAGCAGAAGATGTTTCCTACCTTAGAAATTATGGCTATCTATCTTACTCTTAAAGTTGTTCCCAATGTGCTGAAGGCTTTGAAGCCTATCAATATCCTTTCCCTTTTCTTTGTATCCAATGTCTAAATGGCCCTGTCTTGGGTTTTAAATGGAAAAGGAACTAAGAGGAACATTTTTGTGGATAATCGTGTATTGGACATAAAAAAATGATGATATTAACCTCAAACTCCAAATTCTCCCTCAGTTCAAATATGTTCCTTCATCTGAAAATCCTGGGGATTTGTTGCCTTTCCACCTCTGAGCAATTATACAATTTTTGGGACACAATTATACAATTTTTGGGACACAGCCCTGATTGGGTAAATCGACTTCCCATCGACTGTCCTGTGCCCTCCTTGCCTTATCTTAATGACACGAATAAGAAAATTATGCCCTGTATGTTCTCTTATGATTCCTGTACTGACAAGAATGGTTTACTAATAAATATTTCTGATGTCTCAACATTGACTAGAGCATCAATGTCCTTGAGAAAGTTTTGCGGTTCTGTGATAAGTTGAGACACCGACACAGATACCAACCATAAAGCTAAATTATTGCTCTTTTCCTACGAGTTGGAATATTTGAACCAATCTTCAAACAAGGCTATGCCTCTAAGGGTTGTTTATTGATAAGGATGGTCTATTGTGAACTAAAGGATGTAGACAGAATTCCCACATCCACCTCTTTGAAGTTAAATTTCCTATACTTTTGGGAAATTTGACTGAATTGGTTATTAAAGAAGCACATTTAAATTGTTGCCATCTGGGAACCAATTCAACTTTTTCTAAGTTGAGGTTATCTGGTTTCTGGATTGCCAAGGGAGGCAATCAGTAAAGAAAATTCTCTGTAATTATATTACTTGTAAAAAAATCAATTCATTGCCATAAAAAGCACCCTTTGGTTCTCAACTGCCTACTCACCATGCAAATTTTGTTCACCCATTTCAACAAATCATTTTTTGGTAAAATACAACGATGAACACGTGAAAATGTACATCTTGTTGTTCACATGCCATATATCTGCAGCTAGTACCGGATATGAGCACTGGATCCTTTATATTAGCGTTTATTAGGTTTACTAATCTATTTAGTGTTCCTATACATGTCTATTCAGACAATGCAGACCTTCTTGGCGTTCAGCATCTTGTTATCGGAAATCTTCATTTCAGACGAATTCAAAGAAAATTTCAGGTCAACTTCCATTAGTCATCTCACCATTCCACTTGGCAAGGAGGTACATGGGAGAGGATGATAAAAAAATCAAACAATATTTGAAAAAATTAATAGGTAGAAAGAAAGTCTGCTTCTTAACTATCCTTTCCGATGTGGAGAAAGCAATCAATGATCGACTGCTTACATATATTACTGCTTCTGAAAGGGGCCTCAAAATTTTAATCCGTAATCACTTTTTACAAACTGGTTATAATCTATGTTTGTTGATCAATAATTATGGATTAGATGATTTGTGTCCGGATCCTCCCAGTAGAGCAAAACTTTTGTAATCCTTGGAATTGAGACAGGTATAATGAAAAATTCAGAAATATATGACACAATGATCACTTGTTGTCTTTGAGAGAGGTTGATACTATTATAATGTGCGATCACACTAAGACGGTGTTGGTGGGAGAAATCATGTTAATCTCAACCCTTTTGAAGTCTAGGCAAAGTCAACTCATTCATGGCAACGATGGTAAAGATCGCTGAGCCTGTGTATTAAAAGATGGTTGCAAACAGGTTCATTCCTTAAAACATTTATTTCCCCTGGATTTAAAGAGGGTTTCTGTGTCACCTTCAGCAGAATTTATGGAAGAAGGTGGCCTCTTCTTCTGTCCAACTTGTTTCATCACAAATGATGACTCATCTGCTATGGTCTGCTGTGACGCCTGTGACAGTTGGTATCATTTTGATTGTGTTGGGTTGAAACAATAGGATACTCTGGGGGAGGGGATTTGTCCGAATTGTTCGGAAAAAGTATTACATTAAGTTTTTAATTACAGAATTTATTAAGTTGTCATTTGACTCATGTTCAAGTTATCGTTCTTGTTATTAATATATTGGTAATCTAGACAAAACTAGATTTATTGATTATAAATTCATTTATTATAGCAGACAGAAACAATAGTTGAGTTTTTGTGATCACCTGAATTATTTACTTATCACCTAATTGACATATTTACCTTGTTTGAAATTGAAAAAAGTAATCAATATTCATTTTTTCTGTGAGAAATTACACGACTTGAATCGTAACACTTCATTGGTTGATTGGTTTAACACCTTGTTTTTAATTACAGCCTTTTTCATTGATTGATTTGAATTTTAACCCACAAACGTGGGCATGTTTTAACTGAAAACTTTAGTCTGGGAAAAGATTTCAAGCATGACGGACTCATTAATTTTCTTATTAATTTAAGGGCCTTTTAGCGCCCAATAGTCTCGGTGACGGTACGTTTAAGACAATTAAACCTAATAAGTTCCGGATGTAATATCGTCTTTCTAATCAGCAAGGAAGGTTTATTTTAGGTTTTACCATTTCAATTACCGTCAGAATTATCTACTTTTTGAATTCGAACATTTTTTTAAATGAACTACAAGCCAATGACTAATGATAATCTCCACAGAAGATTTTTCCTAATCACTTCATCACAAAGTCTTAACTACCAGACTCGGTAGAAGCAGCAAAATGACGCAACATAATTTTGCAATCGAGAAGATGAAACGACCTGCCTTCAGTCAACAGGTAAGAGCGCTTTCCGATGTGTTTAATTTTCCGCTCTGCCAGAGTTTTAAGCTGTGTGAGAATAAATTTCTCACACGTTTCAACAAGTTAAACAACGCCTAATTTATATCGGTGATTGCCGCCCGAACCCTAATTGACGGAAAATCCCGAGGATCTGGGTCAAATTCTGCAAGAATACCCACTTATCAAAAAAAATGTACACGGTCAATTTTTTTAATAATTTCAAGTTCAAGTTTCTTTTTTGGCAAAATTAAATAAAATCGTAAACACCTGCCACAGTGCCACATTGCTCTAAATGTTATCTTTCTATTTTTATTTTGGCGAGGAGATAATAATAATAATAATAATAATAATAATAATAATAATAATAATAGCAGCAGCAAAATAACTTGATTCTGAGATTAAATTCTTGGTACTTATGCAGAGAAAGTACTGTGCTGAAATAAGATTATTTAGAAACCCATTCTTAACATGGGAAAGGGAGTATGTTTTGTAACTGTACTTTTACCTAACAATTTAATAAACAAAAGATACCGTAAAACTTTAATTTAACTTGAAAATACTATTTAAAAGTAGCACGGTATCATAAGTATCAAATTCGTAATATTTAATAATAAAATAAAACATGAAACGAAAAACAGAAAAGAGAAAGGAGATCGCCTTAAGAGGGAGAAAGCGCGAGACAG
The DNA here is from genome assembly GCF_053919585.1 of Euprymna scolopes. Classification (NCBI taxonomy): domain Eukaryota; kingdom Metazoa; phylum Mollusca; class Cephalopoda; order Sepiida; family Sepiolidae; genus Euprymna; species Euprymna scolopes. Next base: position 107,271,110 of record NC_136487.1, on the reverse strand, counting down.
ATCGAGTTTCTAACTCGGCTCCCAAAATAAAATTCAATAACGTCAAGACTCCTTATTTGGAAAACTTTGAGAAACATTTGAGTCGTTTTTTATTTGTTTTTTTTTGCTGAAAAAAGAAATACCATAATTCTTACAAAGTTTTTTTCTTTCTTTTTTTTTTAATGAAATCGTTTATTTTTTCTGGATGGAGCTTTCCCAAGATAGGAAAAGAACAGGTTCTGCCATTTTTTTTTAGTTTGTAAAAAAATAATAATAATAAAAAAAGGTACTTTTGCACTTTACAAACCTTACTATGTTTTAAAATAGGATTTTCTAGTTAAATTCAATTTTTACCGTATCTTTTGTTTATTAAACTGTTAGGTGAAATATAGAATAGTTAACAAAGTCCCCTCCCCATGTTAAGAATTTTAGTACAGTCCGTAAACAGCAGAAGTACAATTTTTTTTTTTTTTTTTTATATATGCAAACTATTTTGTGAAAATCATTTCGTGAAAGTAAATCCGTTGATTCAAATGTTAAGATTGCGAACAAAAAATGTTTTTGTTGCGACACGTGTTACATGATGTCAAAATGGTACGAAACAATTTGGCGATTATTTACATTTGAATAGAATTGATTTTTATTGGTTTTAAATTGTATTTCTCCGAAAATTCGTATATAGTTTTTATAGTTTTGAAAATTAAATTTAATTCATCGTTTTAATCGCTGGCGGCCATTAAGTTTGTTTTTTTCTATGCCTAAACTAAAAATAAATTTGTAAACACATGTTTCTAAAACAAAAATTATGGATACCGTAAAAAGATTTTCTTCAACTTCAGTAAATGAAGATATGTACCTTTTAACAATTTATTTCGCTTAAACATTGAACACATGCCCCAATGGGGCATTGCCCCATTGTAGATAAAAAAAAAATGGCATCGAGTAAAAACAAAAAAAAAATGGCTAGATTAAAAAAAAAAAAAATGGCTAGAGTAAAACGTTGGATGAGATCTGTTTGTTTACTCACTTTTTATTCATTGTTCCCATTCCTTGAAGGCCGCCGCTACTAACTAACATCGGAGAGAAGAAACTCCGGCGAGTGATTCTTCAGCTTTAGCCGAAAAGAGGAAGAAGGGGTGGGGGTGATTGAGAGAGAGATAGAGAGGGGGAAGAGAGAGAGAGGGGGGACAGAGAGAGAGACACACAGAGAGGCGGGCGTCTTTTTTTGTTTGGTTTTCTTAAAAAAAAAACAAAAAGAAAAGAAAATGCCAACGTAACTTGGAAAACTTGAAAGTACAGAAGTAAAAACATACAAATATTTGTTAAAAAGAGAAAAATAGAACTTTGTCATTTTTGAAACAACAGAAGTGCGAGAAAAAAGTAAATTTTTTAAGTCTAGGAACATCACAAAATATCTTTTCTCATCTCGTTATTCAATACAAATATTACGTTCTTATTAAAGCTTAAAGGCTTCAAAATCACGTTCGAAGAGCCAGCTACTTTGAAATCTACTAATAACAACAAATATGCTTTGTCGCATATTTTTTGGCGAGTAAATGCAATATTGCAATGGCTTCCTTCAAATCTTCCAATGAATGAAAAGTTGGTTTATATGGATCGAACTAAGAAAATAAAAATCATCTAAATTATAAAATACTGAGTGAACATTTGTGGAATAGTTTTTGGTTAGACTAGCATGGCTACCCGGCGTTACCCAGATGGATAGAGGTGGTACACTAGGTATCTTCACGTCAGCATTGTACACATTAACAGCAACGTCATCATTTCGTGTGATTGTGTCAATTTCTATGAATGGGCATTGGCGTTATAATGGTTAATGAAAGTAACGTTTTTTTTTTTTGTTTTTTTTGCTATGGATAAAAAAAAACAATATAATATTTACCTTTTGTAAAACATAGGCTTTTATTAACGAACTACAGAGACGAGAGATAAAATAATAATTTTTAATGTCTTCTGTCGACACTTATGTATCTAAAGATAATATTGCTTACAGGCTTCCACACTTTTTGGAAAAAAGTGAAGATCACCCTCTATCATTTTAAATAATCAAATCCAAATGAATTTTTTCAGGTAGATTTTGAATTTACAATTTTTATTATAAGAGTCATATATTCTACTAGCGGGTGTACCCGGCGTTGCCCAGGTGTTTGGAGGTGTAAAAGAAAGAAACAAAAAAAAGATGTTAGTAGAGGAGTAGGCTCGAACCTGTGACGCGAAGGCGGAAAAGTAAGCGTGATATTTTACATTATGAAGCCATAAAAAGTGAAAAGCGTTCAAATTTAGCAATGTCAATGAAAAAGTTGACTTGCTAAGTGAATACGCAGGTGCAGAAATAAATGTTGGCTGAAGGCCAGTTCAGCTTTCCGCTGATTCATTTATTTGTTTCCCCATGATATTAGAGAAACCAAGCTGCCCGAAAAAGGGGGAGCTCTCAAATGAATAGCAGTTGTCTGATATGAAGAGTATTCCCCACATTGATCAAAGCTGATTGCCTTCAAGATGTGCTGGCCACGAAGGTCAGCAAGCTGATTGTATTTATTTGCTTCCACATGGAGCAAATTAGGCACAACGCCGGTTTTTAATGTGGAGAGAGAGGGGGGGAAGGAGACCAGCTCCCCCGAGAAGGAACTGGATACTGACAATTGGTATGAAGGGTTTCCCCCTACATTGACCAAAACTGATTGCTACAAACGCAATGGTCTGATATGTGGGGTTGCCCCCACATATGGTCTTTAGTGCAGCATCTGCCGGAACAGATACTATCAGGAGCCACGAAGGCCAGCGAGCTAATTTGATTTGATTCAGTTTTGCTTTATTTATACGAGAAAGACAAAGAAACACTGGAAACGCAAACCATCTACCCTTATGAAACAGGGTAATGGTGGAGAGGAAGCAATTTAATACAATATAGTATCCATTAATTAGAAATAATAGATAACATATATGAATACCTCTACTATTATATAAAAGTCAGTGTGTGTGCGCGCGTGAGAGTTTCTTCCTCATAGGTTCCGAAACGACTGAACCTATATTTTGCAAATTTCACACCACACAAAGGTTTTTTTTTTTTTTTTTTTTTTAAACAGGCATCACCACATTATCAAGGCCAAGAGGCCACTCACAGATAAGGGTTAAAGACGGTACAGTAGAAATTGGACAATATAGTAATTATTAGTAATGAAAATTCGGTAAATTTGTTAACTTATATGGAACGGCTCATCAAGAACTTATTTACGTTAGACTTGAACACAACCATATTGTAGTCAGCCGGAAAGTAGGAAAATGGAAGACAATTCCACAGGCGTGCAGTTCTAAGAAAGAAGCTTTGTTCATGGAATCTACATTTAGGTTTAGGCACAGATAAAGAGTGAGGGAAATTGTTGATAGTGTTTTCAGCTAGACGAGTGTTTCTTGTGAAAGTTTGGCGAGGGGGAACCATAGACTGAAGCTCAGTCGAACACTTTCCATGAAAATAACGATACATCAGAGACAAACTCGCAACATCTCTTCTGTGAGATAGAGGTTGCAGGGAAGAGAAAAGGACATCTCCTACGAGGCTATGAATTCTATTTTGAACTGTATCAAGGCAGGACAAGTCCTTTCTAGCAGTTCCTGCCCAGATGTGGCAACAGTATTCCATCCTTGGACGTACCTGGCTCTTATATAGATAGAGAATTGCATCAGCAGTGAGATATCTACTGGATCGATAGAAAGATCCCACCATTTTTCCAGCGGCCTTGGCAACAGATTTGATGTACGTGTTCCATTTAAGATCAGGAGTAATGGTCAAGTCCAGAAGCTTGTCAAAACTTGAGGCCTCCACAAGACGAGAGCCATTCATTTTAATTGATGCCAGATGGGGATCAGAATGTTGATGATGTAAAGAGAGAAGCTTGGTTTTAGATGCATTAAAAGTAACCAGCCACTCCTTTCCCCATTGTACCACTTGCTCAAGATCAGAGGAGAGAGAATCGGAGAGAACTTGGTCGTTTACTGTCTTAGATGTGCTACCATAAATGGTAGTGTCATCAGCATAAATGTCAACAAATGATGTAAGGATGTGATTTGGAAGATCATTAATGTAGATCAGGAAAAGAGTTGGGCCCAGGATGGATCCCTGAGGGACACCAGCATTAATACTGTGAGCTTCTGATTTTTGCCCCTCAACTACTACTCTTATGAACCTATCAGAAAGAAATGATTTGATAATTGACAAGACATTTCCAGCTATACCATAGCTAGAGATCTTGTGAATTAAACCTTTATGCCATACCCTATCAAAGGCCTTAGATATGTCAAGAGCAATTGCCCTAGAAAGGTTGCCGCCGTCGAGAGATTTGCTAATCCTATGAGATATAACTGTAAGCACATCTGCTGTAGATCTAGCAGAACGGAAACCATATTGAGTGTCACTAAGAAGGTTATTTTTGTTGAGATGGTTGATTACTTCTGTATTTAACACAGATTCCAGCAACTTACTCATGACGCACAGAAGACTTATTGGTCTGTACTGAGAGGGGGATGAGCGATCACCTGAATTCTTAAATACAGGGCGTACTGATGAAATTTTCCAGGGTGATGGGAAGCTATTCTCCTTAAGACAACGTTTAAACAGTTTTGTAAATATGGGTGCTAGTTCTGGTTGAAGTTTTTAATATAAATATATTATATAAAAGTTGTTGGAATACCGTCAGGGCTAGTTGCTTTACTGGAATCAAGGTTTTTGATTAGCTTGCCAACATCACGTACAGATATATGTATATCACATAGCGTGTTTTCTGATACAGGAGGAAATATTGGGGGTTGGCGGCCTTGGTCGCAAAGGGTAGAATTTATGCCTGGCAGTGTTCTTAGAGATTGGATTGATGTACATAAGAATATCGATGGTGAGTCATGTGTCATGTAAAGCAAGTTACCACCTTGGAGGTGAAAACTAAAATAACTTGGATGATGAAAGAGAGAAAAAGAATTAAAGAGAGAGAGAGAGAGAGAAAAGGATTTTGGGAGAAAAGAAAAAAAAGAAGATTCAGAAGAGATAAGAGAGGAAAAATGAATGACTTTAAAAAGAGATAAGAGGAGGATTAGTGATTTTCATAAAATTCATTTGTTTTTAGTAGATAGAGAAGACTTGCTCACTGGCCATCAGACCGTGCATGTCAGTTTTCAGGCTTGCAGACAAACAGATGGACCAATTGGGTCAGTCAAAAGCTTAATCTCAATAGATAGCAGTGTGGTGGCTGCTCTACTACCACATCCTGATCTTCCAGTCGTGATCTATGAGTGATCCCTCGTCTCATGCTCCACAAGGGGGTTCAAAACAGGACAGCAACGGCAATATTCCATAAGTCATGCATGTCTAGTCCGTTGACCTGTTTGTGCTAATCTGCCTCACAACAGTCTAAACTCAGCTCACATTCCCTATCTCTGAAAGATCTAACTGGAAGGACACTTTTCCTCCTCGAACCAAGAAGTTTTGCTTTGAATCATAACTCCTGTATCTAGAAACAGTTTATGTTAAGTCCAGAACAGCCTGAATCTAAATGTTCCCTTTCGTATAGACTGTATCTGAAATCATTTCATGCAATAATTATTTTCATCTATGTTTAGGTTTAGGCACAGATAAAGAGTGGGGAGAATTATTGATAGTGTTTTCAGCTAGACGAGTGTTTCTTGTGAAAGTTTGGCGAGGGGGGACCATAGATTGAAGCTCAGTCGAACACTTTCCATGAAAATAACGATACATCAGAGACAAACTCGCAACAGCTCTTCTGTGAGATAGAGGTTGCAGTGAAGAAAAAAGGGCATCTCCCACCAGGCCACAAAGTCTATTTTGAACCCTATCAAGGCAGGACAAGTTTTTTCTAGCAGCTCCTGCCCAGATGTGGCAACAGTATTCCATCCTTGGACGTATCTGGCTCTTATATAGATAGAGAATTGCATCAGCAGTGAGATATCTACTGGATCGATAGAAGGATCCCACCATTTTTCCAGCAGCTTTGGCAACAGATTTGATGTACGTATTCCATTTAAGATCAGGAGTAAAGGTCAAGTCCAGAAGCTTGTCAAAACTTGAGGCCTCCACAAGACGAGAGCCATTCATTTTAATTGATGCCAGATGGGGATCAGAATGTTGATGATGTAAAGATAGAAGCTTGGTTTTAGATGCATTAAAAGTAACCAGCCACTCCTTTCCCCATTGTACAACATGATCAAGATCAGAGGAGAGAGAATCGGAGAGAACTTGGTCGTTTACTGTCTTAGATGTACTACCATAGATAGTAGTGTCGTCAGCAAAAATGTCTACGAATGATGTAAGGATGTGATTTGGAAGATCATTAATGTAGATCAGGAAAAGAGTTGGGCCCAGGATGGACCCCTGAGGGACTCCAGCATTTATACTGTGAGCTTCTGATTTTTGCCCATCAACTACTACTCTTATGAACCTATCAGAGAGAAATGATTTAATAATTGAGAATTTTTACCACTATAAGTGTGTGTGTGTGTGGGGAGGGGGCATCAGAGTTATCCTGGAAAATCCGTTCTGGCAAAAATTAAGTTTTCCCATGATCAATGTTTGTGCAAAATTTAAAAAAAAATCCAAGTAGTGGTTATTGAGAAAAGTGTGAACAAACGAATGGACAAGTGGGAGTGAATCCATCCTTTGTTTGGGGGGGGGGGGGGGGATGACGACTAAAAAGCGTTCTTTATTTTGTGGATGCAATGTTGAATTCTTCTATCAGTATAGAAGGTTTTCATAGTCAGTTCTGTAAAAATACCACCGACTGAAATATACTTTTTTTTATTTTTGAGATCTACTAATCGTTCTTTAGAAGATTGGAATATCTGTTAGTAGGCTTCTGAAACCAACTTTTAGCTTAAACTTTGCCAGTGATCATGTGACCCACATAATTGAACATTTCACCTTCTACAAGGTGCCTTCAATAGGTTTTCAGACAATTTTTTTATGGCACTTTTATTGATAGTAGACATATGAAACTCTAGTCTCCGGTTGCAATGCACTTGTACCGTTCCAACAACTTCTGGAAAGTCCCATGGAAGTCCTCTTGTGTGAATATGTCAATGACACTCATCACAGCCTCTTTCATCTCAATTGTCTCAGAACCACAGCCTCTAAGGTTTTCCTTGAGCTTAAGAAATAACCAAAATTTACAGGGACCAAGGTCTAGAGGGAGGGTGAGGAACTGTCTTAATGCCCATCTTGATCAAATAGTTTGTGACAAGGATGGAGTTGTGGACTGGTGCATTCAAGCAAATCTTCTGCATCTTCAGTTCCTCGTGAATAATTGTGTGTACAGTTCCCACACTGACATCAAACTGTGCACTTATTGTCTCTACAGGCATGCGGCGGTCCTTATCAATGAAATTCTTTATTCGGCCAATTAACTCTGGTGTTCAGACTTTCTTACTCCTCCTACAGCTCTAATCATCCCTCACAGACATCCTGCTTTCCTTGAATCTCTTATGCCACTCAAAAACTGATGCTTGATGCATGCAAGAGGGTTCAAAAGCAGTCTAAAGCATTCCATATGTTTCTGTGGCATTTTCTCAAAGTTTAGACAGAATTTTATTTTTTAAAGTGTCTTCACGTCCAGATTGCACTTTTGAAATTCACCAGCTGTGACAATGAGGGTTTGTAGGGTGTATTCCAATTCCTGTTGTAGCTGTTCATTTGAACTGGAAATTATAAAAATTGGTCAGTCATGTCATAAGATGTTTAGCAATAACATACTGAATTTTAAAGCATCTATAACAATTTTAAATGCCTGTACAAAAAAAGTTGGAAAGGCACCTCATATTTCTCTCTCAAAAAAAAAACACTCAGCAACACAACTTACTAACTGAAACGAGAAAAAATGCTCGGCAGATCAAGAAAATTAACAGAAAAATAAAGAAATACAACTGTCATGTTTAATCAAACGTGCCTTGATAACAACTTACTGCTAAAATATACTTGTTTTTTCCCCGTAATGTAAGCGTTGTTTAAATTTAAATTCCAAAAGTAGATTTAATAAACCAATTCAATACAAATTTTATTTAAAAAAAATAAACATTTATCTATTATATAAATCACAAATGTCTGTGTGTTTGTGTGTCCACAATATTGAAAAATTGGCCAAAACAATTAATTCTATCTGGGTGAACTCAACAGTTTTTTTGCCAGGGGATTGGGGGCATAAATTAAAAAAAAAAAAAGTTATTACTACATAATTCAAACCAAATTTATCTAGATTTGAAAAAAATGCTGACTGTCGCTGGAAATGACATCACCTCTATTTAATGACTTATTTACATAGCTGGTTGAGAGGCATTCTACATTATAGCACAGAATAAAATACTGATTTTCAAGTAAAAAAAAAAAAATTTTTTTTGCCTATTTTCCCCATTTAAACTCCTGGCTTCATGTAAAACATCGGGATAAAACGGCTAAATGACACTCTTTCATGACAAACGATGCATTAATTTGAATTTAGTGACATTCAAAACCACATTTAGACACAAGTATGAATTTTTGGAGAAAAATAAAAATTAGCCTCAAAAGGGGTGGTTTTTACTCCTAAAACACTCAAGCCCCATAATTTTACCTGGATAAAATATTTTGTTTTCAGATTAATATGGTCTTGCTTTTGGGTAATTTTCAGCAAAATCTAAGGCTCGAAAAAGATTCTATTGTAAGAACAACTACCAAGATGAGAGCAATAGTCCAAACAATCAAAATTAATACCAATCCTCATCCATCTAAAAAAAAATTTTAAACAATTTATCTGACTGAAATGCATCAAATTTATAGAAATTTTGTTCAAATGAAAAAGAAAGAAATTTGAAAACTTTAGAAAACCAAGTAATGCTGATAATTTTTGTTATTAAATGAAAAAGAACGAATAATTTGCCGAATTGCTATGTTAATTTTTATTTCAGTCAAAGAGTGAAATGATTTTGGCATTTCTCCCAAATAAATTATCTGTACTTAAACCATGTTTGTAATAATAATAAAAATGATAACTTAAAGAGTAAGTTATAGTGGGTTTGGCACTTATGTATGACATGGACCGAGATACACAGTTGCCAGACCATGATTATTTTTCAAGGCCAAATGTTTTAGAATAAAAGGCCAAATTCAAAAGAGAAGCCACACTTTTTGCAGTAAACAGGCAATTGGTGTTTCTATATTATTTGTGCAAACAAAATATTGAATTTCACGTAAAACAAATGGTACCTACGTAATTATTATGGCAAAAATACAAACATATCCGAAAATTATGAAAAACGAGGAGATAGAAAATTAATTATTAATAAAAGAAAAATTTGTGAAATTGGTGTTTACAAGCGAAATGCAACAAAAATAACATGCACTTTTGCATTTAACAACCAGCGCTGAAATAATGATGTTAATATTTAGAAACCTATTATTTAACATGGGGAAGGGAGGGTATTTTGTAACTATTCTGTACTTTCACCTAACAATTTAATAAAAATAATTATCGTAAAACTTGAATATAACTTGTAAATACTATTTAACAAATAGCGCGGGTCGTCAATGCAAAAGCACCAAATAACATTTATTTTATCAAAATAAAATTGTAAAACCATTTATTGTATCAAAATATAAGACACTTATGTATTATACAGGCAAGGCCATTTTGTTTGGTTTAGTTTCATTGAACGACTGCCAGGGGACGCAACTTTTCAACCTAATTCAACAGTGATAATAATTAAAACTATATTTTGTTATAGTTTTACTTTAATTCAAAACAATTTTTTTTTATTAAAATTCTATTTTTCTCAAAATACGGTGACTTTTTTCCGTTAAATTGTTCGAAAAAAAAAAAAAAAAAAATCTAATGTTGCTTTAATTTTTATTAAAATTCTATTTTTTTTTTTACGATAAGTTCCCAAAAAACAAAAATCTAAATGTTCCTATTTACTTGCCTCCCCGCAAGGTAGAGTTAAACACAAAGTCAGTTTTTAATGTGGGGAAAGAAACAAAAATAAAAATTGCTTCAGTCCACAAGGATTTCCCCATCTACTGGTTGAGGACAGAAAAGAGGATGTGTAGTATCAGAAAAGATACTACACTTTGATCATAGCCAAAAGGCCAAGTAATGTTGCTTTAATTCAAAAACTGTATTTTTTCAATAAATGTTTGTACAATTATATTTTGAGACATTTTTATACAATAACTTTTGGATTTCAAGTATTTTGGTGTTATTTATTTTGTGTGTTATTTGACCAAGAAGAAATTGTGTTTTATTAAATTTAGACAAGAAAACAATTCAATGATTTTTTGGTAAATGTAAAGTTTAAGCGAGATGCTCTTTTTTTAACATTATTTAGAAACCTATTATTTAATGGAGGGGGTGTTTTGTAACTATTCCAAATTAGAGTTATCGCCCCCAACAATGACATTGTCCATATAATGCATGTGCCAAAAAAAAAAAAAAAAAAAAAATTTCATTCAAGTTCAATCTAGAAACTAATATCTTTCTAGACTGAGGCAATTTTTATTTTTGTTCTTTTCTAGAGTGCCCCTTTTTTGCTGAACTAGATTTTCCCCACATTCATAACCGCCCTTGTGTCTAACTCTGCCCTTATGACAATGGTAAATAGGAACAATATTTAAAAAATAAAAATAAAAATAAAATAAAAACTTAAGGGAAATAACCTAAAAAATTTATCTGAGAAAGAAACAAATCAACCAGAATTTTTCATTTTGATTCCATAAAATCCACTTTTTTTTTTACCACTTTTTACCTCCTGGTGACAAAACCAGTATTTTCCCATTGTAAAATATTACGTTTCCAAACATATATCCATATAGTCTTGCTTTTAGGTAATTTTCAGTAAAATCTAATGATCAGAAACGATCTATGTCCCGAAATGTGCTATTTTTGTCTATTTTGGGCTAAAAATCATTTTTACCCATTTTGACCCCCTGGGGACGAAACCAAAAATTGCCTAGAATAAAATGTTTCCAGATGTATATCCATGTGGTCTTACTATTGGGTAATTTTCAGCAAAATCTAATAATTGGAAAATATTCTATGTACCAAAAAGTGCTACTTTTGCCCATTTTGACCCCTTGGGGATGCAACCAGGATTTTCCCAGGGTCAAATATTACGTTTCCAGATGTATATCCACATGATTTTGCTTTTGAGTAATTTTCAGAAAAATCTAATCATCGGAAAATATTTTATCTCCCAAAAGTGCTATTTTTAGCTATTTTGACCCATTTTGATCCCCTGTGAATGCAACCAAAATTTTTCTAAAAAATCTGAGAATATTACATTTCTTCCTTTGTCTAGTTGTAACTTCATGCAAAATTTCAGAAAAATGTAATCAGTAATGATTGAGAATTTTTGGAACAAATGGATGAACAGACAAGAGTGAATTGTAGTGTCCAAATCCGACTAAGTTGGTGGACGAATAATTATAAATGAAACTATTTATCAATAAGAATAACACAAAACAGTTGCAATGTTTTAAAAAGGAAACAATGCATTTTATCGGAAATGATGTCATTTCTCTAAAACTTCCTTTAGCATTTGTTAAAATATATCTTAACTCTGTTTATGTGGGGGGGGGGTATACCAGGAGGATTTGTATAGGTCACCAAGAGTTAATCTGTTACAAGAACAGGTCCCCTTTTCTTGTAAGTAAGAAAAAAATTAAATAAATAAAAATGAGATAGGATAGACCAAGAATTCGAACCTGGAAAGCAAGGTTGGAATTAAGTTTCAGGGAGGAATTCCCATTGTTTAGTTTTAATATAAAATAGCAGATATGTTTGTTTGAAAAGGAATTTGATGATTCAATTCTTTTTATGAAAATTGAATTGAAACAAGGCCAGTTAGAAAAACGAACAATAGCAAATTTAAATATGTTGGAAAATAGTTCAGGTCGAAAATAGGTTAGAGAATTCTTGTCTGCAGACATGTGTGAACAGTGCATGTTTTAGCCACGTGAGTTCAGGACCACGTGAGAGGAGCACATTCTTGGACATGCGCATGACGTTATGGCTGGGGGATGTGTTCTCAATATAGTTGGCTAGTTTTAGTGAAACAGGGAGAGAGTTGGACAGACGGGAGACAGGAGAGTCGGGTCCGGACCGAATCCCCCTTTGGAAGTGAAAGGTTAGAAGTTGTAATCATGTAGTGACTTTTTCCTGGATGTGAAATCATTGCAACCGGCCGAAGTAATAAAAGAAACATATTTTGTAACTGTCGTCGTCTTTCTACCAAATTGAAGGTAAAGTGAAATCGTATTTATATGAACTTGGGTCCACTCATCGTAATAATGAACTTTGTGTATAAACCCCATCATCTCAAGAAATGTGTCTCCCACTCTATCATAACAAATTACTGTTCCCCTTGTGTCATAAGAACCGATCCCTCCTCTCTAAAATATATGTTAAGAAGAAACATTCACAGAACTGTATAAATGACTCTCTCCTCATCAAATTGTATATGTACCCATTGTCTCTAAATATGACCCCGACCCCTATGCAACAAAGCAACACTGCACTTGATCAGTATCAAATGGGTGACAATTTTGGAATACCAAGTGTTTAAACAGAAGACCTGACATTGCTTGGGCTTAAATGAGATATTACAAAATATATACTAGCAGAAGACCTGACATTGCCCGGAATTAAATCAGATGGATGGAAATATACAGTAGCAGAAGACCTAACATTGCCCAGGATTAAAGAAGATGGATGACAATATATACTAGCAGAAGACCTGATGTTTCTCGGGGTTAAATAAGATGGATGGAAATATATACTAGCAGAAGACCTGACATCACCTGGGATTAAATGAGAGATGAAAATATGTACAAGCAAAGGACTGACATCACCTAAGATTAAATGAGAGTATATATATATATATATATATATATATATATATATATATACACATACTAGCAGAAGACATGTGATGTCACCCAGGATTTAATAAGATAGATAGAAATCTACACTCGTAGAAGACCTGACGTAGCTTAGGATTAAATGAGATGTACACTAACAGAAAAACTGACGTCGCTCAAGACTAAATGCGATAGAGGGAAATATATACTAGCAGAAAATCTGACATCGCCCAAGGTTAAATGAGATAGATGTAAGTATATACTAGCAGAAGATCTGACTTCGTCTGGGATATAGAGATAGATGCAAATATATACTAGCAGAAACCCTGATGTCGCTCGGGATTAAACGAGTTAGATGGAAATTTATACTCGCAGAAAACCTTACGTTGCATGGGTTTGAACGAGATAGATGGATATATGTATACTAGCAGAAGACCTGACGTCACCAGAGATTTAATCAGATGGATAAAGATATATACTAGCAAGAGAATTGACGTCGCCTGAGATTAAATGTGATAGATTAAAATATATATTAGCAGAAAACCTGACGTCGACCTGAATTAAATGAGATATGTTAGAAATATATACTAGCAGAAGACATTAAATTGCCTGGGATTAAATGAGATATGTTAGAAATATATACTAGCAGAAGACCTGACGTTGCCTCGTGATTAAATGAGATACATAGAAGTATATACTAGCAGAAGATGAGATGGATGGAAATATATACTAACAGAAGACATTAAATTGCCTGGGATTATATGAGATACATGGAAATATATACTAGCAGAAGACATTAAATTGCCTGGGATTAAATGAGATACATGGAAATATATACTAGCAGAAGACATTAAATTGCCTGGGATTAAATGAGATACATGGAAATATATACTAGCAGAAGACATTAAATTGCCTGGGATTAAATGAGATACATGGAAATATATACTAGCAGAAGACATTAAATTGCCTGGGATTAAATGAGATACATGGAAATATATACTAGCAGAAGACATTAAATTGCCTGGGATTAAATGAGATACATGGAAATATATACTAGCAGAAGACATTAAATTGCCTGGGATTAAATGAGATACATGAAAATATATACTAGCAGAAGACATTAAATTGCCTGGGATTAAATGAGATACATGGAAATATATACTAGCAGAAGACATTAAATTGCCTGGGATTAAATGAGATACATGGAAATATATACTAGCAGAAGACATTAAATTGCCTGGGATTAAATGAGATACATGGAAATATATACTAGCAGAAGACATTAAATTGCCTGGGATTAAATGAGATACATGAAAATATATACTAGCAGAAGACATTAAATTGCCTGGTATTAAATGAGATACATGAAAATATATACTAGCAGAAGACGTTAAATTGCCTGGTATTAAATGAGATACATGAAAATATATACTAGCAGAAGACGTTAAATTGCCTGGGATTAAATGAGATACATGAAAATATATACTAGCAGAAGACATTAAATTGCCTGGGATTAAATGAGATACATGAAAATATATACTAGCAGAAGACATTAAATTGCCTGGGATTAAATGAGATACATGAAAATATATACTAGCAGAAGACATTAAATTGCCTGGGATTAAATGAGATACATGAAAATATATACTAGCAGAAGACATTAAATTGCCTGGGATTAAATGAGATACATGAAAATATATACTAGCAGAAGACATTAAATTGCCTGGGATTAAATGAGATACATGAAAATATATACTAGCAGAAGACATTAAATTGCCTGGGATTAAATGAGATACATGAAAATATATACTAGCAGAAGACATTAAATTGCCTGGGATTAAATGAGATACATGAAAATATATACTAGCAGAAGACATTAAATTGCCTGGGATTAAATGAGATACATGAAAATATATACTAACAGAAGACATTAAATTGCCTGGGATTAAATGAGATACATGGAAATATATACTAGCAGAAGACATTAAATTGCCTGGGATTAAATGAGATACATGGAAATATATACTAGCAGAAGACATTAAACTGCCTGGGATTAAATGAGATACATGAAAATATATACTAGCAGAACACCTGGTGTCGCCCATGATTAAATGTGGGTGGTGGAATATAGTCTTTCACTGAAATGGCTGATCTCCAGAAAAAATGCACGAATAAACCTAGAACGCCATCTTCCAACGTAGACCTCCACCACCATGTCTCTTTCTCCAACATCAGGTGTCTATGTTCCAACCTTCCAGAGGTTAAAACCCAAATGCAGGAGAATAAACTGAACATGTTATACCTAAGCGAAACTGGCATTAGACCGACCATTTCCCTAGATAAGCTTGTAATTAAAGGATACTCTAACTTAACATCTAAATCTGACCCCCAAAATCGCTATGGGCATTGAATATGTGCCTACATTAAAGATGACTTTCCATGTGGCAAGGACATCTCCACAGAAGGCATTAATTTACCCTACATGTGCTTCTGGATTGCACTTGCTTACACCACCGCATTTATATTTACCCTCTATTGCCCCCACAACAGTGGAGTTACTATTTTTAAGAGCATATCTGAGAAATTGACCACATCCTATCTGTTCATCCTTCAGCTAACATTCATATCTGTGGTGACTTCAATGTCCACAATGTGGAATGGTTGACCCACTCAAACAAGACAGATGATGAGGGGAGGTTCTGTCATGATTTCTTCATTTTTTATGACCTCACTCAGATTGTTCATGAACCCACCTGTGTGTCCGATACTAATGGTTAGTATGTAAGTTTTCTAGACCTTTTTTTCACAACTTGCTATGTTCATTTTCTGTTTTGTCTCCTCTAGGATCTTCTGACCACTCGGTTGTATCAGTTAAGATAAAAATCAAATGTAATAAATGCCCAGACATACAGTATATCGATACTCTATGGCTGACTGGGATAGCTTCCATACATTTATATCCGATCTACCTCTGCATTCCATGTTGAAAAAGAATGTGTCCCCTATAGTATCAGACTTGACCGATTCATACCCTCCAAAAAATTTCAGCAAAAACCTAACAGCCAGCCATGGTTCTCTCCAGAATGTACTGCTGCCATTGCACATAGAAATCACTTTTTCCTTAAGTACCAACGTAATAGACGTACTGCGACTAAAGCCACTTTCAGGACTGCCAGCAACCATTGTAAAAGAGTAATAAAGAATGCAAGAAATTTTTTTAATGAACTACGTTATTGCGGACTATTATTCCAATCTTTTATTAGTTACAACTTAGTTGTAACTAATAAAAGATGAGAATAATAAAACTTAGTTGTAACTAATAAAAGATGAGAATAATAGTCTGCAATAACGTAGTTCGTAACAAAAATCTATTTGTTTTACAATGTAAATATGAAAAATCGGTAGTAAAAAAAGCAAAAAACGTTAATTCCATTAACATTTATAGCGCCAATGCTCTAGCAGAGTCAGAAGCCGCCATTACAAACTAGTGAATAAACATTTGATTATATAGAATTTTATTAATTAGAAACTGCCGTACATTTAAAAAAGAAAAAAAAGAAAGAAAGAGATAGCCGCTAAAATTAAGTTGACCCGACTTAGAAGTCTTTCAACAAAAAAAAAAAAAAAAAAAAAAAAAAAAAGGCTGTAGTTAATTTTGCCATTTTATAATATTGGAAAACCTTACTCAAAAATCGGTGGAATCCAAGTTTAGCGTTACAACTTCCAGAGAATTATTTGAGGATGAGCACTATTGCCAAACGAATTATTTTGCGCTAAACAGGATTTTTTGTTTAAAAAAATTAACCATTGGAAGCGTAGAACAAAATAACGAAGCCGGTCATTTTGTTTACCTTATCGCCATCATGTAAATTGAAAAATAAAAATGTCGACCTCTCCTTCATAAAGTGATCCTTTAATCTGATTGGTCCTTATTTTTTTCTTCAAGAGTGACCTACCCTTGGAGGGGAGGATTTTCCCTTTCTTTTAATTTATTTTACATTTCAATGGAATAAAATAAAATAAAACAAACGAAAAAAATTATTAAACAAGATTTGAACAAAATAAAATAAGCAAAAACATTAAACATTTATTTTACATTTGTACGGAATAAAATAAATTTATTTTACATTTGTATAGAATAAAAGAAATTTATTTTACATTTGTATAGAATAAAATAGACAAAAATCCAAGGGCAGAAGAAAAAAAAATGGACTAATCAGATTAAAGAATCGCTTTAGAGGCCGACATTTTTATTTTTCAATTTATATGATGGCGATATGGTAAACAAAATGACCGGCTTCAATATTTTGTTCTATGCTTACAATGGTCAATTTTTTGGTACTTGTACAGTTTAATGAAGACATAAAAAATGAAAATACCGAAAAAAGGTTATATTGTATGTATCCGTTTTGAACTGAAGATCTCCGAAAAAAAAAAAATCACTTAATTTGATTGAGTAATTTTTTTGCTTTTTTTACAGCAGGAAAACATGCTGTTATGACAGCATGTTGAAGGTAGCCATCTTGGATTTTTTAAAATTTTTGTTTGGATTTTAGAAATGCCACAGGGAGATAACTCAATTTAAAGTGCCGACACTCCCTCCCCATCTTTAATATGTGAAAAAGTTAATTTCCAGAAAAGAATCAATGATCGCTCAGATCGAGAACGGAGCAATGCACTTACCTTAGGTTGCGAAAGAATTGCCCCCTTCCGCGACGTAACCGTCTTGTAGTATCTTCGCCAGACAAAAGAGAAATAGATTTACGTTCAATCGCCTGCAACCGAATCAACTTGTGGTGGAAGAAAGAGAAAAAAGGCAAGGGAATCTCCCCTCTTAAATAATGGAAGGATCAAATGATTAACTATCACATGATCCAGAGCACAGAAAAAACTTTAAAAGGGTGTATAACAACCACAACAATTCTTGGTTACTACTCAAGGTAAGTGCACGCCGATCCTTCTCTTCTCGAGCAATCATTAATCCCTTTCTCCACAAATACTAGCTTTTCTTCCTAAAAATCGAACCTTTTGCTCGGTATCATAACAAATTGTTTCTTCACTGTAAAACAAAAACTACTTGATGGAATTAAATGAAATTTTTTTTGTTGGAGAACTTTATTCCATGACGAATCCATACAATTTAAACTTTTTTCGATATTTCAATTTTTTAATGTCTTGATTAAACTGTACAAGTACCAATTTTTTAACCAAAAAGTACTATTTATTGCAAAATAATTCGTTTGGCAATAGTGCCCATCCTCAAATAATTCTCTGGAATTTGTAATGCTAAACTTGGATTCCACCCAAAAATCTATGTTTAAAACTGCATATCGCAGAATATTGTAATTTATTCTATTTAAATATGTTAAATTATTTTTTATTTTTTATTATTTTAGAATTCTATTCTTGTGTTGTAATTGAAATAATCACAACAAATATGACAGACAGTCAGGCAGATAGATACAGAAATATTCAGTTTACAAGTAAAAGAAAAAATTTCAGGGTTTGTATTACCATACACAGATTCGAAAAAGTTGTCAAAAAACAAATATATAACAAATAAATGTTATCAAAAGCAATATAAGTTACTTTTCTACCTAACTGGATATGTATGTATTGATTGTAACATGTTTATTCAGCTCGAAAAACATACAGTGCTTACCGATGTATCGGAAAATTTAAAATGGCGCCCGAATCTCTCTTTGACACCGTAAGTTTGGGAAATGGAGTTATAAATAAAAAACTAGACAAAATACGGTTAAAAACTCTCAATATATGTTACCGTGACATGGGCTGACATATTCGGTGAGTTTTTAACAGTAGTTTGCATATTTTTTAAATTTTTAACTGCTTTTCTCAAACTTACCGTGTCAAAGAGAGATTCGGGCGCCATTTTAAATTTTCCAATACACTATGTTTTTCAAGCTGAATAAACATGTTACAATCAATAAAAACACTAAAAACATATCCAGTTAGGTAGAAAAGTAATTTATCTTGCCTTTGATAACATTTATTTGTTATATATTTGTTTTTTTGACAACTTTTTCGAATCTATGTGTACAGTGATACATACCATAAATATTTATATAATAATCCAAAAAGGAGATAAAGCTTAAATATAAAAGAAAAATCTTATTAGCCTGTAAAAAAATTGAACGAAATTGATCAATTATTATTTTTGAAACTTTTAAAAATCGCGCTGTTTTATCAAAACACGTGCAAATAAATTTGGTTCCATTTTTGGGGGAATTTTGTGAAAATTCACGGGTTTTACGGAGTTTAAAAGTAAAGATTTTTATAGAATACAGTTTAATCAAGACATTAAAAAATGAAAAATCGAAAAAAGTTTAAATTGTACGTATCCGTTATGGAATGAAGTTCTGAAAAAATTTCACTTAATTTTATCTAGTATTACAGCGAAAAAACAATTTGCTATGATACCAAGTAAAAGGTTCGATTTTTAGGAAGAAAAGCTAGTATAAAAGATGGGGAGGGAGTGTCGGTGCTTTAACTGGAGTTATCTTCCTTTGGTGTTTCTAGAATCCAAACAAAAATTAAGAAAAATTCCAAGATGGCTGCCTTCAATGTGCTCTCATAAAACGTGTTTTTCCGCTGTAAAAAAAAAAACAAAAAAAAACTACTCAATCAAATTAAGTGAAATTTTTTTTTCGGAGATTCAAAACGGATATGTACAATGTTACTCCTTGGGCGTTGAGTTCCATAGCGACCAGCAGAATTTTTTTTTTTTTTTACACAGGAATTACCACATTATCAATGCCAAGAGGCCACTCAAGGATAAGGGTTAAAGAGTGTACAGTAGAAATTGGACAATATAGTAATCATTAGAAATGAAAATTCGGTAAATTGTTAACTTATATGGAACAGCTCATCAAGAACTTGTTTACGTTAGACTTGAAGACAACCATATTGTAGTCACCTGGAAAGCAGGAAAACGGAAGACAATTCCACAGGCGTGCAGTTCTAAGAAAGAAGTTTTGTTCATGGAATCTACGTTTAGGTTTAGGCACAGATAAAGAGTGGGGGGAATTACTGATAGTGTTTTCAGCTAGCCGAGTGTTTCTTGTGAAAGTTTGGCGAGGGGGAACCATAGACTGAAGCTCAGTCGAACACTTTCCATGAAAATAACGATACATCAGAGACAAGCTCGCAACATCTCTTCTGTGAGATAGAGGTTGCAGGGAAGAGAAAAGGACATCTATGAGGCTACGAAGTCTATTTTGAACTGTATCAAAGCAGGATAAGTCCTTTCTAGCAGCTCCTGCCCAGATGTGGCAACAGTATTCCATCCTTGGACATACCTGGCTTTTATATAGATAGAGAATTGTATCAGCAGTGAGATATCTACTGGATCGATAGAAAGATCCCACCATTTTTCCAGCGGCCTTGGCAACAGATTTGATGTACGTGTTCCATTTAAGATTAGGAGTAATGTTCAAGACCAGAAGCTTGTCAAAACTTGAGGCCTCCTGAAGACGAGAGCCATTCATTTTAATTGATGCCAGATAGGGATCAGAATGTTGATGATGTAAAGAGAGAAGCTTGGTTTTAGATGCATTAAAAGTAACCAGCCACTCCTTTCCCCATTGTACCACATGCTCAAGATCAGAGGAGAGAGAATCGGAGAGAACTTGGTCGTTTACAGTCTTAGATGTGCTACCATAAATGGTAGTGTCATCAGCATAAATGTCTACAAATGATGTAAGGATGTGATTTGGAAGATCATTAATGTAGATCAGGAAAAGAGTTGGGCCCAGGATGGACCCCTGAGGGACACCAGCTTCTGATTTTTGCCCCTCAACTACTACTCTTATGAACCTATCAGAAAGAAATGATTTAATAATTGAGAAGACATTTCCAGCTATACCATAGCTAGAGATCTTGTGAAGTAAACCTTTATGCCATACCCTATCAAAGGCCTTAGATATGTCAAGAGCAATTGCCCTAGAAAGGTTGCCGCCGTCGAGAGATTTGCTAATCCTATGCGATATAACTGTAAGCACATCTGCTGTAGATCTAGCAGAACGGAAACCATATTGAGTGTCACTAAGAAGGTTATTTTTGTTGAGATGGTTGATTACTTCTCTATTTAACGCAGATTCCAGCAACTTACTCATGACGCACAGGAGATTTATTGGCCTGTACTGAGAGGGGGATGAGCGATCACCTCAATTCTTAAATACAGGGCATACTGATGAGATTTTCCAGGATGATTGGAAGCTATTCTCCTTAAGACAACGTTTAAACAGTTTTGTAAGTATAGGCACTAGTTCTGGTTGAAGTTTTTTGAGTACTATCATTGGAATACCGTCAGGGCCAGTTGCTTTACTGGAATCAAGGTTTTTGATTAGCTTGCCAACATCACGTACAGATATATGTATATCACATAGCGTGTTTTCTGATCAGGAGGAAATATTGGGGGTTGGCGGCCTTGGTCGCAAAGGGTAGAATTAGCTGCAAAGTTCTTGACAAAGAGTTTGGCTTTGTCTGATGCTGACGAGATTACCTCAGGTCCATTGATGATAGTTGGGATAGAGCACACGCTTCTGTTCAGGATTCTGTTTGCTATTTACCAAAACTGGTGGGAACCAAGCCACTGCTCAGCTACTTTGGACTTGACGGATTAAGCATACAACTCTCTTGCGTTCTTTATTACTTTCTTTTTTTCTTTTTTTTTTACATAGTGATCACCACTTATCAAGGCCCGGAAGCAACTCAGGGATAAGGGTTATTGCAAGTACATTTCGTTAGTGTGGAGATTTGATGAAGTGTTTACTTAAGGGGGCGGTTCATTAGGAATTTGTTAATGTTAGACTTGAACATATCCAAGTTGTAGTTCAGTGGGAAGCAGGCAGACGGAACAGAGTTCCACAGGCGTGCAGTTCTAAGAAAGAAGCTTTGTTCATGGAATCCGCGTTTTGATTTAGGCACAGATATAGAGTGGGGGAAATTTTTCACAGTGGATTCAGCTAGACGGGTGTTTTTCGTGAAAGATTGGCGAGGGGGGACCAGAGATTGGAGTTCAGACGAGCACCTGCCATGGAAGTAACGATAAAACAAGGATAGGCTCGCAATGTCTCTTCTGTGGGAGAGAGGTTGCAGGGTAGAGAAAAGGGCATCCCCCACTAAGCCACGACGTCTATTTTGTACTCTGTCAAGGCAGGATAGGCTGTTTTTAGCAGCTCCTGCCCAGATATGGCAACAGTATTCCATCCTTGGACGTACTTGGCTTTTGTATAGATAGAGAATTGCATCAGTAGTGAGATATCTTCTGGAGCGGTAGAAGGATCCCACCATCTTTCCAGCGACGTTGGCAACAGACTTGATGTACGTGTTCCATTTCAGATCAGGAGTAAAGGTCAAACCCAGAAGCTTGTCAAAACATGGGGTCTCACCCAGACGAGAGCCATCCATCACAATTGATGCCAGATGGGGATCAGAGCGTTGATGATGTAAGGATAGGAGTTTGGTTTAAGATGCATTAAAGGTAACCAACCACATCTTCCCCCACTGAACCACGCGCTCGAGATCAGAGGAGAGAGAATCAGAGAGAACTTTGTCATTTACAGCCTTTGATGTGTTGCCGTAGATGGTCGTGTCATCAGCATAGATGTCAACGAATGATTTAAGTATGTGTTTAGGGAGGTCATTGATGTAGATCAGGAAGAGAGTTGGGCCCAGGATGGACCCCTGAGGGACTCCAGCATTTATGTTGCAGGCCTCCGATTTTTGTCCATCTACCACTACTCTTATGAGCCTATCGGAGAGAAATGATTTAATGATTGAGAAAACATTTCCAGTTATACTGTAGCTGGAAATCTTGTGAAGTAGACCCTTATGCCATACCTTGACGAAGGCCTTTGATATGTCAAGAGCAATTGCCCTAGAAAGGAAGCCTTTGTCAAGAGATTCACTAATCCTGTGGGATATAACCGTCAGCACATCTGCGGTAGATCTTGCAGAGCGGAAACCATATTGTGTGTCACTAAGAAGGTTATTCCTGCTGAGGTGGTTGACTATTTCTCTATTTAATATGGATTCCAGCAACTTACTCATAACACACAGGAGACTTATTAGTCTGTACTGAGAGGGAGATGACTGATCACCTGAATTCTTAAATACAGGGCAAACTTATGAGATCTTCCAGGGAGTCGGAAAGCACTTCTCCTTAAGGCAGCGCTTAAATATTTTCGTAAGTATGGGAGCAAGTTCTGGTTGAAGCTTTTTTAACACTATAATTGGGATGCCATTAGGGCCAGTTGCTTTACTGGAATCTAGGTTCTTGATTAGCTTGGTGACCTCATGCACGGATATTTGTATGTTACCTAGCTTGTTCTGTGTTATAGGAGGAAATATGGGGAGTTGATGGCCTTCGTCGCATAGGGTAGAATTAGCTGCAAAGTTCTTTGCAAATAGTTTGGCCTTGTCTGACGCTGACGAGATGACCTCTGGTCCATTGATAATGGTTGGGATAGAACGCACACTTCTGTTCAGGATCCTATTTGTTATTTGCCAAAACTGGCGGGAACCAAGCCGCTGATCAGCTACCTTGGATTTAACAGACTGGGCATATAGCTCTCTTGCATTTTTTATTACTCTTTTACAGTGGTTGCTGGCAGTCCTGAAAGCAGCTTTAGTCTCAGTGCATCTATTACGTTGGTAGCTATGGAAAAAGTGATTTCTGTGCACGATAGCAGCAGCACATTCTGGGGAGAACCATGGCTGGCTGTTAGGTTTTTGTTGGAATTTTTTAGATGGTATGAATTGGTCTATGCCTACAATTAACCATTCGGTCAGATCTGATACTATAGAGGACACTTCCTTTTTAAACATGGAGTGCAGAGGTAAATCAGATATGAATGTACGGAAGCTATTCCAGTCAGCCATAGAGTATCGGTATATAGTACGGTGCAGGGGTACGTCTGGGGGCTTCTTACATTTCGTTTTTATCTTAACTGATACGATGGAGTGGTCGGAGGATCCTAGAGGAGAATGAACGGTACATGAACATAGCTCAGGGGAAGTTGAGAGAAAATGGTCTAAGAGGCTTGCATATTGATCGGGTGTATCGGGCACACTGGTGGGCTCGCAAACAATCTGAGTGAGGTCATAAGCAATGGCAAAATCATGACAAAACCTCCCCTCATCATCTGTCTTATTTGAATGGGTCAGCCATTTCACGTTATGGACGTTGAAGTCACCACAGATGTGGATGTTAGCCGAGGGATGTGCAGACAGTATGTGGTCTATTTTCTCAGATATGCTCTTAAAGATAGTAACTCTGCTGTTGTGGGGCCGATAGAGGGCAAATATAAATGCAGTGGTGTTAGCAAGTGCAACCCTGAAGCACATATAGGGTAAATTAGGATCTTCTCAAGAGATATCCCTGCCACACGGGAAGCCATCTTTAATGTAGGCACATATTCCATGCCCATGGCGATCTTGGGGGTCAGATTTAGCTGTTAAGTTAGAGTATCCGTTAATTATGAACTCATCTAGGGAAGTGGTCAGCCTTATTTCAGTTTCACTTAGAAATAATATGTTCAGTTTCGTCTCCTGTAATTGGGTTTCAACCTCTGGAAGGTTGGAACGTAGACCCCTGATGTTGGAGAAGGAGACCTGGTAGCAGGGGTCTACGTTGGAAGATGGGGTTCTAGGTTTAATCGAGTTTTTATTCTGGAGATATTTCATGTTGACGTTTTGTGATTTGTGGAATAGGTCGGCATACTTGGTTAGAGCAGTACAGAGAGGGAAAGCAAGAGAGAAAAAGACAGGAAATTTTTTTTTTTTTTTTGTAGCACACGAAAAGGTAAAGCTGTAACAATTACCCATTAGTATGGCATCGAGAGGCCCCCACCAGAGACTACTGCATGGTCCAGATCCACTCACCAAATGGCAATACAGCAGTCCCAGTACTTTGCGCCTGCTGATAGGACAGCCTCCTTAGTGGTTAATCCAAGGTTTTGGTCTCTGACTATCAGGCGGATAACGTCAGCCCAGACAAAATGTTAACCTCCAGCACCCTTACTAGTGACATGGCCACAAGGACAGACAGAGACAGAAAAATTTCCGACATCTCAGACTACTGTTCACCAAGTACTACCGACCTTTAAGCTTTAAGCAGCTTTTTCTTCACCCTTTGTCAGAAAATCAGTCATTGAATGAGGACTGAGGGACAAAAAAGGAGAAGCAAGAGTTACTGGAGCTGCCGATAACACATCCACTGTATTATCTACTCTCCATTTAAAAAAAAAAGGGGGGGGGGAATGGGTACAAGTGACTTATTTATATCTAAGTAGTAAGTCCGGTGCTAAGTTAACAATTCAGGACACTTGATGATAATCTCCCCTCCCATATTAATGGGTGGAAGTTTGTCTTATCTATCGAGTTTGAATCATTAGAGTGTCACCTTATAATTAATTAAAATCCAATAATTAACTATTATCAATCTGTAAAGTCGGCTTAATATTAATTTACATTCGAGTTTAGATAATTATTCAAGGTTTTACTTTAGGAGGTTCGTTTTCATAGGTAACTCTTACAATGGTTGCTGGCAGTCCTAAAAGCGGCTTTAGTTTCCATACATCTACTACATTGAAAGCAGTGGAAAAAGTGATTTCTGTGCACAATGGCAGCAGCACATTCTGGAGAGAACCATGGCTGGCTGTTAGGTTTTTGCTGGAACTTTTTTGAGGGTATGAAACCTACAATTAATCATTCGGTCAGGTCTGATACTATAGAGGACACATCCTTTTTAAACATGGAACGCAGAGGTAGATCCGATATAAATATACGGAAGCTATCCCAGTCAGCCTTAGTGTATCGATATACTGTACGATGGAGAGGTACGTCTGGGGACTTATTACATTTCATTTTTATCTTAATTGATACAACAGAGTGGTCGGAAGATCCAAGAGGAGACAGAACAGAAACTGAACATAGTTCAGGGCAAGTTGTGAGAAAAAGGTGTAGTAGACTCGCATACTGGCTGTCATTTAATGGTCGCTCCCTTAGTCCACCCTCTTAGTCAAGGTTAATGCATGCGCATGTAACATTTATCTACTTACGTTGCCGTTCGCACTTTTACAAACATTTACGTCGGCTTAACTCTTTTCATGAATATTGGAAAAAAAGTTTTACTAAACATTTGATAATTTCTCACTTTTACAAACATTTGTAATTCATTTATTTACTTACGTTCTTTTCATGAGTATTAAAAAAATAATAACTAAACCATGTATTGATAATTTCACACTTTTACAAACATTTTTAATTTACATGATCGGGTAATTTTTTGGTAAACATTTAGGTCCAACTCCACAATTTTCTTTTTAAATGACGACTTTTATTACTAAATAAATTTACTTCTCTGCAACAGCAGTAACAGCACTGACTGAACCCTCTTTTTTTCTTTAGTAGTATTTGCGGGTGGGTATGCTGACAACAAATATCAGTTAAATTTTGCAAATATTTTTTCACCCCACTCCCTCCAAAAATGGTGTTTATTCCGAAAGCTGTTCTTAACATGAGTAGGTTGGGGGTGTTCATAAGGTGGATCGGCGGAGGTTGAGCATCCTGCCACTTTCCAAAATCGCTAAAAACATGGCGGACGACCTGTGCACGTGACGTGCGCCGCATGTCACTGAAAGTAATTAACGCTCCCTCTGACACGTGACGTTTGGGGCATATGTCTATTTGTTTTGACTTTACATACATGAATGAATGAACGAATTGTCACCAAAACATGCGAAGCATTCTTTCACCTAATAATAAATTAGAAAAAAAAAAAACTTTTTGGTACTTGTGCAGTTCTGCTACAGCGAGTGTACGAATCATTCTTCACTTTCACCTAACAATTTAAAGAAAAAAATTTTTTTTTTTTTCCAGTTCGTATTTCTCGCGTTAACGAAACTGCACTAGTACCAAATGTCTTTTTGGTTAGGAATAAAAGTATGGTGAAAAAAATGTAAATAAATAAATTAGAAATAAAAAACATTTTGGTACTTGTGCAGTGGGTTTTTATTACTGTACACAGATTCGAAAAAGTTATCAAAAAACAAATATATAACAAATAAATGTTATGAAAGGCAAGATAAGTTACTTTTCTCCCTAACTGGATATGTTTTTAGTGTTTTTATTCAATGTTTTGAGAATTTTATTTTTAAATAAAAAATAAATAAGTAAAACAGAAAGGCTCAGTAAAAAAGAAAAAATTGTAAAATTTATTTTAAAACGGATTTAAGATTTTTTCCAATATTTGAATTTGAGCGGTTTATTTGAATTCAGCAGACGACCTTTTTGAGCTTTCTCATTGGCTGTTTTGTGTCACGTGATGTAAACAAAAGAAAAACAGAGTTTTGGTTTTAAGCTAAATCAACAAATTTTATCAGATTGGAAAATATTTCTGAACTGATCGGTTCGGATTTTTTTCTGCTCTCCGGAGAAAATATCGATACCCTTTTAAAATGTTTTCTTCGTTAAAATCTTTCTAGAAATGTAGCGAAGGCCCGAGACAAATTGTTCTCAAATAATTGATTGAATTTCGAATCCAGAATTCTCCGTAAAAAAAAAAATTAAATATTTTGACAGAGTCAAAATATTAAGAATTTGTTTTTAAATATTTTGGGAGAAATCCAAAATATTTCAGTGAATTTTGAAATAAGATTCCAGAGGAATTTTATTTTATTTTTCGGATAAAAAATCCGATATATATGTTTTGTAGTCTAAAATGACTAAATTGAAAAAAAAGAGAAATTTATTATTTTTCCCTGGAGGAAATATTTTTCGGATAGAGATCCGATATATATATTTTGAAGTCAGAGTGACTAGATTTAAAAAGAAGAAATATTAATTATTTATCGAACAAGAATTTAAGAGAATTGAAACAAAGATTGTTTCAGAATATTCTCTAAAAAAGAAAGTTACGGAGGTTTTCTTGAGTTCAAAACAATTCTAATTTTTAAATATAATAAAAAAGAATATTAAAAGCTACATTCTCCTATTTAGGCTCTTTTTTCAGCTATTTCCTTTTCAGATTCATAACCAAATTTTTCCCGAGAAAAAGACGCCTCTGAATTTGTTTTTCCATAAAATTGCCGCTGTCTGGCAAGATTTCAAAAGAAGAAGAATAAAAGAAAAAGAAACCAATGAACTTTTTTCTGTAGATTTTTCTACAAATTTTAAGAAAAAAAAAAAGAACTCTCCATGAAAGAAATTGTTTCTTGCATTATTGTAGAGCTTATTTGCTTTAAAAGCACAGAAAGTCTTATGCTGTTAAAAAAGAAAATGTCGTCTGCTTATTATAAAAAAAGCGTGAAAACTCAAACTTAAAAAAAAATTTTTTTTTTTATTACATTTTCACCCCAAACAAGGCACATTGCCACTCAGGTGTAGGGGGCTACTATCAGGGTCAGCAACTACCGGGGCACTATGTAGGGATTTGGGCAGCAAGATGTCGGTTCACGTTGCACTTGAACTTCTGCATGTCAGTACAGTTAGGGAAGCAGGATCCTGGAATGGAATTCCAGAGACTAGCGGTTCTGGGGAAGAAACTACTGGAGTAAAAAGATCTTTTACATCTAGGGATCTCTACTGTGTGGGGATGGGATTTAGCTGCCTGTCGGGTTTGTCGAGGGTGTCTGCGTCGTGGGGGCACAAGTGTCTGCAGTTCGTCAGAGCATTCACCATTAAAATACTTGTAGAACAAGCAGAGGGATGCAACGTTTCGTCGATGGGACAGAGGCTGAAGCTTAGATGCCAGTTCAGGGCCTATCAGGTTGCCGACTCTTTTTTTAACCTTGTCAAGGAGCGAGAGACTAGTAGTAGATGCACCAGCCCAGATGTGACAACAATACTCCATACATGGGCGAATGGTGGCCTTATAGAGATACAGGATACTTTCAGGTGTCAGTAGTTTTCTAGCACGGTAGAGAGAGCCTACCTTTTTTGCAGCGGCCCTGGCAATGTTTTCAATATAATTGTTCCAGCTCATGTTTCCTGTGAACGTTAGGCCAAGCAGTTTGAAAGATGTACTCTCAGACAGGGAGTCACTGGCCATTGCTATTGGTGGCAGAGAAGGTTTCTTGTAGTTATTGAAGGAAACCAGTTTGGTCTTGGCAGCATTGAATGTGACCATCCATTTATGTCCCCATTCCACTACAGATTGGAGGTCATCCTCTAGTGTTTTTGCCATTTCTTTAGATATGTGTTCATTTGTTTTCCTGTCATGCCTTTTATAGAATGTAGTGTCATCAGCATATATACCCATCTCAGAGGCAGTTTTGTCGGGGAGGTCATTAATAAATATCAGGAACAATAGAGGTCCAAGAATAGACCCCTGAGATTTTTTTCCTTTTGTGTGTTAAAAAGAAGTTTTTTTGAAAATCGCATATGGACAAGTATGCATTGTTAAATTTATTTTGTACATTTATTTTGTGTAAATTTGTTTTTTTGTCTTTAAAATAAATTTCTTGTTCCTCTTTTGCACGAATTATTGAAGCGATTTATATATTCATATTATTCCACTACAGAGAAGCAATAGATGGACTTGTTTGTTGCTTACAGCTTAAAAATGCTAAAAAAGTTGAAGTTTTCTCAATGTAACATGTTTAGTCAGCTCGAAAAACATACAATGTTTACCGATGTATTGGAAAATTTTAAATGGCGGCTGACTCTCTCTTTGACACGGTAAGTTTGGGAAGAGGAAAAAAAAAAAAGACAAAATACGGTTAAAAACTCGCTCAATATATGTTACCGTGACATGGGCTGACATATATTCGGTGGGTTTTTAACAGTATTTTGCATAATTTTTTTTAAACTCCTTTTCCCAAACTTACCGGATCAAAGATAGAGTCGGGCGCCATTTTGAATTTTCCAATACATCGGTAAACACTATGTTTTTCGAGCTAACTAAACATGTTACATTGAATAAAAACACTAAAATCATATCCAATTAGGTAGAAAAGTAACTTATCTTGCCTGTGATAACATTTATTTGTTATATATTTGTTTTTTGATAACTTTTTCGAATCTGTGTACAGTAATACAAACCCACTGCACAAGTACCAAAAAGTTTTTTTTTTCCTAATTTATTTATTTACATTTTTTCACCATACTTTTATTCCTAACCAAAAAAACATTTGGTACTAGTGCAGTTTCGTCCACGCGAGAAATACGAACTTAAAAAAAAAAATAAAAAAATATTTTTCTTTAAATTGTTAGGTGAAAGTGAAGAATGATTCGTACACTCGCTGTAGCAGAACTGCACAAGTACCGAAAAAAAATTTTTTTTTTTTATTATTATTAGGTGAAAGAATGGTTCGTATGATTTGGTGACGTTCATTCATTCACAAAATCAAAACAAATAGACATATGCCCCAAACTTCCGGTCACGTGTCAAAGGGAGCGTTAATTACTTTCAGTGACGTGCGCGTAGGTCGTCCGCCATGTTTTTAGCGATTTTGGAAAAGTGGCAGGATTCTCAACCTCCGCCGGTGGACCTAATCTAAAAAAAAAAACTTTTTGGTACTTGTGCAGTTCTGCTACCGCGAGTGTACGATCCATTCTTCACCTAACATTTTAAAAAAAAACAAAAAAAAAATTTTTTTTTAAATAATTTCTCACTTTTACAAACATTGTTACATGCGCACATAAACAATTATTTTTTTTATTAACTTTGTTCATTTAAAAATGAGTAAATTTCAATGAATAGAATAATACATCATTTATCATTAATGTGTTTTTGGTTTTGTGTTGAATGAAATTTTTTTTTTTTTTTTTTCATTACAACAATAATGAACCAATTTCAATCTTCCGGCATGCGTTTAAGGATTACTAAATTATCAATAAATCCTTTAGTTACTAAGCCAATGTCAGTAAATAAAAAAAAATGTTGCGTGCGCATGCATTAGCCTTAACCAAGGCGGGGAGGGGACTAAGGGAGCGACCATTAAATAATTCTGCTGGTCGCCATGGAACTCAACGCCCAAGCAGTACCCGTACAATATAACGTTTTTTCGATATTTCCATTTTTTAATGTCTTGATTAAACTGTACAAGTGCCGAATCTTTCTTGAGAATGCAACAAAAATTACGATGAATCAATTTATTTTTGAAGTTTTTACTGTTATTTGTTATAGGGATCTAAAATTCCGCCTTTATTATGGTCATACCAAGTGCGTACTTAGTTGTACGCTCGGTCGCTCGATTGACACCTTCCTTCACCTATTGACCCGCTGCAACAGACGTAAAAATCAACTGATTTTTTTTTATGGAATAATTAAACAGTTTTTTCTAGACGACGAGAAGTGATTTTTATTTTAATTTTTTTATTAAGATCCAGCTAAAATTTGATGGTGCTAAACATTGCAAAGTGATAAAAATTAAAAGAAGCACCAATGTAGTTAATTGGGTTGTAAGCAAATTAAAACATATGTGGACAGAAAAAAAAAAAAGATTATAAACTGATTCCATTCATCTCTTCTGAGAAGAGATGAATGGAATCAGTTTATAATCTTTTATAATCTCTCCCCTATCACATAACGGTGTACTTTTTTGTAAGCATTTTTTTTTTTTTTTTCATTAAAAAAATGTGTATGCGTGGTAGGACTTGAAAATGCGTGCGTGACAGAAGATTGCGATTTAGCAGTAGTAATAGTAGTTGCTTCATTTTATTTTTACCTTTAATAGTTACGTATTATCTACAGGTTGGGGACGAGCAACTGACAACAATGGAAGAAAACAACAGAGCTTCGTAAAATACCACACAGTTCAGAGCGGACACGGTGCCGCATCATTTTCTAACATGAACCATCATTTTCATGTTATAAAAGGACCCCCTCGATGTGTGACTGTCAACAGAAGTAAATAAATTAAATAGTATATTCTTTTCTAAGCAAACCGCAGTTTAGTGGCCTGAACATGATGCGATGAAAAAATTGTGTACAGGCGATAAATATTGCTTTGTCTATTCAAAGTGGTACTTATTATGGTGACAATTAGACTAAATAAAATACAGAAAATCTGTTTGGTGTAAGTACTCGTGACAGAACACTGA
Source organism: Euprymna scolopes (assembly GCF_053919585.1). Taxonomy (NCBI): domain Eukaryota; kingdom Metazoa; phylum Mollusca; class Cephalopoda; order Sepiida; family Sepiolidae; genus Euprymna; species Euprymna scolopes. Next base: position 107,239,156 of record NC_136487.1, on the reverse strand, counting down.
TGATTTGACCAATGGTCAAATTATATCATTTTGACCACGTATTTTTTTTTTTTTTTTTTCATTCAAGAAATTAAATTTTACGCCTAAGCGGCCATGATGAAATCCGATGAAGGTGGGGGGGGGGGAAGAACTCAAATCGAAGTTAAGATTAAAAAAAAAATCGGCCTTATGTTCAATACACTATAAAAACAAAAACAAAACTACTCGATCGATGTACGTTTTTTTTTTTATAATATGACATCTTCGTTCTGTATTTTCTTTACTTTTCATTACCGTCATAAGTGCCAATTTGAATAAGCACTAATATTAGTACACGAAGAACAATTTCGAGTTAAAATCTATTTAGTACTGTTTACGCTTGTACATATGCTGAAATAATTGCTAAAAATTGGAGCGTCATAAAAATGGAAATTATAGAAGTAATGGCTATTATTTCAGCATACGGATTTCAAGCGTAATGCTAAATAGCTTTTAACTCCAAATTGTTCCTCATTTACAAATATTAAACAAAAACAAGATAAAACAATATTAATCGTCTACTCATTTTTTTCTGCAGGCCACTAAACTGTGGTTTTACCCTTTTCTATTACTGTATTACTTTAAAACGTTATATTCTTATTTTGTCTTACTGCTATTAAAATGAATAGTTTTGTATGGCTATATTTGCTTGTTCCTCTGCTAGTGTTACGAAGTAATAAGATTGTCAGGCTAATTCGGTCAATAAGATGCACTTCAAAGTACAGATTTTCGCAAAAATAAAAAATAACGTTCGAAAACGTAATCAACTGCGCGTCTTCACAAAACTAATTAGCACGTGGTCTGCCCGATCGAAGAAACGGCCCGTATTTTAGATTGCTTGTTGTTTACTATTTAAAGGTTTAATAACCATGCCACTTACCCTTTAACAATTAACAATATTCAAATCTTTTCAAACTCCAATTAAGCAAATTAAGTCACTCATATTAGTGTAAATGAATACGATTCGAATGTAGAAGGCAATGGCCGGAAAAACATTAAAGCAACTACAACTATGGAAGAAAGTCAACAACGGATTAAAAACAATGTCATGATATGACGTCGACCATATTTTGACAAACGAAAAGACAAAATAATATTTATTAAAAACGAAACTAAAATACTTACTCATTACCGTCGTGGGCAGGTAGCGAACGTCGGGCATTAGACATAGTTCAAAATTAAGGATTAATTATTTTTTTAATTCGATTACTGAAGAGGAAGCGGGGGACGTAGCGACGATTCTTCTCTTCCTTAAACAAAAATTTTCAATAAAAAGACATCGTCTGCTTTCTAATGTCACGATTTTGTTATTGAATTGTAAAAGGGATCAAAATGAATTCGACTAAGAATGGTTAGAAATATGACGTTTTTCTTCTCCGCCCAAATTGCTTTCATCTATATCCCCGCCGATTCTTTTTCTTCTTCCAACTTTGAACACGCACTAGAGACAAGATTTGTCTTCTTCCTAAGTAATAATGTTAATGCATTACACATCCCACGTAAACCTCTCAAAATATATTTACGGAAGAACATAAATTTTGTAATAAAATATTTTAGATTTAATACGCAAGAAAACTTCAATTCATGAATAAGAAATTTTTTTTTTGTTCTTTAATAATAATTACAAGAAAACAACCCCTAAATAATAAAATAAATGATATCTTTCAAATTATCTTTTTATTTTAGTTTTTTATGTTTTGTTTTTGTTTTGTTTTTTTAAATTCTGAAGCATTTTTCCATTAATGCGATTCATTTTGATCATCGATGCTACAAGATTTTTTTTTTTTTAACTCAAACCACGAGCAAAGGCATTCATTAAAACAAAATAATAACCAGTCACCAAACATTATCAAATACAGTCATACACCAATTAATTCTAAATTCAAATTTATCAAAACAGGTTTGTTCTTGTAGCAATACGGCCAGAGACATGAAAATGGATGGATAAATAACATTTGAGTTACACAGACATTTGTCGTATCTACCCACGCAAATTCTATCGAAGCAAAAAGTAAAACTGTATCTTCGTGCGGACGTAATTCAAAGCACGTGTCCTTCGTCGGGAGCCACCCAGCAGAGTATAAAAAACACTGCACGCGAAGTCCAAATCAGTTGAGTCTAGATACGTGCAAAATGAATGCCGATGCTCAGAATGTATAAACATTTTGACCCCTCCCTTTACTTAAAAATTCACCAAAAATCAGGAAATTAACCGATTTTAATGAAGTTTTCAGTATTTATAAAATAATGATCACGGAATATAATGAACCCATTATTTTTATTTAAATCTTAGTGAAAATGTATTATTTTGTTTAAACAAAAACTACCTTTACTAAAGTTATGGCTTTCTGCAGTAAAAAAAAAATGCCTTTTTATGAAAATAAAGCATCGTAAGTTATAACAATTTGAAAGAAAAAGTTAATTTTTACAGGAATAGTACGAAAAAAAAAACTAAATTAATGAATTCGATATAACTCGAAAAAAATTAATTTTATCAAATCAATATTACCATTGAATTAAGCATTGTTTATTCAATATTTTCACCCAAAAATATAATAGCAAAAATATTTCTACTTTAATAATTTTTAATAATTTCCTTGCTCGCATGAATGTGAAACTTTTAGTGTAACATAATTTTTATATAATCTGGAACAAAAAAAAAAAAATTAATTTAAAAACAGGAACGTAAAAAAATTAAATTACAAAATGATACCAACGTTCAGGATAAGAATATACAGATGCACGTCTGGGGGGGGGGGGGGAAACTGGTACCCCGACCTCCTATCATGACTTCATTTTGAAACGGCATTTCGATTGGCTGTAATTTTGGGCTTCCGTATAATCATGTTTACAAAACTTCATTTGACGAACAGCAGAATTACTTGCTATTAAGCTATTTTTTTGTACAAACAAGGTGTTTTTTTAAAATTTAATTCAATATCTTAGGACTTTACTAATTATCTTTGAAATAGACCCAGAAAACTAATATTTATCTTTTAAAGGATTTTTACAATGAATTTATTTAAACTTCCAAATTTAGCTGAATTGGTTAGTTCGCCGTGAAAACGTTTTTCATAAAAAATTTTTTTTTCATGTGTACACATATTTTTTTTCTTTAGGAAATTAACTTTAGTCTCTAATCTTTCAAATACAATAAAAAAGTAGTCAGAAACCTACAAAAAATTATGATAAATCGGCTTTCAAAACTATGCCCCCCCCCCCATCTTTATTTGTCCATTTTTGTCTGTACGTAGTTGAGTCAGAGTTCAGTTCAGTTCAGGATGCAGTCCCACAAATAAATAACTCGCTGCACAACTCCGTCTCGTTGACGTAAAATCACCAACATGACTTCGCGCGTCTTTTCCTCTTGGTCTCTTTTCTCCCTGCTAGCTGGCAAACAAACTGCTCTGGGGTTTTGGCTCCAGGCTAAGCAACATGGCACAAATACAAAGAGAAAAATATGTTTTGACTCAACATTACTCGTTTTTTGAGCTGAGCAGACTAACTACTTGAACAATTGGCTCGGTCACATTCATGGAGCAAAATTACCACACTACTGAAACTAATAGAACAAATTTTTAATTCCTTTTCTTAAAAAAAAAAAAAAAATTCTAAAGAAAAACATTACCTCAGTCGGAGGAGGTTTTCTCTTTTCCTTTTTTGATACAGTTTTTACTCAAATTCTATCTGACTCTAAGAAATATGTATAAAGTCCTTATTATTATGTATGATTCTAAAAATCTAACATTTATTTCCAAGAACTACGAACATCTCAAATCATTTAATGACTGAATTTTCTCTCGCGTGTCAACACCGCACACACATATAAAAAGTACACCAAAACATGTTTTCTTCAGTAAATTTCTATATTAAATGTTGAAACTGGTCTTCATATTGTTAATTACTGACAGTTTTTTGTTTTGTTAAGGGTTGGGAGATATTTATCTATGCGCACGCCACGGCTGTGATACCAGGCATCAGCGAATATCGACCAATCCCCCTCAGTTCTTTATTAGAGAATTCTGCAAAAATGCGGACGTAGTAGTAATCACAACCAATCAGAATTACTAGCAAAAGCAGCAAATGTTTTTTTGTATCAGCTGTCAATTGGACATGGGGTCAAATCAGCAGTTTCTTTCAACCTATAAAAACAAGATATTCACTTCCAAATTTTACGCCTAGTATAGGAACCCAAACAGTTTTTCATTTTTTCCGGTTTTCCTTTCATAGATAAAACAGATGGTGTGCAACACATTTTGCCATGGCCCTTGGCACAAACATGACAAACAAATCACTGTATATGCAGAGTACCAGCATATGCACTCTGCTAACCAGACTCTCTCCAGTTCATACACATACATTCTTTTACTGGCAAAACAGGAAACTAATGTGCATACACATCTACAATGTCTACTCATTTTATATACATGCTAGCATGCAAATTTGCACTGTGATAGCTAACATTCTAAACTCTTCATTTTTCGTTGTTTTAACAAGTTGTCAATATCCATACAAAAGTAATGAATTGACTACCATTCTTGCATTCAATACTGTCCTTCAACAGAATCTCCAAAAAGTACATAATGTTGGCAGACGATTCCTGAGAACACTTAAAAATTAAGAACAGCAAAAGAGGTTCATATTTCTCTTTCCTGTAGAGAAAACCAAAGCTGCTAAAATGCATACAACTTGACCAACAGCAGTCAACAATGGCCACATATATGCAACACAAGATAAAGCTCAACAAAATAGTATGTCTGCCTTCACATTTAAACAAAGAACAACCAAAACAAAATAGACTTTTATTTATTTAAAAACACGTGAAAACGATACTGATCCAGAACCTGAGACAACATTGTTTTGGTATCTTCCGGTAGTTCACAGTAAGCTGACAAAAGCTGACGAGATTAGTCAATCAGCTGTCAGACAAGTTCTTTCACAAAAAAAAAAAGAAAAAAAAAATTTGTTTTTGATCAATGTTCTCCCCCGATGGGGAAGAACATTTGCTTTCGTTACAAAAAAAAAAATTTGTTTTTGATCAATGTTCTCCCCCGATAGGGAAGAACATTTGCTTTCGTTACAAAAAAAAAAAATATTGAAACTTTTCTTGCAAAAAAAAATTCCTAGTTACTTTCTATGACCCCTCCCGCCACCCCCAAAAAAGTGATATTCATAGTGATTTTCCATGTTTACAAAAAAAAAAATTTATTTGTAACAGGTGACACCAGGGACCCTGTTCAAATAAATGAGGATGAGAGAGGATAGGGTATGGATGGGGTGGGGGGTATGCTGACACTTAGTCAAGGAAAGACAGATGTCCATGAAATTCTGTCCATCAGAAAAATAATATCTGTTTCAATGAAAGGAAAATATAAATCTGATAATGGGATTCTTCGGAACAAGGGAGATTGTTTTTCTTGTCGGGTTTCGTAAAAATGGATTTTAAATAACTAATGAGGGAGACAAGTACAATACTTAGATTCAAAAAGCCTGTATTGGAATCTAGGACGTGTTGTCATTTGGTCCACCTGTTATATTTAAGTTCCAGACTACCAAGTAAGTGATGGAAATTGAACCTTGGAAGATAATACAGTTTCTTTGAGGGAAAAGTAATTTGAGTTGAAGAGAAAGAGAAAAGGAGAATTAAGAGATATGGTTACAAAGAGATTCACAAGAAAAGAGAAAGAATATGAAATCATGGGATAGAGAAAGAAGAGTAATCTCCAAATGACAGAGGGGGAAGAAGCCGATTTAATAAAAACGATTGTGTTTTTACATAAAGGAGACTTTGCTGACTGGCATCGAGGAGTGCACATTGCCCTGGGCCCCTGCCCAGTGGGGTGGGATGGGGGCAGAAACCCTCATAAATCTAAGTTGAAAAGCTCTTGTTCCTAACTAGGAAATTGTCTAAACGAACTTGAAGTTATAGCAACCTACATCACAAAGCCGTTAAAAACCCAAAGAACTCAACTTTATACAAGTGTACCCTGTATATCTTAAGAATATTTTATGAATAATTATTTTGTTTGTTTATAAGAAAATGACCCAGAGTTTTTCTTTGCTTATCGATTGCCTGCCTAAATGAAGATGCAGTTTATTTCAGATATGCCCCTACGCCAGAAGACATTGACTTCATACTGGATCTGGTCTAAGTGACGGCCAAAGTAGACAGTGTTGCCACACAGACTTAGGGTCATGCATGTTTTGCGTGCCCTGAGCAGCAGAGCAGTATTTTCCAGTGAAAATCTGGTTAACCTTGAAGGGTCCACCACTAGACAGTTAAGAGTGTAGCCCTGCTGGGTTGCATCTATGGTCCTGTGAGCCAGGATCGACGAACACAGCCAGGAGTACATCACAAGTATGCTACCGTGAACAAGGACAGTGAAAAATGTGGCCCAGAGGACCTATAGAGTTATAATTTCTTTGAAATATTTGTTAAAAGAAATAGTTTTACATTTCTTGAAAAAGATGAAAATTTTCATATAATTAAAAATTACGTTAAGTCTTGTGATTAAGTTTTACTTTCAGTATTTTGAATTTATCTGGCAATATTTGCATCAGCTTTTTGCAGTTATTTTTCTGCTTACCATAAACTACCAGATGATGTCTACGTGAGCTTAGATTCTGGATGAGCATCATGAAAACAAACCATTTCTTCATTGGATTATTCGGTTTACTATTCTCATATTGAGATAATGATGATCCATATTATCAGTCTTCATCCTCTTTTTAGAGAGTTTAAATTAAATATTTCAATGGTTGTGTTACACTGAAAATTTTTTGAGTCATGTTTAAACTGATATTTGTTGAGGAGACTAGTCACGGACGAATATGACTAATCATGGGTGAAATTTTGTGATAACATTAAGTGTTGTCTCTCTACATCCAAACTAAGTTCTATAGTGGTTGTGTCAGAAGCGCCATGTTTGTTTGTTTTTTAACCCCCAAATCAGGCACGGTATCACTTGAATGTAAGGAGCTAATATTTGGGACAAAATTTGCAAGGTACTATGTAGGGAGTTGAGCAGCAAGATGTCTGTTCACATTACACTTAAACTTCTGCATATTAGTACAGTCAGGGAAGCAAGGACCCAGGAGGGAATTCCAAAGTCTAGCAGTTCAGGGGAAAAAACTAAATAGGCTTTCCGGCACCTATGGATCTCTACAGTGTAGAGGTGGGATTTTGCTGCCTGTCGAGTTAGTCAGGGATATTTACGTTGAAGAGGTACAAGGACTTGAAGTTTGTCGGAGCACTTTCCATTAAAATACTTGTAAAACAGTCACAGTGATGCAACACTTTGTCAATGAGACTGAGGTTGAAGTTTGGTCGACAGTGCAGGACAATAGGTTGGCAACTCTTTTCTAAATCCTGTCTAGGAGTAAGAGACTAGTTGCAGATGTACCAGCCCAAATGTGGCAACAAAATTCCATGCATGGGCATATGGTGACCTTGTAGAGGGACAGGATACTTTCAAACAAATAATTTTCTAGCACAGTAGAGAAGGCTCACATTCTTTGCAGCAGCCTTGGCAATGCCTTCGATTTATTTGTTCCAATTCAGGTTCCCTGTGAACGTTAAGTTGATTAGTTTGAATGAAGAACTTTCAGGTAGTGTATCATTAGGCATGTCTATCAGTAGTTGAAAAGGTTTCTTGTAATTATTAAAGGAAAGAATTTTAATCTTGACAGCATTGAATGTTACCATCCATTTTTGTCTCCATTCCATTACAGACTGGAGATCTGAAGTTTGTTAGATAAGTGTTCATTTGTTTTCCCCTCACATCTGCTTTGTATACAGCATGGTGTCCTCAGCAAATATACACATCTCGGAGACAATTTTGTTATGGAGGTCATTTATGAACATGAGGAATAATAAAGGTTCAAGGATCAACCCCTGAGGCACACCTGCATTTATTATATAATATGGTATTGGATGTTGGACCCTCACCCAATTCTCTCTCACCTAACTACAGCACAATGACAGATCCATAATTAGATGAATCTGTAATGTGAAATCTACCAAAGCCAACATAGTCAGGATTTTCTGAAAGCATTATAGTTGACAAACACAGGCTTTGTTTTGAGGAAGAATTTTTTTTTTTTTCTACAAGGTAGTCACCACTTATCAAGGCCCAGAAGCCACTCAAGGATAAGAGTTATTACGTAATCAGTAATCAATGGGATAGTAATGGAGAGTTGATAAAGTGTCTTACTCAAGGAGGTGGTTCATCAGGAATTTGTTTATGTTGGACTTGAAGACATCCAGGTTGTAGTCAGGTGGAAAACAGGCAAACGGAAGAGAGTTCCACAGGTGTGCACTTCTAAGAAAGAAGCTTTGTTCATGGAATCTACGTTTTGGTTTTGGCACAGCTAAAAAGTGGGGAAAATTTTTGACAGTGGTTTCAGCTAGATGGATGTTTATCATGAAAGATTGGCGAGGGGGGACCAGAGATTGGAGATCAGACGAGCACCTGCCATGGAAGTAACGATAAAACAAAGACAGGCTTGCAACGTCTCCTGTGGGAGAGAGGTTGCAGGGAAGAGAAAAGGGCACCCCCACTAAGCCACGAAGTCTATTTTGTACTCTGTCAAGGCAAGATAGGCTGTTTTTAGCAGCTCCTGCTCATATGTGGCAGTAGTACTCCATCCTTGGACGTACTTGTCTTTTATATAGATAGAGAATTGCATCAGCAGTGAGATATCTTCTGAAACAGTAGAAGTATCCTACCATTTTTCCAGCAACCTTGGCAACTGACTTTATGTACGTGTTCCATTTCAGATCAGGAGTAAAGGTCAAACCCAGAAGCTTGTCAAAACATGGAGCTTCCTCTAGACAAGAGCCATCCATTTCAATTGATGCCAGATGGGGATCAGAGCGTTGATGATGTAAAGATAGGAGTTTGGTTTTAGATTCATTAAAAATAATCAGCCACGTCTTCCCCCACTGTACCACGCGCTCTAGATCAGAGGAGAGAGAGAACTGTCATTTTCGGCCTTAGATGTGTTCCATAGATAGTAATGTCATCAGCATAGATGTCAACGAATGATTTAAGTATGTATTTTGGGAGATCATTGATGTAGATCAGGAAGAGAGTTGGGCCCAGGATGGAAGCCTGAGGAACTCCAGCATTAATACTGTGGGCCTCTGATTTCTGCCCTAAAACCACTACTCTTATGAGCCTATCAGAGAGGAATGATTTAATGATTGAGAAAACATTTCCAGTTATACCATAGTTGTAAATCTTGTGAAGTAGGCCTTATCGAAGGCCTTTGATATGTCAAGAGCAATTGCCCTAGAAAGGAAGCCTTTATCGAGAAATTCACTAATCCTATGAGATATAACCATTAGCACATCTGTAGACCTGGCAGAACGGAAACCATATTGCATGTCACTTAGGTTATTTCTACTGAGGTGGTTGACTACTTCTCTATTTAATATGGATTCCAGCAACTTACTCATGACACATAGGAGACTTCTTGTACTGTACTGAGAGGGAGACGATTTATCACCTGAATTCATAAATACAGGGCATACTGATGAGGTTTTCCAGGGTGTTGGGAAGCATTTCTCTTTAAGGCAACATTTAAACAGTTTTGGAAGTATGGGGGTAAGTTCTGGTTGAAGCTTTTTCAGCACTATAATTGGAATGCCGTCAGGGTCAGTTGTTTTACTGGAATCAAGGTTTTTGATTAGCTTGGCGACCTCATGCACAGATATTTGTATGTTGCATAGCGTGTTTTCTATTATAGGAGGAAATACGGGGAGTTGATGGCCTTAGTCGCATAGGGTAGAATTAACTGCAAAGTTCTTGGTAAATAGTTTGGCCTTGTCTGATGCTGACGAGATAACCTCAGGTCCATTGATGATGGTTGGGATAGAACACATGCTTCTGTTCAGGATCCTGTTTGCTATTTGCTGAAACTGGTGGGAACCAAGCTGCTGCTCAGCTACTTTTGATTTAACAGGCTGAGTATATAGCTCTCTTGCATTTTTTATTGCTCTTTTACAGTGGTTGCTGGCAGCCCTGAAAGCAGCTTTAGTCTCAGTGCATCTATTACGTTGTTGTATTATAATTAGGGCTAGGACAACAGCATATTCTTTTCATTGTTTGGACTCTCGAGTGTGTATCCCTTGATATTTTATATGCTTTTATATAGAGTGATGTGGTTCTCTGTTGATTAACTGTGTAGAAGCATGGATGTCTTGAATTGCAGGAAGGTTAGCCAAGGAAAACTCAAAAGTATGACCGTACAAAGTAGAATTTGAAGACAACCGAGTAGTTGAACTCCGAGAACTATAGAGTTAGCTTCCAAAATATCAGAAAATGTTTAATCCTTGAAAAAGGGAAAGGTAACGTTAAATGAATTGAAAAACGACTGAGGTGACCGTCACTGTGATCACAATGTTTCGTTCTATAAGGATTACGTACATCAGCCATTTCTGTATGTTCTTTACTTTTAATTGCCGTCATATGTGCCAATTGGAATAAGCACCAATATTAGTACACGAGGAATAATTTCGAGTTAAAATCTATTTAGTGTTACACTTGTAATGAAATAATTGCTAAAAAATGGAGTCATCATACGAATGGAAATTATGGAAGTAATGGTGCTTATTTCAGCATACGGATTTCATGCTTTTGAAATACTACTAATTTAGGTTAGGTATTTGTTATGCACAGAGTAAGGACATGTATCTTTAGTATATAATAAAATACTTTTATACAAATGTTTTCTTGTTGTTATTAATAGGGATCTGAGCATGGATGCATGTCTCTTCAATAAATTTCCATTGTCAAGCAAAAAATGGAGTCAACTTGTCCTCATTTACAATATAATTTAATATTAGTATCATTTATGACAACAAAATTTGCTGATAAATTGCCATTAGAAAACCTATTAATTGGCTGATTAATCGGTAATCAACCAATTTGCAAATTGCTGCATTCCTAGTATATATATATGTATAAAGTACAATTAATAAAGCGTAAAGAAGGTATTATCTATATGCGAGAGCCAAAAAGAATTAGAGAAATTCTTTCAGAGAAGACATTGGGGTAATACAAAGCTCAACAATTGAGCTGGAGCTTATATAGAATGGAAAAAAAATGATAATATAATAAATATATATACGAATGCATGTAAATTTATTGTTGATTCAATAAAGAGATTACATCAATTAGAGGTGTGTGATGAATATGCTCTTTATATTTAATAGGTATTTCAAAGCTTAATGCTTCTCATCAGAAAAAGAGAGAAGGTGCTCAGTAACATATTAGAGATGTGACTCATTATCTGGATTTTTGAGATGTGACGTCTAGCTATTACTATATTAGGAGCAGAATAATGGGGTGCAAGAGAAAAAGGGTAAAACATTGTAAATGGGGGGGGCGGAGAAAGATAGAACTACATTAGTTAAGGTGATATAATCTCCCTATTGAATTAATGGTTCAATTTATATGCATTAGTATATATATCAGGAAGAAGAATGAACACATTTCTAAAGAAATGGCAGAAACACTAAAGGAAGACCTCCAATCTGTGGTGGAATGGGGACAAAAGTGGTTGGTCGCGTTCAATGCTGCCAAGACTAAACTAGTTTCATTCAATAATTACAAGAAACCCTCTCTACCACCTATAGCAATGGCCAACGACTCTTTATCTGAGAGTACATCTTTCAAACTCCTTGGCCTAACGTTCACAGGAAACATGAGTTGGAACAATTACATTGAAGGCATTGCCAGGGCCGCTGTAAGAAAGGTGGGCTCTCTCTACCGTGCTAGAAAACTACTAACACCCGAAAGTATCCTGTATCCCTATAAGGCCACCATTCGCCCATGTATGGAGTATTGCTGTCACATCTGGGCTGGTGCATCTGCTACTAGTCTCTCGCTCATTGACAAGGTTCAAAAGAGAGTCGCAAACCTGATAGGCCCTGAACTGGCATCTAAGCTTCAGTCTCTGTCCCATCGACGAAATGTTGCATCCCTCTGCTTGTTCTACAAGTATCTTAGTGGTGAATGCTCTGACGAACTGCAATCACTTGTGCCCCCACGACGTGAGCACCCTCGACAAACCCGACAGGCTGCTGAATCCCACCCCCACACTGTAGAGATCCCTAAATGTAAAAGATCTTTTTACTCCAATAGTTTCTTCCCCAGAACCGCTAGACTCTGGAATTCTATTCTAGGTCCCTGCTTCCCCAACAGTACTGACGTGCAGAAGTTCAAGTGTAACGTGAACCGACATCTTGCTGCCCAAATCCCTACATAATACCCCAGTGGTTGTTGCCCTTGATAGTAGCCCCCTACACCAAAGTGACAATTTGCCTTGTTTGGGGTGAAAATGTAATAAAAAAAATTAAAAAAATTTGTCATTTGTTTTCATTGTTCTCTCATATATATATATATATATATATAATACTTTTTTTTAATGCTTCAGTAACTATTTTTTACCACTATCTGATGGTTATTTAGTTCTTTATTTACCATATATACTTGTGTATAAGTCGAGGTGCATTTTAAGATAAAAAATTGTGTAATTTTAGGTATTACCTGTGTATAAGTCGACTGTAAATTCTAGACAAATTAAATAATCTATCTCATGGTCTTTCTTGCGCAGGTAATTTCCTTTTTGGTATTTTTTTTTTTTTTTTGTAAGATATATTATAAATTGTTTCTCAGCATCCGCGAGTGATAATACAGGCATTTATGCAAGTATGATTCGATTTTCATATATAGATCCAATCTGCTGCACACTTACATGCAACGAACGCAAATGTTTCCAACTTTTGAACCTAATTTGTACTAATTACCGCTAACTGTTTTCTTATTACAGCTTTGACTTAAAAACTCGTAACTAAATTTTGCCTATCTTGTCTTGCTTTTTTTGTTCTGTTCTGAAATCTTTGTCTAATATGCTGTTAACCAATATCGTCTCGTTACATGTAAAACGGAAAGAAAAAAAAAAAAAGTCACCTATGTAAACGAGAACCTCCTAAATTAAAATCTTGAATGATTATCTAAACTCAAATGTAAATTAATATTAAGCCGATTTCACAAATTGATGAAAGTTAATTATTGGATTTTAATTATAAGGTGAAACTCAAATTATTCAAACTCGAGGTATATAATGCCAAAACATCCACCCATTAATATGGGAGGGGAGATTATCATCAAAAGCGTCCTGAATTGATAACTGAGCCCTGGACTCTAAGTAAATATTAATTAGTCCCTTATACCCCCCCCCTTTTTTTTTTAAATGGAGAGTAGTTAATACAATGGATGTGTTATCGGCAGCTCCAATAACTCTCGCTTCTCCTTTTTTGTCCCTAAGTCCTCATGCAAATGAGTGAATTTTCTGACAAAGGGTGAAGAAAAAGCTGCTTTAAAGGTCGGTAGTGCTTGGTAAACAGTAGTCTGAGATGTCGGAAATTTTTCTGTCTCTATTTCTATCCTTGTGGCCATGTCACTAGTAAGGGTGCTGGAGATAAACGTTTTGTCTGGTCTGACGTTATCCACCTGATAGTCAGAGACCCGAACCTTGGATTAACCACTAAGGAGGCTGTCCTATCAGCAGGCGCAAAGTACTGGTACTGCTGTATTGCCATTTGATGAATGGACTCTGGACCATGCAGTTGTCTCTGGTGAGGCCTCTCAATGCCATACTAGTGGGTAATTGTTACAGCTTTACCTTTTCATGTGCTACAAAAAAAAAAAAAAAAAAAAATTTCCTGTCTTTTTCTCTCTGTACTGCTCTAACCAAGTATGCCGACCTGTTCCACAAATCCCAAAACCTCAATATGAAACTTCTCCAGAAAAAAAACTTGAATAAACCTAGAACCCCATCTTCCAACCTAGACCCCTACTACCAGGTCTCCTTCTCCAACATCAGAGGTCTACGTTCCAACCTTCCAGAGGTTGAAACCCAATTACAGAAGACGACACCGGACATATTCTTTCTAAGCGAAACTGGAATAGGGCGAACCACTTCCCTAGATGAGTTCATAATTAACGGATACTCTAACTTAATGGGCATGGAATATGTACCTACATTAAAGATGGCTTCCCATGTGGCAGGGATATCTCTAGAGAAGATCCTAATTTACCTTATATGTGCTTCTGGGTTGCACTTGCTTACACCACTGCATTTATATTTGCCCTCTATCGGCCCCACAACAGCGGAGTTACTATCTTTAAGAGCATATCTGAAAAAATAGACCACATCCTGTCTGCACACCGCTCAGCTAACATCCACATCTGTGGTGACTTCAACGTCTATAACGTGGAATGGCTGACTGACTCAAATAAGACGGACGATGAGGAGAGGTTGTCATGATTTTGCCATTGCTTATGACCTCACTCAGATTGTTCGTGAGCCCACCCGTGTGCCCGATACTACAGGTCAATATGCAAGCCTCCTAGACCTTTTTCTCTTAACTTCCCCTGAGCTATGTTCATGTTCCATTCTTTCTCCTTTAGGATTCTCCGACCATTCCATCGTATCAGTTAAGATAAAAATGAAATGTAATAAGTCCCCAGACGTACCCCTTCACCATACTGTATACGATACTCCATGGTTGACTGGGATAGCTTCCGTACATTTATATCTGATCTACCTCTGCATTCCATGTTTAAAAATGATGTGTCCTCTATAGTATCAGACCTGACCGAATGGTTAATTGTAGGCATAAACCGATTCATATCATCTAAAAAATTCAAACAAAAACCTAACAGCCAGCCATGGTTCTCCCCAGAATGTGCTGCTGTCATCGCGCACAGAAATCACCTTTTCCACAGCTACCAATAGATGCACTGAGACTAAAGCTGCTTTCAGGAACACCAGCAACCACTGAAAAAGAGTAATAAAAAATGCAAGAGAGCTATATGCCCAGTCTGTTAAATCCAAGGTAGCTGATCAGCGGCTTGGTTCCCACCAGTTTTGGCAAATAACAAATAGGATCCTGAGCAGAAGCATGTGTTCTATCCCAACCATTATCAACAGACCAGAGGTCATCTCTTCAGCTTCAGACAAGGTCAAACTATTTGCAAAGAACTTTGCAGCTAATTCTACCCTATGCAACGAAGGCCATTAACTCCCCATATTTCCTCCTATAACACAGAACACGCTAGGTAACATACAAATATCTGTGCATGACGTCGCCAAGCTTATCAAGAAACTTGATTCCAGTAAAGCTACTGGTCCTGACGGCATCCCAATTATAGTGTTAAAAAAGCTTCAACCAGAACTTGCTCCCATACTTACGAAACTGTTTAAGTGTTGCCTTAAGGAAAACCTCATCAGTATGCCCTGCATTTAAGAACTCAGGTGATAAGTCATCTCCCTCTCAGTACAGACCAATAAGTCTCCTGTGTGTCATGAGTAAGTTGCTGGAATCCATATTAAATAATCAACCACCTCAGCAGAAATAACCTTCTTAGTGACACGCAATATGGTTTCCGTTCTGCAAGATCTACCAGAGATGTGCTAACGGTTATATCTCAGAGGATTAGTGAATCTCTTGACAAAGGCTTCCTTTCTAGGGCAATTGCTCTTGATATATCAAAGGCCTTCGACAAGGTATGGCATAAAGGCCTACTTCACAAGATCTCCAGCTACGGTATAACTGGAAATATTCTCTCTATCATTAAATCATTTCTCTCAGATAGGCTCATAAGAGTAGTGGTTGATGGACAAAAATCAGAGGCCTGCAGTATTAATGCTGGAGTCCCTCAAGGGTCCATCCTGGGCCCAACTCTCTTCCTGATCTACATCAATGATCTCGCTGAACACATACTGAAATCATTCGTTGACATCTATGCTGATGACACAACCATCTACATGAAAAATAGGTTCACCAGAAATTTAATCAAAGATTTAGCTATTTTTAAATTTCATTTAATCAATAAAACACATCAAAGGCTGTAAATGACAAAGCTCTCTCTGATTCTCTCTCCTTTGATCTCGAACGAGTGGTTCAGTGGGGGAAGACGTAGCTGGTTACCTTTAATGCATCTAAAACCAAACTCCTATCTTTACATCATCAACGCTCTGATCCCCATTTTGCATCAATTAAAATGGATGGCTCTCGTCTAGGAGAAGCCCCATGTTTTGACAAGCTTCTGGGCTTGACCTTCACTCCTGATCTGAAATGGAACACGTACATCAAGTCTGTTGCCAAGGTCGCTGGAAAGATCGTGGGATCCTTCTACCGCTCAAGAAGATATCTCACTACTGATGCAATTCTCTATCTATATAAAAGCCAAGTACATCCAAGGATGGAATACTGTTGCCATATGTGGGAAGGAGCTGCTAAAAACAGCCTATCCTGCCTTGACACAGTACAAAATGGACTTTGTGAATTAGTGGGGGATGTCCTTTTCTCTTCCCTGCAACCTCTCTCCCACAGAAGAGACGTTGCAAGCCTATCTTTGTTTTATCATTACTTCCATGGCAGGTGCTCGTCTGAACTCCAATCTCTGGTCCCCCCTCGCCAATCTTTTACAAAAAACACCCGTCTAGCTGAATCCACTGTCAAAAACTTTCCCCACTCTTTATCTATGCCTAAATCAAAACGTAGATTCCATGAACAAAGCTTCTTTCTTAGAAGTGCACACCTGTGGAACTCTGTTCCGTCTGCCTGCTTTCCTCCTGACTATAACTTGGATGTCCATGTCCAACGTAAACAAATTCCTGATGAACCGCCCCCTTAAGTAGACATTCTAAATATCCACACTAACGTACTGTACTTACAATAACCCTTATTCCTGAGTGGCTACCGGGCCTTGATAAGTGGTGACCACCTTTAAAAAAAAAAAAAAAAAAAAAAAAAAATATTGCTAATCAGACATTCTGATTAATGACATGCTGTAGATTCCAGACGTAGTTACTGTTTTTTTAGACATAATTTTTATCATGGACTATAAAAACATAAGCACATAGATTGCATGAGCCGTAATATACTGTAATAATGTGAATGCATGCGTTAAGCATCATTAAATGGTTTCATTAAATTGTTAAAACTTGTTGAACTTAGGGGAGAACGGCATATCATAAACACTACATTTCCTAACCTATTAAAAACGAACGTCATATCGAACTTGGGTCTATAGCCATGTCTAGAGAGTGAACATTGTGAGTTTTCTTATTTCGTCACATACATAAGTGCTGTTTGTTTTGAAACTTCGAGGCCCATGATTAGTTATCTGTTTTCACTGTTGCAAAACTTTAGGGGCCGCAAGGTAACATTGTTTTCATTTGTGAGCGAAGTTTATTTATGTATAAAACAGCCTAACTATGAAAAAGTTGATGAATACTTAAGACTTAGAGAAAAAAGATTTTACAGTGCTCTCAATGCGAGTAAATCATGCTAAAAATCAGTGGTTTTTCCAACTGATGACTAAAAAAAAAAAAAAAAAAAGGGTGGAGAGGGGCGCTTATCTTTTGGCAAGTTTTTTCCATTAGTAAACGAATGAAAAATCTCATTAGTAGATGAAAAATGTCTTGTCAACCTTTATATTTTTTAAAAATAAAATAAGCAAGGTCAAATTATTTAAACAATAAAAGTTTTAATAGAACAATATATGTACTTTCTATTTTCTGAACAAAGGCTGTTTCAGGAAATATTTCTAAAACTAAATTGGAACTGATCACGTGGTATCAGTTCGCAAAACTTTGACAATCAGTCGGCTTTTTTAAAGTATCCAAAAACAAAAACGTTAGAACTACATATTATGCTGACTGACGGTTCCGCTTAAGATCTTTCGAAAACTACAAAAGAAAATCATTTTGTTATCTGTTAAATAAATGCTGTAAGTGAATTTAATTTTTTTTTTCTTTTAGAAATTTACATTTCATTAAAATATTCTGCGAATGAAGCAATTAGACATTTCTTTTGGAACTTCTTTGCACACACAAAAAACAAAAAGTGAAAAATTCATTAAAAAAGGAAAAAAGTTTAACTTTTTTTTTTTTTTTAATCCTTAGCTGGATATGACCTAAAACTATATCCGATGGTGAGGCCCCAGTTTGCGGGCCTTGGAGAGTGTGGAGCCACCCTTTAATTGCTATTGCTCCCAGGTCCACTCTGACCCAGAGTGGTAGTACCTGTTAGGGTCCCAACTATGGGTTAAATAGAATTCGACTTAAAAAACAAATATACTCCATTAAAAAATCGATCCTCAAAATCACTAGATTCGTCATTAAATAACCTGAAAAAGGTTGATATGCCGTAAAACAAAGCCAACCAAACAACCTTACTTTGCAAACTAACTAGTCACTCAGAGCCGTTTAACACATTTTCAACTGTAGGGGCTTGGTCGACATTCACCAATGGCTGGTATCACAGTCATGATGTGAGCATAGATAAATGTTTTCCAACCCCTAACAAAAAATAAAAATAAAAAGGTTGTCAGAAACAGCATTAAGGCAGAGGCAATTTCGAAAGTTCAATAAATGACTTATTTAACAATAGAAATAAACAATTACCAAAAATTTACTTTTTTATATAGAAATAAAGAGGTAAATTAAGACATTAAATAATAAACATTAAAGGACGATAAGTATATAATTATATAATAAAAATAAATATAGAAATAAACCAATTTATTTAGATTTAAAAAATAACATTATTGTTAAAAATATTTTTAAAGTCAAATAGATAAATAGGAATAATTTGAGATGATTGAATAGGCTAAAAATTTAAAGATTTAGCTATTTTTAAATGAAATTTAAAAATAAGAATATTCTAGAAAGTGGAATAAAAATCAGTTAGCGATTGAAGCTGCAAAAAAAAAAAAGTTAAATTTTCAAGAGTTATTGAAGATAAAGAGAAAATAAAACAAAAAAATGAATATCAAAATATAAACAAAACATGTTATTCCCCTTGAAATTTGATGTTATTATATTTTTGTTGAATTAATCATGACTTTTTCTTTATATTTTTTAATATATAAAATAACTCCTGAAATTCATTGTTATTAATTTCATGGTGCATGTTTAATTCATGGTTAAAATATTTGTTTTGACTTATCTTCAATGAAAGAAATTTTACGAAAAAAAATCAAATCATTTTCAAAATTCTCTTAATTGTATTTCCACTTTTTTGCTGTACCAAATGTTTCCGCTACACAAAAACTTTCGATATAATGGTATATTTCAAAACAACAATTCACAGGAATCAGAATCGTATTTGGTATCAGAATCGTTAATCAACATTTTCCTGGAATCGGGAAAAAATTTAGGAATCGTCTCAACACTAATTACGGGTATATACCAAATGCACAAACAAAATGGCGTTTTCTAGGTTATGATCGAGCGCCGAATCACTCTTTAACAACATTTCCAAAAACATTACCTATTTATAAGTCAACCACCCAAAAATAACCTTGAAATCGTCTCCCAGAAATTCGAGTTATACACAAGTATATTTTAATTTCAGTCAGGATTTGCTTATACTTGAAAAAATTTTTTTCTTTGACTTTGATAAAGATTTTTCATTTTAAAAATCTTTTTTCCATCCAATATTTTGCATTTGAATTACTCGTACTACTGTTCTAATTTTGAGTGTTATTCAACATTCTTCAGGATTATATTGTCAAACTTGGCAATCTTTTTTTCAAATTCAAGAATCTACATGGAATTTTGAATGGAACCCTTTATTTAATCCATAAGGGTAGAACGCTGTTGTCCCATCTGAAGAAATTTATTATCCACTTCTTTCCATGGAAGGTAATTCTTCTTAATCAATTGGACGTTACTACTAAACTCTGAAACATCAAGGAAGAAAAACAAACAAAAAAAGAAAAATATGAGAAATAGAATTTATTAAATATAATTCAGAGTTCGTGTTATTTAAAAGTTCTTTTTTATCAGTCCTTTTCCTGGAAACTCGTTTCCGTAGTCCTTTTTGCAAAGATTAAAATTCCATGGAGGCAGAATATTTTAGAGTTTTCAAGTTTCTTAGAAACTTTCCAGTGGCGAATTTTCTTCTTAAACTTCAATTATCCTTTTCTCGATAATTGAATTCAGTTTTCAAGTGTCCTAGAAAACTTTGAGGCGAATTTTCTTCTCGGTTCTTTTCAACAATTTTAATGTCTTGTTAGGACAGAGTTGTACTTCGCCTAAGTTATTTTCCAGGCTTGGTTCTTTTCAACAATTTTAATGTCTTGTTAGAACAGAGTTGTACATCGCCTTAGTAAATTTTCAGGCGTCCCTTTTTATCCGAGACCTTAAAGGAATGCATTCGATACTTGTTGTCTCGACGACGCCCTTTCCACAACTGCCGAATTAATTAAAAAATGTCACACACGTGCTTCAATTTAGCACGAAAACGTCTCATCCAATCAACGGGCATAAGGGAGTCAGGTGACATAAAAAAAGGGGAAGCTAGGGAAGGGGGCAGGAAGGGAGTTAAGAAGGAAAGAAGGAAGAACAGAAACAGCAGAAACAAGGAAAGAAAAAAAGGAAAGAAAGATGGAAGATAATTTCCACACATCAGTCATGTTGAACATGTGACATGATCCCTAGCCTTGGTAGGGCCAAGTATTACACTAACGTTAAACATAAATTGGGTGTAAAACTTGTTTCTGCAAAGAATGAAAATGAAGGTAAAACTAGAAATAAATGAAACATGAAAAATAGGTTCACCAGAAAATTCTGACTAAAACAAAGTTTTATAAATAATAAATTGAGAAAAACAAAATTTTCTAACAAAACACTTTTATATCTACAATTCTATAAACATGTGCGCAGCTGGTAAAGTCGGTCTTTTTGGCTGTTTATTTCTTCATTAAAGGATTTTCTATGTTAACATCAACTTACTTTGACATAAACGTGTTGCTTTTTGAGGTTTGAAACGATTTTCACTGATTGAAAATACTTTGAGTCAATACGTACTTGTGAAAACTTGTTTTTGAGAATGAGGAGAAAAGCGAATTCTAATGAAGCAGAGAAAGAGTAGCAATTAGAGCCGTTTGCTTTTTAGCATTTGTAGAACCACTTCAGTCCCCACAAACATTCACAATTTGTAACCGTTTTTTGAAGACTGCCATTGGTAATTAGTTCCAGGATTTACTATCACTAAATAGAGCTTGAAATAAATTTTGTGCATCTTAACTTTACTCAATCTAGAATGTGAAATCAATCCTTATAAACCTCTCACCAATTTATCCTTTCTGTTAAACTGCTTGAAGTGCTAGGATATAATTTAGTCATTAACTACTTTCTAAATTTTATCGCATTTAATCATGTTTATTTCTACCTTTTAGCATCATTATTATCTACTCACTAAAAGTACTCACACAGACCATCATCAAAGATTTCTCTTCAAGAACGAGGTGTGGTTTTGCTTAGAGTCTGAGTAACAAGTCTTCTCAGATTTCCAATACTTGCCACCTCTTTCGATAATCTTTGTAAATTAGTTTATTGCAACAGCTGCTTACCATTGATTTCTCATTGGTAGAGACCATTGGTGTTCAGTGGAATTTGGGTAGCAATAAGCCTCCCCAAGGTTCCAGTCCTCTTTGTACTCATTTAGTGGAAGTCTTGTTAATGTTTTTTCTCATCTATTTTTTAGATTCTCCTTGACCTATTTTGATTATTTGGTGTGATGCAGCATAAGCCAACATTACATTTGGGGAAGGGGGCACAGGAGTTTATTTACAATTATACAGTTTCAGTTTTCCATGTGGTATTTCTTTGTTTTACATCTGTAGCAGTTTCTATATCTTCAGCTTGCTTCTATAACTTACATGCATTAGTCTCCACATTCAATGCTTTTCCTTAATATTTCAACTGTTTTCATTATTGTTATCCATTGTATTTTCTCAGCCATCCTTCTGATTCCAATCTCTCTCATCCTTTTCTCAAAGTTTTTCAAGATTGTTTCTAGTGCTCCTACTATTATTCATGTTAGCTTCATCTTCTATATCTTCTTGATCTCTCTAGCCAGTTCCGTGTATTTGTTCCACTGCTGATTTCTTGATATTCACTCTGTGGTCTGCTGGAACAGCAAAATCTATGGCATGACTTTTCGTTCTTGTTAACTATTATTTCATCCGGTCTACTTGCTTGGATGGATTTATCTGTTTACATATCCATGTTCTATAGGATTTTTTGACTTTATTTTTCAAGTATTGCTGCCGATTTGTGTTTGTACCGTTTGTCAGCATGTTCAAGATGCAGTTGTTTGCATAATTACTGATGTACTGCCTTCTCCACATTCACTTATATGGTTTATTGTCTTTTGTCTGCATTTATTGCTTTCTTGTGTCTTGTCAAATCTTGATTTGATGTGGTTGATTTTAATTATATTATTTTGTGTAGCTGTTATTAGGGATTCAGTTTCTCCATTTAGGTTTCCTTTTTGTAGCCATGTTCAAATGTTTTTGTTAGTCTCATTTAGGAATGTACCAATTAGAAACTTGGCCTATTACTAATTAATCAGCTTTCTAATGCCGATTTATCAGCAAATTTTGTTGTCATAATGATACTAATATTAATGTTAATTATATTGTAAATGAAGACCAGTTAACTCCCTCTTTTGCTTGACAGTGAAAATTTTTTGAAGATGCATGTATCGTCTACACCATATCAAATAACAGGCATGATGCACTGTTAACATAGACTTTTACAACTGCACCGAATTTGAGGCAAATAAATGTAAGCATATGGAAAATTCCCCTCCTTTCTCTTCTTATCGAATTAACATTATTTTTTGTTACTTTAAATCACTGTCCAAGAAAATTATTACTTCAGTTTTCAGGTTGAGGAATCGTACAGCAAATTGTGATGTGCGAACCGAAAATAAAACATTCTTCATCATATTCTTGTTCCTCATTTTTGGACTCTTGCTACCATTACATAATATATATTTTTATTTTCTGGTTTAGATAATGTATATTTTATTGAGATAAATTACTAATTAGATATCAGACATAAGTAATTTAAATACATAAAAATTAAGTAAATATTAACAACCTTCAACCATTATGACAACCAGTTTTTGCTGGAAGTATTTTGATGTCAATCCCAAGAATAAGAATACAGTTGCTTGCAAGTTATGTCAAACCATCACATCAAGAGGTGGTAAATCAGCAAAAACTTTTACGACAATTAATATGTTAAACCATTTTAGAAAAGTTTTTTCAAACAAAGCAAAAGTTGCAAATAAAAAATCGAATTACAATGAATATTCAGGGATAGACATTCCAGAACAAGTGGCAGCAACTATGAGCCTCCAGCAAAACACTAAACTACTATAGAATCAATATTGGTCAAAAAGTTTGGGATATTAACGATCACAAGTCACAAGAGATGCATTATCTGATAAGAGAAATGCTGTTGATGTTCTGTAACATCTAACATTGGATTTAATAGACATATTGCAAAACTTTGTTCAAATTACAGCATTCCATCAAAAAAGTACTTCACTGCAAAATAATTTTTGATATATTTACTAAAGTAAATTAAAAATTCGATTGTATCTTGGTGAAATTAGCAGCGTATGAACTACACAAATTTGGATAGCTACAACAGATAATGCTCCCTTTCTGTGCAAGAATAGGTGAAGTATTACACATGTTCTGGATGAGTATAAAGTTTCTTCTATAAAGTTTTCTTAATCTTGCAGGATTCAGGAGCAAATATGATTGCTGGTGTCAGGGAATGTGATTTAGAATAACTATCATACATTGTTATTCAGGCTGCAAAGACAACCATTACATCTAACAGAAATACAGTTTCTCACTTGAATCACTTTTTATTAGCAATTAGCAAATTAACTGAAATACAGGATCAGTTTAGTTCGGAAAAACAAACTCATTCAAGATGTTACCACATGGTTGAATTCAACATATGCTAAAAATAGATTAAGAACAACATAAAGCTCTGGTAATGTGTGCCGTTGATAAGATTCCTACCATAACTTACAATTGAGGACTTGTTCGAAAAATATCCATTTGAAAAAAAAAAAAAAAATCACTAAAGAAGTAAGTCACAGAATTTCAACTATATCAATTTAGCTCTGAGGTTATTTCTGTCAAAAGCTGTCCAATCTAATTCTAGTATTTTTTACTTTAGTGGAATCCTTCTTCACATTGTTGAACAATTATTTAATGGAAGATTGTCATCCTATCTAAATGATAAAAACTTGTGTATGTCTACGTTCCTCGACCAATGATTCAAATATTAATTTTAAAAGATTGGTATAGAAAACATATTTATGAATTATCAGCAGGATACACTACACTGCTGAGGATGAAGAAGCAAAAACATGTGTAAATTACAACCTGGCAACTTTTAAACCAACTGACAAAAAAGTAACCAGTAAAAATATCACAAAAGATGCTTTCATCGCTCTTAGTATAAGAAAACAATCAGAAGTAAAAGTAAAATTATTGCTAATTCAATTTCAGTCTTCATTTTTGTGGTGTGAAAAGTGAACATTGCATCATTTATAATAGCAAAATTGCACTGATAGACAATTTTTAAAGTATAATCAAATAAAACTGAATTAAATGACAGTAAATATGAACATTCAATATAATTCTATACATAATGATTATTATACCTATTTTTTAAACAATTTCAGCTGCAACTTTGATAAAAATGCTGATATGTTCAATTTTGGTGGCAGAAATAAAGTACCAAATGTCATAAACATATACTAAGTTCAAAATCACATATCACAAAACTAAGATACAGATCTGGAATGTTGCATTCCTAATCAATACATATCGTAGAATGCGATATCCAAATATCAGTTCTTTACACCAAGTACTTCTTAAATAGTATTCTCAAGAAAATGTAATTTTATGTAGTGTTTTTCACTTTGTTTATCATGTCGATGTAATTAAGTAAACGTACATGTTCAACATCAATTTAATTTTAATAAAAGTAAGAACTGCATGTTATCAACAAAATCCTTTATACAATTGGTATTTCTTTACAATTGGTTTGTGATTGTTTACAAATGATTTATTTCCGATTTGTGTGGACCATTCTGCTTTACATTGAATGCTCAGAAAAAGTCGTTTCTGATTAGTGTTTACCAGCTTTAAAATAAGCAAACGAACTTGGCTGTTTTCCAGAATAACAATGTTTTAACTGGTAAACATTAATCAGAAAGGACATTTTCATGGCATATAGGTGCAGCAGAATGATTCGCACAAACTGAAATTTTTTTAATAAGAGATTCATTCATTTTTTTTCATACGAGAATGTATCAGAAATCTTTGTCTAACGCAAAGCAACAAATGAAGGGGAACGATGCGTGCCTCTTCTTCGCTTAAGCTCTCATCTGCGGGCTGGGGGTTGAAGAATACCGCTTCCGCTGGGAGGCTACTGATATCAGTCACCTTCTAAGGGAGCTGCTGGGAACCAGAGCGATGTCTCACTGGAGTCAGACTCGCTCCCGTTGTTCACAGGTAGCCGCAATTGTGTTGTCGGCCATAAGTCCTTAATGTGATAAGGTTCATCGTCAACACACACTGCTTGCTTGCTGATCACTTCAGTGATGCGTCCAAGTCCATACAGAGTCATACATTTGCCGCACGGGTTCTTGATCCAGACAACATTCCCTTTTTCCAGTCTTCCTCCAGTTACTGTCATCTCAAGTACTGGGTTCGTTTATGCTCTTCACCCTAACGTGATACCTGTACAATGTGTCGGCCAGCGTTGTAGAGAGTGATACAGCATCCTTTATGGTCATGCTGTATAAATAAACTGCTTCAAACACCGCACAGCCTATTCTAGCAGCGATAGTTTTGACAGTCCTGTGGTTCCGCTCAATAATCCCATTCCCACTCGGTATGTAGGCACATCGGAACCGCAGATGTACTCTCCAGCCATCGGCAAACTTTCTGAATTGTTCACTGGTGAAAGCGGTGCTGTTGTCAGTATCTCCGTCGGGGGGGGGGGGGGGGCACGTTCAAGGAAGATGTTGTTTAGCTGATGGATGACGGCTGCCATATCTTGCTGGCGGAGCGGCCACCATATCGCAAACCTAGATGGGCCACAGTCAGTGAGCGTGAGGTAATCCTCGCCGTTGTGGTGAGTAACATCTATCGCCAACCGGTTCCAGTGGCTCTTTATGTCTAGTTTTCCTTTTTCCCAGCGAACGGATGCAGCTCTCAACCACTCTTTTAGCATCTGCTTTTCGTACTTCGGGGTCATCCAACTTAGCAAAATACTAGGTTCGCTTTATCCCTGGATGGTGGTGGACTTCCTTGATTTGATCAAACTGAGCAGAACATGTGGCTGTGGCGCAGGCCAGTTGTATGGGTTCGATGAATCTTCTAGTGGCGCCAATCCATCTGCGGAAAACTCTTGTTAAACAATCGGCCTTGTTCAGGCTGGATCTGACCAGGGAGATTTCCACTGACAGCACATATTCTTTGATCCTCATGATGGTAACAAGCCGCCATCGGATGAGCATCTCGCTCGTAGCTTTAGTTTGTATTCTGGCCCTCCCGGTAAGGGTGTCCGAAATCCACTTGTGGACGCAGGTAGAATCTGTAAATAGCAGCAGTGTAGTCGACTTCCAGAGGATCACCAAGTTCATCCCCTTGATGACGGCATCAAGCTCTGCTAGGCTTATATGCTGGGAGTCCCGTTCTGGGCATAACCAGCAGGCATCTTCCACCACAGCTCCATCATGGACTATTAATACGCCCGTGGCAAGAGAGCTCGCATCAACCCACACACTCAGGTCCTGGCTGCTGACACACCATATGCCCTATGCAGGGTCCTCTTTGCGCACTCTGGTGAGGACTTCCTTCAGTATTGTGTTGAGAGGTGCATCGTGTACCACATTGTCCCATACAGTGGTGACCTCAGATGCTCTCCTCTTTATTAACGCCACCACAACATGAAGCCAGCCGCCACAGGGAGGTGTCAAACCAATTTTCCGCACCAAGAAAATGCATGACATTGTGGGACTTCATTTCCCCGTTTCCAATGGTGTCTTCTCCCCGGACCTGTAAACCGAGCACCCATGCGCCATCCAGTAGTCTCTCCGGCTCCTTATTGCGGAGCTGCTCCTCTACACGCATTGCGGATGCAACTCCTTCATTCACGTACATGTCATCAATATATGCAGATGTTGTTGCCTACTTTATGCGCTCATCCTGAGCCAGAATGGTGTCAATCATTTGCATAATTGATGGCGCCACCTTTAGTCCGAACCCCATATAGGTTAAGCAGTATCTCTTCCTCTTAACCAGAACTGTCTGATAAGGCCATAGTGACTGGTATACACGCACTTGCTGCCATTCCCGTAATTTATCAGCGCAGGCCGTAAAGGGGTCCACATGTTTGTTTAACTCCCTATAATCAAGCACCAGTCTCACTTTTTGTTTGTTTGGCTGGATGACTGCCATTAGTGGGATTAAATACTTTGGAGGTCCCAATGCTTTCTCAGGATAAGGAACCAGCCATCCATTGTCGATCCAGGTCTGTAGTTCCCTATCATACTCTACGCAAGCTCCGGGGGAAATTTTGTACTCTGGCACTCTATTGAACAAATTCTCTGGCGGTTGTTCGTCTAACCACTTCCAAGCTACAGTCCAGGACTTTGTGCACTGGTCAAACTCCACACAAAAATCAGGCTTATCTAGGGTGAGTGCCATGCAAACGCACTCTTTGCGTTGGGAGAACATCATGTTCCTGGCTCCATCTTTTATTCTATAAATAGATAGGCACACGTGCACAAATTATCCGGAAATAGAAATCTTACGCTCTAGAAAGACACGACAATATGCCAGTTAGCAAAAAAGACGCAATATATATATATATATATACACCAACACATTTTTTGCTGCCAGACCGCATCACAGAGTGTCCTGGAGACATCCCAGATCAGGGCGTTGGCACCAGCTCGATCTAATCATTACTAGACGAAGGTACCTCAAACATTTTCTGATGTCTAGAGCCTACCACAGTGCTGATTGTGATACTGATCATTCCCTAATATGCAGTAGAGTCAAACTTCAACCCAAAGATTTTTACCACACTAAACAGGAGGGTGTTGCCCGTATTGATGTTAGTAAGACCACATACTCAGATCGCAATGCGAAATTCAACGAGATGTTAACCTCCATCTTCAAAGGAGATAACACCCGGACTGCATCTGAACAGTGGGAAACACTGAAAAATGCCATCCACTCTACAGCTCTCAAAGTCTTTGGGAGGAGGACAGGTAGCAAACGCAATGACTGGTATGATGCCAACTCTGCTACCCCCAACCCTCTGATTGAGGCAAAGCGTTTGTCCTTGCTCTCATACAAGGCCAACCCATCTCCTACATCGCTGGCTGCACTGAGGCTTTCCAAAAGGGCAGTTCAAAAGGCTGTAAGAAAAGCTGCAAACAACTACTGGATGGAGCTCTCCAAGTCTATCCAGCATGCAGCTGATACAGGAAATATAAAAAATATGTATAACGGGATCAGGAGAGCTACAGGACCCATAATTAACAAAACTGCTTCACTGAAGTCTAAATCCGGTGAACCCATACTAGACAAAGTTAAACAGCTAGACAGATGAGTTGAACACTACTCCGAGCTTTACTCCAGGGAAAACATGGTACATCAGTCCGCCCTGGATGCCATTGATCGTCTACCGCTGATGCATGAGCTCGATGACGAGCCTTCCATAGAAGAACTATCCTAGGCAATAGACAGACTGCCATCAGGAAAAGCCTCAGGAAAGGACTATATTCCAGCAGAGGTCTTAAAAAGTGGAAAGGCTAGCCAACTTGAGCCCCTCCATAGTCTTCTGATACAGTGTTGGAGAGAAGGCTCAGTGCCTCAGGGCATGAGAGACGCAAATATCATCACTCTCTACAAACACAAAGGGGACCGCGGTGACTGCAACAACTACTGCGGTATCTCACTGTTGAGTTTCGTTGGCAAGCTATTCGCTCATATAGTATTACTGCGACTACACGTTCTTGCCGACCGAATCTACCCAGAATCTCAATGCGTCTTTCGTTCAGAGAGATCAACAATCGATATGATCTTCTCCCTACGCCAACTGCAAGAGAAGTGCAGAGAGCAAAACCAGCCTCTGTATGTTGCCTTCATAGACCTGACCAGGGCATTCGCTCTCGTGAGCAGAGATGGACTATTCAAAATTCTCCCACTGATCGGATGCCCACCAAAACTCCTCAGCATCATAAGATCCTTTCATGATGGCATGAGGAGCACTGTGCAATTTAACGGTGGCATGTCTGCTGAGTTCGGGGTGAGGAGTGGTGTCAAACAGGGTTGTGTGTTGGCCCCAACACTCTTCGGCATCTTCTCCCTACTCCTGAAGCATGCTTTCAAGAACACAACAGATGGTATCTGCTTGCACTCCAGGTCAGATGGTGGTCTCTTCAACATCGCCAGACTCCGCTCCAGGACAAAGACCAGGACAGTTCGGATAAGAGACATGCTGTTTGCCGATGATGCAGCTATAGCATCGCATCAGGAAGATGGTCTTCAAAGACTGATGGACAGGTTTGCTAATGCTTGCAGCCTGTTCGGTCTGACCATCAGCCAGAAGAAAACCCAAGTCATCGGACAAGCAACCGCCTCGCCACCCAGCATCACAATCCAAGGCACACCACTAGAGGTCGTACGTCAGTTTCAATATCTAGGCTCCACTGCTTCAGACACCCTCTCATTGGACGTGGAGCTAAACAAAAGGATTGGAAAGGCATCCACAACCCTCTCTAAACTAACTAAAAGAGTCTGGGAAAACAGGCACCTTACCACTTCCACCAAGATGACCGTCTACAGAGTGCATCCTCAGTGTTCTACTTTATGGGAGTGAATCCTGGACTACATACTCAACACAAGAGAGGAAACTCCAGGTCTTCCATATGAGGTGTATACGTAGGATACTTGGTATCACATGGCAGGACAGAGTGAGTAATACTGATGTTCTGCAGAGAGCGGGCATCCCATCCATTTACTCCCTACTGCGTGAGCGACGTCTTCGCTGGCTGGGCCATGTGCGCAGGATGGATGATGGGCGCATCCCTAAAGACCTTCTCTATGGCGAGCTTGCCTCAGGCTCAAGAAAGAGGGGGCGACCCCATCTTCGCTACAGGGATGTCTGCAAGCGTGACATGAAGGCTTTCTCGGTGGACAGGAATACATGGGAAGCCTCTGCAGCTGACAGAACTGCCTGGAGGAAAATGATACGCCAGGGGATTATCATCAGCGAGAGGACCCTCCATGTTGAAAACGCTGCAAAGAGAGCTAGGAGAAGAGCGAGTGTACAGGCGGAACAGCCGGACGAAGCAGAAAATTGCATAACAACCTTCGTATGTCAAGGCTGTGGCAGACTATGCAAATCAAGAATTGGTCTCTACAGTCACACAAAAGGATGTATACAGGCAACATCTTAATACGGCGCTGATCCATAGTCGTTTCGACTGACGGATGCCACACAAAAAAATATATATATACACACATATATTAAGTAATGTGATTGATAATTTAAAATTTAAAAATCAAATTATAATTAAATTAAAAATCCGTTTCATAAGAAGGAACAACAACAAAATCAATTATCTGTACGATCGTTTCGGAAAACAATGCTTTTTATTGTGGTAGACATCAAGTTACGTACAATAATTACATATAGTTTTTTAATAAGCAAGGTCTCCTCGTCAGCAAATTTTGAAGGGTTTTTATTAAATTTAAAAGACACCATAAATAAACCTAGCATTAAAAGTAAGGCAGATGTATCCGAAAAAAATTGAAATAAAAGGTCTGGATTTAAAATTTATAAGAAAATAAATATGGATTAGAGATAGAAAAGAAATAGAGTAAAATATAGATTTGAATTTAAATTATAAGTTTGCTTTAAGTACCACATTTCAAATATATACATGCATATATATGAAAAAATAGACACACATATATACATAGATATACAGGTATATACATAAAAATATATAGAGAAATTTACCTTTTAATTTTTCGCCTTTTGAAATCAGGAACTATGGTTAAAATACTCATTTAGATGTTTGCTATAGCTTTTTACCTTATTGAATGATGAATTTTAAAAGGGGGGGGGGTACGCCCGTGCAATAAATTATTTCCGTTAGCGTACTTTTGATTTAAAGACGCTACGGTTTATATTTCGAATGTTGTTTGTGTAATTATATGTTGTAAGGGGAGATAATTGTCATATTTTCTTTACTTTTTTATTTAAAGGGTGTAAGGGGGATAATTAGTCTAACTTAATTTATTAAAAAAAAAAAAAATGTAATCTATTTTTACTAATAAGTAATTTTTAATGATTTAAGGTGGTTTATATTTATTAAATTTAAACCAATGTTTATGACTGCATGTAAATATTAGTTCCTGTCTTGAATTTAATAGTGTGGTTGTATTTTTTATATCTTCATATTTTACAATTTTTAAGGTCTCTTTTGTACATAGTGCACAAAATTTATCTCCTGGTTTATATGATTTGCAAGTCTCAATTATTCGCCATTTTAAGTTGAAAGAAATATTGCTATTTTTTAGTTGCCAAATATAGTTGGATAGAGTAGTTTGGTTTGACAGAGAGTTATTTTTAAAAGAATGTTTGTGCGTTGAAATTCTATGTTTTATTAGGCCAGATGTGGAACCAAAATTAGCTCTAGGACATTTACCTATCGAGCTTATTATATATATCTAAATTACAACGAGCACTTTCTCTTTCCTGTATTTTAATTAAATTAGTAATTTCACTGTTACATTGAAATACACTCAGCTCTTTAGACTATTGTTCTAATCTCCTTTAAATTATACACACACATATATATATATATATATATATACACACATGATGATTGCAAAGTCTTGCCAGACGAGTGCCACTCCCTCAGTCACTGAAAGTCCATGTGCCCGAAGATGACTTAGTCCTGCCAGCGACTTGCACACCCTCAAGCAGAGATGACACTGAAGACGGTCATTGGTATACATATACACACATGCACATACATACATACACATACATGTGCACACAAACATATACATACATAAACATATATATACATACATACATATCCACATATATATAAACATACATACACATGTACATATAAAAACATACACATATACACACATACATATGCATACGTACATACATACATACATATAATGATTGCCAATCAGTTATTACATGCTTCCAGCCTTTCAGGCCTACACAGGTCACAACTTTTCCATCGTCACAGGATTTCTTTTTTCTTTTTCAGACAAATGTCTGAAGGAGTATCTATACAAAGATGTTATTACAGAGTTTTAGCTTTGTACGACAGTTAAGTCTCTCTCTCTCTGTTCAAAATGTTGAGATCCAGCAACCAGCAAGAGCAAGACCAGCTTAATGTGAATACTGGTCTTCCTCTTTGTTTTTTTTTTTTTAAATCAGATTTACTTCTTCTAGAGGGGTTGCCTTCAATACAGCTTACAGGAGTCCTCTACACCCCACACACGCATGAAAATAAACATGCATGCACACATACGTGCATACATTCACATGCATGCAAACAGGCATATGCATGTACACATACACACATAGACACATGTACATATGCATATACACACATCCACATACATGTAGAATACACATGAAGGAGCGTTCCAAATGTCATAAACCCTCAATAATCAGGGCGATGATGATGGGTACGATTAAATGAATTTAACATGAATAAAAAAGAAAACAATCCAATACACACAATTCGTAGAAGAGACAGTCACTCGTTGAAGTGTTTGTGCAACTTTACAAATAAATAGACGTAGAAATCAGACGAAAACATAATCCAACAGGTCAGCATTTAAAACAGCTGGATTTTTTTAAAATAAAATGTTTTTTTATAAGACTCACACTCCTGCTGTAGACAATAATGATGACAAATTTCACACATTATTTTATAAATAAATAGGCGTATAAATCAGATGAAAACAAAATCCACACACACACATATAAGTTTGGACCATACATCAGTACCTTCGATATATATTATATATATATATATATATATATATATATATATATATATATATACATACAAAAGAAGGTAATACGGAAAATTAAAAAAATAAAAATGGTATTACTAAACAGAAGCTTTCTGTTGTTTTTAAGAATGTGTTTAAATACACATATACACATTTGTTTTTTCATCTTTTCCATTTGCTTAAATGTCTTTACTATTTTCATATTGTTTTTTGTCATATTTAAAAAAAAAAAACTTTAATTTTATCTGGTGGATCTGGTGGATTTTCTTGAAGCATGAATTTACGCTGGACATACTATTTCTCATTCTTATGGATTATCAATGGACTTTACTGGATTTTACCTTCTTTTTCAATGGATTTTTACCATATTCTTTTATACTTCTACTTTTTTTTATTGTTTCCAATCATTTTGAATTTTAATGAACTTTCACCAATTGTTAAAAACTTTTTTAGGCAAATATGATTCAATTCATATTTGTAGTTTCTTTAATGCATTAATTTGCAAAATTTATAGTATATTTTGCAAACCTCTTTCCTCTGATAAGAAGAATTGCATTTTTCGAAACTCAGCGGAAGAAGGTTTTTCAATTTTATCTGTAATCCTTGTCAGATAAGGAAAACTTCTGTATACCTTCTTCACAGGTTTTTTTAACATTGTTTTGAAAATCTGAATTAATAACTATTTACAGGGGACTGGGGACTGCCTGTAAATTTAATATTCCTTGATATTTTTTTCATGGGAAGAAGCCGGTTCAATCCCCAGGGATGAATATTGTATTACAACAATGACAATAACTATTCATCATTCAATTGCTTTGCATGTTCGGATTACAGGATCTGTATTAAGTTGCATTCTTTTGTCTGCCAAACCAGATACTGGTGACACATAGCATATTTTGATTCTAGAGTTTCTCTTAGTTTTTTGTTTTTTTTAATGATTTTGAATTTTATTAGAAAAAAAAAAGAAAGACACACAAAAAAGTTAAGTTTAACCTAAAAATCACTTTGCACACCCAGGTGTATTAAGTGCACAACTAAAAATCTGATGATTAATGTCACACTTTTGTGTTGCTAACTCATATTTTTACACAAATATAACAGCATCAATACATCAATGTATTGATAGGCATTTGCTAAACTTGTGTTCTTTATTTCAACTAATCTAATCAAAAGTGACAAGTAGAACAAGTGCTGTTAGCTTCTTCGAAGCATTATGTAGTCTAAAATGTAATTAAAAAATTAATTACAACCCTGTAGCGAGGAGTGAACCAGAGATCTTTCGGTTGCAGATTGGGAGTCTGCCAATGGGTTACATCCATTCTGCCCACAGCTATAGAAAACGGGCCAATAGGTCACTCAGCGTCAGTTGAGGAGGATTGCTCTGGTCGCATGTTGCTGCCTTCATGCTCAGGATCGTGTTCTGTCAATTCAATGGCATCTCTTTGGCAGATGTGAGTTCTGTCGGATGTGCATTGGATTTTCATAATACCAACATATTTACTTACACATTAAATAATATAAAAAAATAATTTATGTATGAGCGAGTGTCTGCATCTATCAAACACTCTTGTCTTAAGTTAAAAATAACTGAAAAAAATAAAAGAAACTAATCACTTTCTCTTGATTGTCATACATCCCAGTTAAAATGCATCATGAATTATAATCCAACAATTCAAACATTAAGAAATGGCGTTTTTTTAATGCATGAAGGAATAATAAACTAAAATGTAAAATAGTAAAACATCAAAGAAAACTAAAATGTTAAAATATATATGCAATACATTACTCACAAAAATATGGAGAAAAGTCAGTCAGATTCTGAAATTTTGACTAAAATACCATTTGTATCGAACAAATCTATATTTGATTCTGGACAACAACTTTATATATTTTTCCTTTATTTTTTTCATACTTTACAATAGCAAAATGTATTTTGCTTTAGTGCTTTGATACTGTCAGTATGGCAGTGTGACCCAGTTGCCCAAGATTGGGTAGATGCCATCTTAATTATGTTGTATAAAGGAAAGCGTACAAGGTCTGATTCTGGAAATTATCCAGGTATCTCACTGCTGAGTGCGATTGGAAAGGTATTTGCACGGCTCTTGCTAAACCGATTTGAAAAGTATGTATATCCTGATATCCTTCCGGAATCCCAGTCTGGTTTTAGAGGTGGATAAGGAACTGTGGATATGGTGTTTTCTGCTAGACAGCTCTTGGAAAAATGTATTGAACAGTGTATGCCTCTTTGCCAGGTGTTTGTGGACTTAACCAAGGTGTTTGACACAGTCAACCGTGAGGCTCTCTGGAAAGTGCTGGAAAAATTTGGCTGTACACCTGCTTTTACAGACAAGTTCAAGCAACTTCATCGTAGTATGAAAGGTCGCATCAACTTCAATGGCCGGCTGCACCAACATTGTTTTCACTATCTGACTGCTGTGCTCTGGTATGGTTTCCACGATTGTGATATGGGTGTTTATATTAGATTCCGAATGACTGGAAAGGTGTTCAACCTCAGAAGATTCCAAGTTAAAACACTTGTTAGTGATGGGCTTGTTAGGGAACTGTTGTATGCTGATGATACTGACCTGGTAACACACTCCCCAGTAGATATGCAACTAATGATGGATCTCTTTACAAATACTTGTACCTGCTTCGGACTGACAGTTAGCATTAAGAAAACTAAAGTCATGTACACTCCCTCTCTCGATGATCTATATGTGGAACCTGATATCTTTGTCTGTGGAAAGTGCCTTGAAGTTGTAAAAAATTTTGTCTACCTTGGGAGTACCTTATCAAATGATGGCACTCTTCATGCGGAAATAAGACAGAGAATCAGCAAGGCATCTGATGCTTTTAGAAGGTTACAAGATAGAGTCTGGTCTGACGGTGATCTAACTCTGACAACTAAAATTTCAGTATATCAAGCATGTGTAGTACCATCCCTGCTCTACGCATCTGAAACTTGGACCATGTACCGGTCACATATAGAATTGCTTGGTTTAAAGTGGTATAGCTTTCTCCCTGATACATATATCTTTAAAAAGGCCAAAACAACCAGTATTGCTACCATTGCTATTAAGAATCAGATGCGTTGGGCAGGTCATCTCATCCGGCTTGAAGACTATCAACTCCCAAAACAGTTGTTCTATGGTGAGCTCTTTCTTGGAAAAAGACCCCAGCACAAGCCCAAAAACGTTTTCGTGATATCATCAAGGAGAGTCTGGTGAGCTTTCATATTCCTGTTGACAGTTGGAAGTCCCTAGCGTATGATCGCAAGCAGCGGAGGACACGGATATATAGGGGCGCAGAACACTATGAAGCAGCAAAAATAGACTGAGCGAAGCTTAAGAAAGCATGTAGGAAATGCCAGACCTTGCCGCCCAACCATGGAGATCTTTGGATCTGTAAGGTGTGTGATCGGGCTCTGTTGTCGAAGGCAGGTTTTGTTAATCATATGAAAGCCCACGATAATACAGGTTTCGCTGCTGTTAGTTTATTACAAATCAGTGAATATTTTCAGTGTCATGTCTGCTTGAGGGTGTGCAAGTCGCTAGCAGGGCTAAAAAGTCATATTCGGGCACATGGACTTTTAGTGACTGAGGGAGTGGCTCTGACAAGATGGTGCAATCATCATATGTGTGTGTGTATGTATATATATATGTGTGTATATGTATATATACATGTGTGTGTATGTGCGTGTATATATATATGTGTGCGTGTATGTATATATATATGTGTGTGTGTGTGCGTGTATGTATATATATATGTGTGTGTGTATGTATGTATATATATGTGTGTGTGTGTAAATATATGTGTGTGTATATATATATATATATATATATATATATATATGTGTGTGTGTTTGTGTATGTAAAAATACTCAGTGTGAGCGACTTAAAAATACAATTGCAAATTACTTAGGACCTATCGAATCATGGCTGATGGAACGAGAGTAAATAAAGGATTCCGTTTGAAATTCTGTGCAGATTCCCAAGTTCGATAAGCTAGATCTGAAGAAGATTGGAGGTTACATGGGCTGAAATTTTGTGCAAATAACACTCAAGATGAGAACAGTCGTCTGAAGAATCCAAGTAATATGAATTTATTGTAAGCTTAACTTATTAATTAGATACAAAATTATTAGTAGTATATCACATTTAATACAGGGTGGAATGATAAGATTGTCGCCCTAAATAAAACAACACTACAGCTTTATTTTAAAACTTTTATTGAAAAAATCAATCTAGGTAACTTGATTATGTAGTAGAGCTGACATCTATTCAATGTAGTTGCCTTCAGCCTCAATCACCGTCTCTATATGGGTCTGGAACCGAGAGCATGCCTTGTCCAAAAGCATTGGCGAGAGCTTGGTGAATACTCAGAAAATGACGGCGATTAGGCTGGCTTTGGTGTTGTGGAAGGTCATGTTGGTGATGATCTCAACGTATGATCAAACAAAGTAGTCCAGTAGGTTTAGGTTGGGGAAGGGACCAAACGAAGTAGTCCAGCGAATTCAGGTCAGGGAAGAAAGGGGGGGAGCAATAAAAAAAAGAGTACAAAGTCGTAGCACTCCTTCTAAAGGCAAGCCTGGGTCTCTTTGGACTTGTGAGCTAGCGCTGTGTCCTGCTGCCACACCCAGGGTCTGTCAGCAGCCACCTGACTGCACGAAGAGATCACCACACTCTTCAGCACAACACTTTGGTGTTGACCTTTCAAGCCTTTTTTTTCAAGATGTGAGGTGGCATGATGTGGCCTTCACTTGAAACCACACCAAAGACTATAACCGTGAACGGAAACTATGTTTTCATCACTCTGGGCAGGTCCCTATTATTCGTGGCAATCCAACGATGCATTTTGAGGGTGCTGGCAATGGTTCTGTTGTCATAAATTGGATCGGTAGAGAGTAGGAGTTGCACAGCAGCGTATCTCCAATCTCGCTCTTTGAACATTGTGTCACTTGCAGACATGATAGAAGGCTCCTATCACTCTTTGGATTTGTACACAACTGGCCAACTGGTCTGCAACAAAAAAAAGAAAACCATTTTTCATCAAACAGAAATGGAATCATGTCGTCTTTTCTAGAGTGATAATTTTATTGTTCCACTCTGTACTTACTGTCAAAATCATAATATCTGCTAGAATTAACATGATGTTTTTTTGTTTTGTTGTTTTTTGTCGCCGATATGATTTGTTGGTGACATAATCACAACTCTGATCTTTTATTAAAAATTAAAAAATAAAAATTTCTACACGTGGCTTTCACAACATTATGTAAAATATGCCAAATTAAACCCTTGATAAGAAAAACTAGGCTAATAAATCAAAAACATGTCAGACAAGATATTGTGATATGTGGCTTCTCATTTTCCAACCAAAACTCACAAGAATGACTGATGAGAGCCATAAAACACAAGGTGTTGATCACTTGTTCTGAACTTCTGTATCTATACTCCTATAAATTTAAAAAAAATTTTTTTGTGCATTCATATTCATATTAAAAACCCTTTCCTATTTATTTAAAAAGAAAATACAACTTTGTATATATGGGTTGTTGAATTGGATTTATCTGAAAAAATCTAGTTAATTTGCATATTCTTTTAAATATTCATTTTAATTAATTCCCTCTTAATTTTTTCGGTTTTCTTATGGGATGACCATCTTTAGTTAACTATTACATGTAACTATATTCATGCAGAGATTCTACATGATTTATACTTGCGTAAAAAGGTTACAGTAAACACAAAACTCTTTCTATATATATATATATATATATATATATATATGTTTATGTATGTGTATATATACGAGTAAAGGATTTTTTTCATTACTTTAAAAATGCTGTGAAGAGCATATCAATTCAATTGATAAGAACTAAAAGCAAAACAAAAACATTTTCAAATTTATTTGGACGTCAATTGCGTCTTGTCAGTTAAACAAAATCATTTTGTGTGAGTAAAGTATTTTTTAATTTTAAAATGTTGCAAAGAGCATATCGATCCTATTGATAAAAAGTATTTGAATCTCCGCAAATGCCAACCCTATGTCATAGTTCATGCGGAGGTGATAACAGTATAGGATTGCTTCAACAGGCTATATCGGATGAAAGAGACATTTCAAACCTAAATCATGGCAGAATGAAAATATAGTTTACAGTAATCTAGTCGGACCATTCATGGCGAGAAGACTGAACTAACTAATGGGTAACGTCATGGAGAGCAGCATGACAGTTATGCGTCTTGGCGGAAAAACTAAAGAACCAGTTAACAGCAGGGTACAAAAGATGCTGAGCGGAAGAATCATTTAGAGATCAACAGTCAGGGTCAAACAGTCTAATTAAGAGACTACTGCGATTCGCCTGCAGATATAGCTCACACAGCTGATATTATCCGAGCTATTGAAAGATTCAATATGACTAAATCAAACCAGAATTCCATACCGCATCGATCGCCACACGGGTAACCAAGGGTCGTGACTTGGTGTGCCAGCACTGGCCACAGCTATTGACAAGTATATTACAGCACCAAAACTTAGTACGTCTACTTTTTGCTCGCCTATCAAAAATATCCACCTTTAATGTACAGACGCTTAAACCCACATCTCAAATATCAGAACTTGTTGCTTCATCCAAAGATATTATTTTGTCATATTATCGATATTGTGTGTATTCTTCCACAACGCCATGAAATTGTTAACAGCTGGATACTGGTATCTGTGTCAGTATGGAAAAATTTGACAAATAGTACCATTGGGGGAGTAGGGCTTTCCCAAAAAGGGGGCACTCTGTAGTATCCAAATAAATAATAATTGTCTCAGTATGAAGGGTTTCCCCTACATTGATCAAGGACCAATTACAGAACAGATACTACCTGGCCAGAAGGCCAGGAGTTTGCGTTCAAATAGTTTTGCTGTATTTATACAAAAAAGACAAACAAACGGCTGACACAATGGGAAGGTGGGAATTTTTTAAAACTCGATTAAAAAAAACAAAAAAACAGATAGAAACGATGTTTGTTTGCGAATCTGAGATATTACGATCTGGGAAGTATGCGAAAACTTCTCGCGGAATCTAACCGATGCGAGAACCCCCAGCCAAAAAGCCTTTCGCTTACATACACAAACGCTCGTGCCCATTTTGCCCTTTATATAATAGACTAACAGGGCTACCCGGTGTTGCTCGGGACCGTATAAACAATGAGAAAATTGAATTTGATTTTGAATATATTTGTTATTCTTAGGAGAGAGGAATTTTTAATGTCTAAGTATCATTTGCTATTTCGAGCAAAAGAATATTTTCCCTACCTAGGACGGGTATTACACGTATTAAATAATTGTATCTTACCTAGGGTAAGTAATTTACAGCATGTATATGAAATTATTTTTCCTTTGCAAGGAGGGATAATATACAACATATATTTAAAATAATTTTATCTACACTTAGACGGGTGATTTAAATACATATATGAAACAATTTCACAAACTTTTTTTTATCCCAAAACGGACATTGCTCTCTCCAACCCAACCCCCAAAAGAAAACTCAAGAGCACGTTTAAAATTAACATAATCATGCTTCTTTCTACCCACTACTACAATCCCGGATGATAACAAAAAATTTTAAAAAAATATAGATCACCCCCTACAGAAACTGGCCTAGTAAACTTTCGTAGAAAACCAACAATATATATGTATTAATTTAATTTCCAGATCGTAAACTGTTTTAGCCATATCCGGAATCGACTTCACAAATAAAGTAATTTTGAGATAGAAAATTGTTTAAGCCATTTACATTACAAACTTTATGTTCTACCACCCTCATTTAATCCAGAGAGACGCTGATTATTCTGCTAATATATATTTGCGCCTATCTCATTCAATCCCTGGCAATGTCAAGAATTTTGCTAATATATATTTCCATCAATCTCCTTCAATCCCTGGTGACGCCAGGGATATTGCTAGTAAATTTTCTCACCTATCTCATTTAATCTTGACCAACGCTGGGTATTCTGCTAGTGTATATGTGCAGTTATCTAATACAATCCCGGACGACGTCAAGTATTCGTCTATTCTGTATTTGTACCTATATCATTTAATCCCCGGCGATGCCAGGTATTCTGTTAGTATTTATTTGCACCTATATTATTAAATTCCGAGCGATGCCTGGTATTGTGTTTCTATATATTTCCACCTATCTCATTCAATAGGGGGCAATACAGGGTATTCTGCTAATATATATTTCCACCTATCTCATTCAATCCGAAGTGACGCCAGGTATTTTGCTAATATATATTCTCACCTAATTCATTTAATCCCGGGCAACGTCGGGTATTCTGCTAGCATATATCTCCATCAATCTCATTAAATCTTGGGCGACGCAAGGTATTCTGTTCGTATATATATTTCAATCAATCTCATTCAATCCAAGGCAACGCCAGGTATTGTGCATCTATCTCATTCAATCCCAGGTGCCCGTGTATTCTGCTAGCATACATTTGCATGTATCTCCTTCAATCCTGGGTGACTCCGGGTAATCTGCTAGTATATATTTGGACCTATCTCGTTAATTCCCATAAGTCTTGCATATGTTACTAATTTTGACAACCATTTTTCATAATTCAGTCCACATTATCGTCCCCCTCTTACTAAAATAATAACTTTGATACATTGTCTGGGCTGTATATTTCATTACGAACACACCCATCAAATAACTCACAATTCATCATTTTTTATAATTCTTGGATATGTTACTAATTTCGACAATAATGTTTCTTGATGTAACCAACATTGTCGCTCCCCCTCTTACTAAAATAATAACTTTGATACATTGTCTGGGCTGTTTATTTCATTACAAATGCACCAATCAAATAAGTCACATTCAATTATTTTTCATAAATCTTGGATATGTTACTAATTTCGACAATCATTTGTCTAAATTGAACCCACAGTATCGCCTCCCTCTTACTAAAATAATAACTAGGCTGTTTATTTCATTACAAATCACACCAAAC
Organism: Euprymna scolopes; assembly: GCF_053919585.1. Lineage (NCBI taxonomy): Eukaryota > Metazoa > Mollusca > Cephalopoda > Sepiida > Sepiolidae > Euprymna > Euprymna scolopes. Next base: position 107,197,143 of record NC_136487.1, on the reverse strand, counting down.
TCACATTACATAATTTTTCATAATTCTTGGATATGTTACTAATTTCGATCATCATTTTTCTTAATTTAACCCACATTATCGCCCCCCCCTCCATTCTAAACTAATAAGTTTGATACATTGTTTGGAATGTTTATTTCATTACAAACACACCTATCAAATAACTCACATATCATAGTAATGTTAACTCATAAACGGTTTCTGCCATTTCCGAAACTGTCTTCCTATCCACCAACCCCCTGTTAGAAATATACATGAAACATAGTAATGTTAACTCGTAAATAGTTTCTGCCATTTCCAGGACTGACTAAATATCCCCCACCCCACTCGTAAAAATATACATGAAATATAGTAATATTAACTCATGTTACAAGAAAGGCTGTCTCCTTTTCTTGTAAATGAGAAAAACATTAGATAAGTGAAAATGAGATTAGGATAGACAGAGATTCGAACCTTGTAAGCAAAGTTCAGAAATAGATTCAGAAAATGGAATGTTAGGATTTCGCATTGTTCAATTTCATATGAAATAGTTTAGATATGTTTGTAAAAAGAATTTAATTGTTCAATTCTTTTTATGAAAACTGAATTAAAATAAGGTCAGCTAGAAAATAATGAACAATGCAATATATGTTGACAAATAGGTTAGGGAAAAAATAGGTTAGTGAGAATTCTTTGTCTGCAAAAGTGTGTTGGGAACATGTGCCGAACCACGCATGTTTAAGCCACGCGAGACGATCACGTGTGGAGCCATACACATGATGCCATAGCAGAAAGGGAATTTCTCAATATAGGAGCTAGTTTTAGTCAGATCGGAGTTGGAGACAGGAGGCAGAGTCCAGATCGAAGTCAGCACAATCAGCCGGACAGAGAAGAGGGTCCCCCTTAGCGGCAAAGGGGTATAACATTAAACATGTAGAAACGACTTTGAATTCCTTGATGTCATCATCATTCGACTGGTCGATGTGATAAGTTATCGTCATGTTTTTTTATGTCTTCGTGTCATCATTCAACAAGTAAAGGTAATGTGTAATCATCTTATATGAACTTTGTATAACCTCATCCTAAGTAATGACTGTCTCTCCATCCTAAGTAATGACTGTCCCCTCCTGTGTTAAAAGAAATGATCACCCCCCTCTCTCCCTCCATGTAATACGTATAAATGTCTTCTCTCTTTCATCACCATTGTATATCTTTATTACATGTACCCGTTACATGTCTTCGCCGTTTCTCCCTAATTTGAACCACCTAGTTATACAACAGTAAACGGTTTCTGTCATTTCCGGGATTCACTTAATATGCTCCCACTTCACTGTTAAAAATATACATGAAATAGATATGCATTTTTATGTAAATTAATACATAAAACGTTAACACGGTTAGGGATTAGGCAACCATTACTTCAACATTAATTCCTGAGGGTAGTATCAGTCTCAGCATTCCAGTGACTTTATGTAATTTTTGGAATGTTACAACTAAACCCCTAGCATGCACTCATTTACCTGATTTTTGGAATCAGCAGTTCAGCCATGTGATTTTTGGAATATGACATCTTATGTCAATTTTTTGTCCAGAAAATAGTATGTCACTCTGGATTATAATAACACGACAGAAAGAGCTGACGTCACATTCGGTGACATGACTAAGCCTTTTTTCAAACATGTATAAACAAGAAAAGACCCTTAAACTTAACACACAAAGTGGTCAAGGTGGTGATCGCTCTTGGACTTTTGCAAAATTAAGCTTTGTACACTGTCGGAACAGGTACTACACTAATCCCACACAACGCCAAGAAAGACGTACCTTTCTTTTAGTTTGGCTTTTTTATACAGAAAAGCCAAAGAAACACAGCAAGTGAAAAAAAAAAAAAATTGCGAAAATAGCGTGTAAAAGTCACCAAAATTAAAGGTACACTCAAACTCGTTTCATAAATCTTCGATATAATATACGGAGTATATAAAAAGCTTTAAGAAGGAGTGACCCCACCGAGCGCCCCCCTGAAAAAAGCCTTTGGCAGACATACACAAAAAAATGCGCGCACACACAAACACACACATTTTCGCTTTCATATAATAGACTAGAAGAGAGATCCAACATTGTTTGGGATTGAATGAATATCAACAAATATTCCACCCTTCCATACTTTTATTGTCATCAAAATTGGTGAAATTGCCCGTTTTTTAATCATATCAATTGTAATGGGACGAAGCTTCATATGTCTTCTCAAAGTGACTTAATATGACATAAATGCGGGAGTGCCTCAGGGGTCTATCCTTGGACCTCTATTGTTCCTGATATTCATAAACGACCTCCTTGATAATATTGTTTCGGAGATGGGTATATTTGCCGATGACACCACTCTCTATAACAGATATGAGGGGAAAACAAATGAACACATATCCAAGAAAATGGCAGAAACACTAGAGGATGACCTCCAATCCGTAGTGGAATGGGGACAAAAATGGTTGGTCTCATTCAATGCTGCTAAGACTAAGCTTGTTTCCTTCAATAACTACAAGAAACCTTCTCTACCACTAATAGCAATGGCCAAGAACACATTGCCTGAAAGTACTTCTTTTAAACTCCTCGGCCTAACGTTTACAGGGAATATGAACTGGAATAGATACATTGAGAGCATTGCCAAGGCTGCTGCAAGGAAGGTTGGCTCCCTCTACCGTGCTAGAAAACTACTTACGCCTGCCAGTATCCTATACCTCTATAAGGCAACCATTCGCCCATGTATGGAGTACTGTTGTCACATCTGGGCTGGTGCATCTGCTGCTTGTCTCTCGCTCTTGGACAAGGTTAAAAAAAGAGTCGCCAACCTGATAGGTCCTGAACTGTCATCTAGGCTTCAACCTCTGTCCCATCGACGAAATGTTGCATCCCTCTGCCTGTTCTACAAATACTTTAATGGTGAATGCTCTGACGAACTGCAAACACTTGTACCTCCCCGACGTAACTACCCTCGACAAACCCAACAAGCTACTAAGTCTCATCCCTTTACAGTGGAGATTCCTAGGTGCAAGAAAGCCTTTTACTCCAATAGTTTCTTCCCCAGAACTGCAGGTCTTTGGAACTCCCTTCCGGGATTCTGCTTTCCCAACTGCAATGATATGCAGAAGTTCAAGTGTAATGTTAACAAACATCTTTCTACTCTTCTCCCTTCATAATGACCCCGCTAATTAATTCCCTAATAGTAGCCCCCTGCTTCAAAGTGGCACTGTGCCTTGTTTGGGGTGAAAATTGAATAAAAAAAAAAAATAAAAAAAATCCACAATACACATAGCCTTCATTGCACTGTAGAGAGTCTATTGATTTTATAAAATTATTTTATATAATGGCTTAAATTAAAGTTTAAAATGCAAAAGTCAAGCATCATGGTTCAATTGTGGTCTAAAAAAGAAACATTCATTTTGAATGCACCTCTGTCTTATAAAAGAATTTATAGTTGATTTTATAGCTTGAACCTTTCTACTTGTGCAATGATAAAACTTCTCAAATGATGTGATGTTAGGTTGTATAAAAGTGTTAACTTTGATCAAAAGCGGACTTCCTTCTTTAATGGGATGTTTTTGAATATCAATTTTTGATATTTATTGGACACATTCTGATACAAAATATGTGTAACATGAAATTTGGAAATAATCTGCTTAGCTATTTTCAAGTCCACAGAGAACATACTCACTCCCTCACACACACACACACACATTCAGTTCTTTTTATAGATAGACACTTGTGTTTCATGCTTATGCAATGATCACATAGTGATCTACAGTTATCAATAATAAGATTTTACATCTGGAAAAAAAAAAAGTTTTAAACTACCAAATTTTTATTAATTTTTTTTATTTCATTTTTCACCCCAAACAAGGAACAGTGCCACTTTGAGGTAGGGGCTACTATTGGGGCCATAAGTTGCAGGGATACAATGTAGGGAGTTACGCAGCAAGATTTCTGTTAACATTTTCATTGTAGACAATTCATACCAAAATTGTCCACAAGGATGTAAAAGATAAAGTTGAAGTTTGAAGTGATACTCTGCTGAAAGTTAAAGGTTCAATACTCAAAATACAATTCTGAATTACTTCTACCTGATCATGATGAGAGCTTGCTACTCCATGGATTAGATAAAAGGTTGTATTCAAAATTCTGTGCAGATTCCATAAATCTGACAGAAATAATTCAGAATCTAACAAGATTCACGTGAAAAAAATGAAGCCAAAATGTTGTGAGAAACAAAATGAAAGCAGTAGTTGGAATAATCCAAATATTAAGCCCTTATTTTGAATTTTTTTTTAATAAAATCAAGCACTTTGCTGGGTTTCTTCCCACTGATACTAGAAAGATATTTATATAATACAGTCCTCCACACACAGCTGTTTGGTTGTCTATGCCTGGCTAGATACAATAAGTGTATCCTTGCTGAGGTTCGAAACAATTTGTACCAACAAACCTACAGTAAAACAGTGGAAGAAATCCTAGCATTATTTAGGCTTAATCTGTTAAGATATATTTTTATTATACTCTTTGCTAACAATGAGCAATCTATTCTTTGCAGCAGATTACTGCATATATATTGTAGTGAATTAGTGGAACTCTCTGGTCTCTTCCTCTTGTTCGGCATGGAGTTGCACCCCTTTGTTTTTACATTTTAAAAGTCATCACATTAGTGAATGGATGCGAGCAGTTGTAAATACGTATGTAGATGTGTTAGCAGAATAAAGTTTACTTAAGCTTTTCTCGTCTTTCTTTTGTCTGTCTGCTCTCTGTCCTCTTCCTTTACTATTCCAACACACACACACACACACACACACACACACACACACACACACACACACACACACACACACTAGTTTACCCATTGGCTCTTAATGAGGAAAATGAAAAATGTTAAAAAATAAAGTGATTTTGAGATCATATCGTCTTTTATTGTTTGGAAAAAACATTTTTTCTTTTTTTTTTAAGTGATGAGTGAAAAAAAAATAAAACTCAGGAAGCACTAATTAAAATTAAAGAGGCCCTACTAAAAGCACTACTAAAACCGAGTCTCTATCTCCTCCCTCCTTGAAGAGAAAATATTTTTAAAGTAAGACATAAAAAATAAATAAATAAAATAAACCGTCAGAATCCACAAGAACTCTACTGAAAGCAGTAAATATGGTTATAAATATGATTAGTTATATATTGTATATTTATATTCAAATCATGTTTTTTTTAAATCAATGGAGTTAAATTACATTGAATTGTAAGGAAAACACATTAAAATAAGTTAAAACAAAAAAAATATTGTTGACCATAAGTATGTTTTGAATAGCAGCAGTGGATTTTAATATCAAACTTAAGACAGGGCGGATATGAAATAGGTATGCAGACAAATCTTTTGAAATCGGAAGTCAAAAACCAGATGAAAGGTTTAAACGCCAAAGCAATCAAGCTGATCTGAGTTTTATAATTAATAGATACACACACACTTTATTTGTTTTACATAAGCATTATTATGTCGCTACACATTCATGAGACTGTTTCAGTCAGCCAGTTACAAGTAACTAAAGACCTCTTCAGGCAATATTGCTTATACAAAAGGGTAGTCCATAATCTATACATGTATATTGTAAATCTATAATAAAGAGTTATCCCCCATTTATCTTACACTTATTTTTAAATAAAACAAAGCATAAACCTGACCGGTGGTGTTTATTTATAGATCTGTTTATATAGTTTACTAACAGGCCGCCCGGCATTGCCCAGTTGTAAAATACGCTTAAATATGATATTTTGATTACTACAGATTTCTTATTTATTAATATATTAGATTGAACCCAATATATAGTAATGATTTAAAAAGTTGACGTGTGCGCCAACACGAAAATCAAAACCAAAATGTTTAGCTTACGATTTATTTTTTCCTTCGACGTTAATGACTGTACTATGAAAACATGTTTAGTGAAAAACTAAAAATTAAAACATGGATTAATAGCTATTACGTCACGCATGCATGTTCAACCTTTCACCTGGCAAATTACATTTAAAAGTATTTTTTACACTTTTGCACCGACTTTCCCCAGCTAAAACCCAAATAAAGTTTCGCATGAGTTCAAATATCCTATATATTAAGTTTCATGTCTATAGACCAAAAACTAACAGAGGGGTTTGGTAGGCAAAATTTTTTAAACAAAAATATATGCATACATAAATATATATAGGAAGAGGTTTGGATTTATTATAATCTTTTTTACGCCAATATTATGCAAGTATAAATCATGTTAAATATCTGCATGAATATAATTCTTACACGTAATAGTTAATTAAAAATGATCATCCCATAAGAAAAAAAAAAAGAATAGGGAATTAATTAAAATGAATGTTTAAAAGAATATGCAAATTAGCTAGATCTTTTGCAGATACATGCAATTCAACAACCCATATTTAACAAAGTTGTATTTTCTTTTTCAATAAATAGAAGGGTTTTTAATATGAATGTCAATACATAAAACAGCCCAAATTTATAGGAGTATAGATAGATAGATAGATAGATAGATAGATAGATTTCCCCGCAATGTATCGTAGGCGTAAGCTATTGACCCCCCCCCCCCCCAGTATTAATACTAGACTTTTTTTTTCTTGGTTAGACAGTGGAGTTTTTAAGGATAAAAGTTTTTTTTAAACTTAACATATTTAAACAATTTTTTTTTATATTAATTCCCTGATGTGAGAGATAAAGAGAAGGTGATGAGACGCCATCATGACTTCAAATTAAATACATAAATTAGAAGGAAGAGCGTTTGACTTATGCTGAACATATGCAAAGTATTTGTAGGTAGAAATTCCAAACTAGTACCCCCCCCCCAAAAAAAAAGGATTGAAATATTATCACAAAGTCACACAACGCAAGAGTAGCCATCTTCCAGGAAGACAGACCAGAACAGTGATTAGAGAGACTAATTATAAATTCCCTTTGTCTGGATTTGAAACCGACGGTACTGATATTGGTCTGAGCTTCTGTGATACATTTTATAATTTATTTTTTAATTTTCTTAATAATTGAGCACTAGGATTATCTCTCACTGCTATTTGGAATACTTTAACATTTCATCCATAACTGCTGTAAACCGGAAACAAAATCTTTCTTAATATACATTAAAATTTCAATGTATACTTATTTACATTTTAAATGTGACCGTAAAGAAAGGAAAAGAAAGAAATCAATTTGACTTTTACTTACAATTTATTAAAAATAAAGTTTGGAACATTTGAACTTTGGAAAGAAAACAACTTTGCAAAACAGCACTATTGTCATATTAAAAATCAAAACAATCATTAAATTAAAAACAGCTAATAATAGTTAATTAATAACATGCCCTTTTCTAAAATTGTTATGCAAATAGTTAACATTATGACTAATATTGCATATATTTAAGTAATATATATAGATAAAAAGATAGTGCGTTTATTGTGCAAAATTGAATTAACTTGAAATAGGGCATTTTGATTTTACCATTAGTGAAACATTCACATTTAACAATTTTATGTCATTTACTGTATAACAATAACAATTTACAATAAGTGTTCGAATTCACTTTCTTCCAAATATTTTTTTACCCAGGAGATATAATCCGTGCACATTTTGAAGCATAGAGTTTTTATTTTTTTGCATCATGCTATCTTCTAATGTTTGTAAAATTGTTGGTTTCATACAAGCATAAACCATTGATTTAAGATGCCACATAAGGAAAAATGCAAAAATCTCAAATCAAAAGATTTGGCCGGCCATTCAACATCAATGTCCAATTTAGTTCGCTGGAAATGTATTTATCCAAATATCTGCAAAATGCAATGAAACCTTAATTCTAGTGAAACTATATCTTTTGCAAAATTGCTAATAATATAACATTTAGATGAGATAACAAATTGTTATATATTGATAGTGATACTCCCTATTTTGGGAATGTATGGACTCTGCCAGACATTATGTATAGAGGAGCTTACAATGAAGTCTTAGAACAATCTTTCTGAAACATACTGTAACATAGCATGGACGTGCATATGCAAATGCATGTGAAATGACATCACTGGTAGGAAAAAAAGACTTTCAAAAAGGAGTAACATTCAAGATCATAGCAATAACAAGAGAATGAGGAAATAAATGTCATTGTATAACAAAAAAAGAAGTTCTTTTCTATTGTCTACTTTGCAACTGAGACTACGTGTTGGTTCCCAGACAATTTTACAATATTATTCTATACTTATGGAAATAAACACTTTTGTAAATATACCACCATGTTGTCTTATTAACCCTTCAAGGTCACAATAGCATGATAATTCAGACCGGCATAACTCAGACTTATGTTGTATACAACACTTGTAATGAAAACTAGAACTTATGTCAGATACAATATAACCAACTACAACTGCAATATCATATTTTCAAAAAAATGTCTTCAGTTGTAGGAGTAACATGAAAAAGATTTCAAATTCAGGTTTTGAAACTTCATGGGGAAAAAAAAATCCAATCAAAACGTTTTTGAATTTTAATTGTTTAATGATGAACAAGAAAATAAGTTTGAACAAGCTTATAGTTTTTTTTTTCTTTAGCTAAGAATTTCTAGAGAGAAAAGCTATGATTGTTTAAAATATATAAATATATTAAAAGTCAGTAGTGACAAAAAAAAAAAAAAAAAAAAAAAAAAAAGGAGAAATTTAAAAGTGCAATTTTGAAAATTATCATCAGGCACTAATAAGAGCAACTACAATTACAAAGGGAACAAATTGAATATCAGAAAAAAATGGAAATACCAAAGTTTTGACTAGAAGAGATATCCCAAGTAAAAGAACAAAAATTTTAAAGGCAGCCAGAACAAATGAAAAAAAAAAGTGTCTTTTCATACTCAACAGGAACAAATCAGAGTCAAAACGGTCAAAACGGTCATTTTCACAAAACAATACATAGAACACTATTGACCACTTACAACCCCCAAAAAGAAATTACATTTAGTTTATATTTCAGATGATGAAAAGATATTTATAATAAAGATTGTTTAAAATGGAGCGATTTCAAAAAGATTTACTTTCTATCATCATTTACATATGGCCACAAAAAAAACAAAAACACTGACATTATATTTGTTGAAGCAATGCAATTATTAAGTTAATTGTTTAGCCCTGAAACAACTATTTTTCAAAAAAGTGGAAATATATCAATCTTACAGGAAAAGATGAAGACTACACTACTTACGTTAGCATAATTAAACATGATCTCAGATTTTAAATGCTTTATCTTTGGACAAAGTTTAGTATTGAATACAGATACAGAAGTCAGAAGAAAGGTTCTTAAACTAGAGAATAAACCTTGTTTCACACTTCAACATATTACATATGATTGCCAATCTTATTTGTGCTCACAAAGATTAAAGAGACATTGAACAAAGTGAAGTATCACATATTAGAAAAATCCATTACAAAAAAAAGAAAAAAAAAAAAAATTAATTCAACTAAATTTGATAAAAGAAAATAATTTGCCTTCTAAACAGTGGTTGGATCAGGATAAAAATCGTCCACATAAAATTAAAATGTTTTAATTGCGATCACAAGATGCAAAAGCACCCACTGCAGTGTTAAAAGGGCACATATTATCAAGACTTATTACCTGATTTTATCATTCAAAATTCTCTCATTTCTTTTGAAACCATCAGTTTCTTTAAAATTTTGATAAATTTATTTACAAACAAATTGTACTTTCATTCCAATGTTTATGTATATTTTTATTTAAAATCCAATCAAAAATACAAACCAAAAAATTTTCTCATCTCTATATATGTACATATATGCAAGGATGTTCATTCAAAGTCTGTGAACTGTCAATTTGTAAAACCATTAAAACTGGCTTTCAAATTCTTAGCAAATCTCTATGTAGTAAAAGAATTTTGGCAGGATCTTCAGACGGAATATTTAACCATAGATGGGACTTTCAGATAATGAATGCTACCTATAATTACAATTAGCATGTTGAGCAGCTAATTGGTGTGAGCTTGTAAAGCTTAGAATCCTATGTGTTTGTCTTGTAATTATTCTCACAAGCACATATGTAAACGTGTACAAGTCACCAACAATAATTGCATTTACCATAGATGGACGTTCAAACACGATTATCAAACAATGAAAGGTATCTTTAGCTGTTGAGCAATTTCTTAGTTTCATAAAGTGTTTCTGTTAAGTTTTAGTGTTAAGTAGTTGGCCATTGCAACTCTTGTTTTTTCAGCTTGTGATAAATTTCAGTGTGCAGCCAGTCACATCATTTCTGTTAGCCACTGCTTCCACATCCCTGTCACAATTCTCCAACTCGCATCTCACAGACTCCAGATATTCAATGAGCTACAGTTAGGATTTTCAAATTTTTAATTCTGGCACAAATGCTGTTTAATCTCAAAATATTCCGGTATTTTCCAGTCGTCTCCAGTTTTTACACAACATAAAAAAAGAAAAAAACAGCTGCTATACATTACTTTATTTTATTGCTGTTGAATACTGATTCTGACATGAAAAATTATCAAATTTGTTTCAAACATCTTGTATAATGGAAGAGAAATGATAAAACAACCAAGTTAATGTGTAGACAATGTTCAAGTTTCATGAACAATTATGGTTATTTTTTACTTTTAGTTTGTTTTAATTTTTGGGGTATTTTTTTTTATAATAAAAATGACTGAAATTTTTCTGTTGTAATTTGATTTTTCTGTTTTAAAAGAAAGCTTATAAGTTGTTTATAACAGATAGAGAAATGTACCAAAACACAGTGAAGAAAAGCCTGTGTCTTCCCTAACTGATAATGAGTCGACAATATTCTTTTATAGATATTTCAATTAGCTACTCTGCTAATGTTGATTACTTCTGCTAGTACAATTAACTAATGATCTAGTCGAGTAATTAGACTTTAAATGTGACCTTATAAAATCGTATTTGTTATAAGTAAGCTAATAAATTAATCCTCTTATGTAATGACCTTTTTCTGCTCTTTGAATCTGTTTTGAATTGAGACAAACACAAAGCAATTAACTATTTTAATCAGCACTCTGAGCCAACTATTTACTATGTATTTATGAGATCTAAACCTTTTTCGATCAGGTGTCAACAAGCTATGTGCTGTGATCGAAATCCAGCATACCTTATATTTTTGTCTATTTAAAAAAATAGGAACCATTACAAAATTATTATCTGCATTTCTTGATTTTTTTAATTTACTATTATCTGAAAAAAAAATAATTTATTCTATTGGCACTAATTAGTATTACAAAAAATTTACTCATATTTTGAAATTCACTAATAAACTTTTGTAATAGTTACCCACTTATTTTTTTAGTTCTCCTGTTTATATATATATAAGATAAATAATAAATATATCTAAAAGTCTACAAAAAAAATAGGCAGGATTTATTTTTGACTGGGAAATAGAAGAAAGTATACTGTCAGTTGCCTTTTTCAAGTATTTTTAAGTATTAGAAGAAAAAAATTAAAGTTAAAATCAAAATTTGCATTTAAAACAAAAAGCTTGACGTCAACTAAACTAAAAACTTTTTAAAATCTTGTTTTCAATGTTTTTTAATTTATATTTCACCATCTTCATTTTCAACATTTAAGATGTTAATGTCACTTTTCTTTTTGCTTTAAACTTTGCCTTAAATTTATTTTTCTTTCACATTTAATCCACAATCATAAAGTGTATAAAATTATATTTTAAGTGATTAAATTCAACTTTTGGTAAATGTTGAAAAACTTATTTACTCCCTTTACAAGATACTTAATTGAAGGTATCATTTCTCATGCCTCACACACACACTTTATATATATATATATATATATATATATATATATACACACACACTCCCAAATAGCAAAATTATTATGTATGGGAACGTGCACTAGAATATATATATATATATATAAACAATTACAAAATCAAATTCAATAAAAAATACAAATATGGTACATTATTATAAAAACTTATAGAAAGAAGTTATTGAATATTAAAGAAGTCGAATGGAAAATATTGAGATGGGCCAGGACATACAAATATTTAGATGGTCTATATAAATTATGGTTGAGCAAGAAACAATAAATTTAAATTTCAAAGATATCAAAAAAGTATTAAATTGTAGAAACAAAATAACAAGTAACTGTAAAAACTGAATAAAACTTACTTGGGATAATTAATAAAATAAAAACTAATATATTTGAATAATAAACACCAAAGAGCTAGTGCAAAAATTATAATTCTAAAATAAATCTAAGATGGTTATAGTTAACTGAAAAAATGATAGATAAGTTGTCTTAGCTTTCTCACATCAGAGTAAGGCCACTTTTTGTTCATTTTAATACACCTAACATGAGGCTATGCTCAATATTTCAAACAAGGCATAGTAATAGATGATAATTTATGATTAATAAAATAACATTGAATAGAAATCCGTTTCAGAGCTCTAATAAAGAATGATTTCCAGAAATTTCAGAATAATAAATTCTTCAAAAGAGAGAAAAATAAAAAATTCTTGTAATTTACCAAAAATTCTGTTTTATTCAATACAATCCTACCGATCTTCTGAAAAATCCAATTGAATGAGAGCCACTAATGCCAAAAACCTCCACTACAACTTGAGTAAAAAGAAATTTAAGAAATGAATATTTTTTTTTAAATCTTTGTGTATGACAAATCCTGATTCAGTTGTAGACCTAAGCAAATTGATTAAAAAAAATTTTTTTTTATGTTTTGCTAATGATAGTATCTCAAATAATTTTCTCCCCTTTAAAAAAGAAAACTAATCTAATCAGATCACCTGACCAAGTTCTGACCTTTTCTGATAATGTTTATTGTTGCAAGTCTTGAAAAGTGGGTGACATTATGATTACAAGAGTGAATGCACACTAAACTTTTTGATGGAACCTCCTCATCTGCATCTGTGATGCTCACATAATCATCAATGCATCATCATCTAATGATTAGCATTCATTTACGGTTGCTTCTCTTTCAAACATTGTCCTGTTCTTTTGTTGTTTTTTTTTAATGAAATTTCAAGCTTTCCTCCATAAATCTCATGCTTGTAGTTGTTTACTAGCAATGAAATTAATGAAACGCTCAACATTCTCTTATGCCATTTAAGCATGAAATCATTTGCAACGCGAAGTAACAAAAAAAAAAAAAATGATTTTGCTTTCCACTTCTATTTATAAAATTGGCTTATTCATGTTGCATCATTATTCACTGCTGTAATTGCAACTGAAGATATGCAGTCATGCATGCACACCTGGAACGTTTTATATTTCTACAAACATTTAAACACAAAAACCATACATTTACTTTTTAATTACAGAGGAACTTGAAATCTTGTTTCTCCATCTCTCCAGAATACTAACCCAGTCTAGTAACACTAAACAATGATAATGACATATTTACAATCTCCTATCATAGTCCTATAACGCATTTCTTCTTCAGCTGCCTTATTCTCAAAACACGCAGTTTTTTTGTTTTTTTCGTTTTGAACGAGAAGCCAATTTTATTGATATGCTTAAATTTTTGCTCACACATCTATTACTGTTGGTTTTATATTAGACAGGACTAGTGTACATGGAAGATGGAGAGTGATTACAGGTTGTTTTGTGCCATCTGTGACTTTCAAAGTCTGATTTTCATGAATCAACATCTGTAGGTTTGTTGTATCAATGTTATTGCTTCTGCGTTCTCTGTTGAATTCTCCTTTGATAAGCAGACCATCATAGTCATTCAGTTGCACTTTCAATAACAAGTATTTTTTTTATTTATCCAGGTTATTCTACTATTTTACCATTAGTTGGGGGAGACATTTTTACGCCAAAATATCACTCAGAAAGAAACAAGTGACAATTTTGTTAAATTGGAAATAACGGTTCTTATTAAAAAAAGAACAAACATAGGGTTTGTGTGTGTGTGTATATATATATATATATATATATACACACACACACATGGTATAAATGTCTTGGCTGATAGACAAGTTATTATAAAGGTTCTTTTTATGTTTAACATAATTTCAATCATGTATTATTTATACTTTTATTCATGTTGTCTTGGAGGTCACAACATGAATAAAAGGAGGTATATGCTGCATTAAGTCGAGCCAAAATATTGTTTGCATAAACACAGGTTATGGAAGCAGTGTGATGCTACACGATGTGATAGTGAAATTTTAAACCTTCTAGAAATTTCTTATGAATAAAAATTTAAAGGTTATTTTTTAGTAATAAATGAAAGAATGTATAAATAATAAAATTATTATTAATAGCTAAATTTGGTGCTGATAAAGATGGAATTCTCCTGAAAAAAATATTCTTAGTTATTTTCAGAAAGGAATTCAATCAAATTACATTTTATTGTTCCGAAAAACATGATTAATAGCCTACTGATTTTGTAAACTAAGTTTCATATTGAAAAAAAAAAAACTCAAATTATTTTGAATGTTTCAATATATCCCTGCACCATTTTCTTTCTACTAAAATACATTTAAATCCAAATATCCTATTCAAAATTTTTCTATCAAAGTTTTTTTTTTTTATACCTTTTAAGTTAATTATTCTTGTTCAATTCCAGGTTGAGCACACATTCCATCTGTATCTGTTGCAGAAAGAAAAGATTGCACTTAAAAAAAACCCATGTCAAATGCTATCTGTATTAGAAATCAAGACAATGTGTTCATTTAGATGCCTTCATAAGCTGCTAACCTGACACTCCAAGATTTTCCTTTTTACAGTCAAAGAAATTTTTCTTTATAATACCATAAAATGAAATTCACCTTTCATATTATTTTACATTTGTTTACAAAATTTCATTCAAGTTTAAATTTTAAATCTGGCTCTCTTAATTCTAACTGAGAAACTAAAAAAATATACATTATCATCATGACATGCCTTTACTCGGTGGAAATTACTTTGCGAGTCATACACTATCTTATAACAGGAAGTGTGATAAAAATCAAATTTATAGAAGTAGCTGTTGAAAATGACCAAGTTGCCATACTTTTCATTCTTGATTATATAATTGATTGGGAAATTGTTAGGATAATTCTTGAAAATTAAAGATTTATTTTTATTATGGCAGATCGTTTACAAAAAATTATTTACAAGAAATTTCTTATGCAGAGCTTGTACAGTTTCTGGATGATAAAAGCCTATCTCTGATAATGAGAGAAGCTGCCGATAATGGAATATTATAGGAATATTACATGAACACTATGCAAGAAAAGGAAAACCGAGAGTTATTTCTTACATCTTTTTCAAGAACCACTATGGGAAACGATAGCTGTGACGAGCGAAACAATGAGCGAGACATTTCATGTTTTACATGCAGTGGGAAGGGGCATATATACAAAGAGTGTCCCAACAACAGGCGAAAACAGTGGTGTAACTACTGTAAAAGCACTACTCATAAAAGAAAGTCCTGCCACTATAAACAAAGGGATACTATGAAAAAGGTAGCGGACACCGAAGAAAACACATTTGCATTCAAAATGGAAGCCCCATGGGCTTACTAGTCAATGCGGGAGCAACTTCCCAGATCATATCCACAAGATATTTTTTCTGTGAAAACCGCCACCAAAAATGGAGCAACGGTCATCTTCAAAGAAAATGAAGATGAACTAATGCACAAAAATGGAACCAAATTTAAAATACATGCACAAAAGATTATATTATCTAATGACTGTAGAGGATGAAAGTGGTGAAGACAGCTGCCATCAATGCTACGACGTCCACACATGGCACAGAATACTCGGCCACTGTAACTACGACGACATAGCAAAACTTCCGGCTGTAGTCAACGGAATGAAAATAAAAACTCCAGCAACAGAACCTGTGGCATCTGCCTTCAAGGGAAATTCTCCCAAAGCAGAAATAAACAACTTGATGAACGGGCAACCGGTATACATAGTACATTCAGACTTAGCCGGTATACATAGTACATTCAGACTTAGCCGGTTCAATAGACCCGGCAGATTTAAGCGGGAACTGCTATGCTGTCTCATTCACCGATGATTTTTCTGGTGCCGTATTCGTATATTTCATTAAGAATAAAGGCGACACTACACTCAAAAATGCCCATTTTCGGCTCGGTATGCTATGCCTACTCTAATACAAAAGGAGGAAAACTTGACCCAAAATGCCAGAGAGGAATATTTATCGGATATGACAGAAACAGTCCAGCATACCTAATCTACTACCCAGAAAACAGAAAAGTGTATAAAAACAAACAAGTAAAATTTATCAACAGCACTAGTGAACAACACACTCAAACCTCTCCACCAAATGATGACGATGGGGACTTTCCTGAGAGACATCTGACAGAAAACCCAAAACAATCTAGTGTTGATGAACCACCCAACGTCATGGAAGAGGATATCAATACACGGAGATACCCTGAGCGGAAACACAAGGTACCCAGCTACTTAGAGGACTATGTAACAACAGTTCAAGACGAGAGCGGCCACAAATTAATCAACGTCGATTACTGCTACAAAGCCGCACATGGTGTACCACACACCTATAAAGGAGCTACAACCTCCCCAGCGGCACACCACTGGATCAAAGCAATGCAGGAGGAAATCAATTCCCTAAAAGAAAATGATGTGTATGAACTAATATCTTTACCTAAAACAACAATCAAAGTCTCTGACAGTATAGACACAGCACTCTCCCTCGACACTAGCGCACAAGTACATGTATTTGGTGACTTTAATGTCCACCACAAAAACTGGCTTGGATTTTCTACTTACACAGATGCAGCGGGCAGCACAACTCATAGCTTCTCTATATCTCACTCCCTATCACAAATTGTTACATTTCCAACCCGTTTCCTTGATCAGGAAGAATAACACGCATCACTTTTAGATCTGTTTTTGACCACAGTTCCTGATGATTGTATAACGACAGCCCACTTGGGAACGCTGATCATGCAGTGATAATGGTTGAAATCGCCCTAAACTGAAGAGCCAGTGCTCAAAACAACAAAATATTATAAAAAGGCTGACTGGGAAGCCATCAGAGATCTTATCAGAGATGCCCCATGGGGAAATATTTTTTCTCTTCCTGTGGAACAGTGCGCAAACAAGACCACTGAATGGTTCAAAACTGCAATCGAAGCACATGTTCCCATGCAGAAATTTTATAGCAAGCCCCACTCTCCCCAATGGTTTACTTCGACTTGTGCAACTGCCATTGCTCAAAGGCAGCATGCATACCGCAGATTTAACCGACATAAGTCCAGTTCAAACAGACAGAAGTACATAGAAGCTAGAAGTAACGTTAAGAAAGAAATAGCAACAGCTAAGAGAGAATTTACGGAAACCACTAAAAAACGCATTGAAGCACAAAAACTAGGAAATCGTGACTTCTGGAAAATCTACAGCAGTGTAGTAAATAATGGGCAATCAACAATTCCCCCACTAACCAACAATCACGAGGTTGTTTGCTCAGCAACCGAAAAGGCTAATATGCTTGCCAGTCGGTTTGCCTCAAACTCCACACTGGACCCTTCCAACCACCTCCTACCTGAATTTCCTATGCGGACAGACGCCACGCTAGACGATCTGAAAATCACCCCTGCTCAGGTGCATGCTATCATAAAAAACCTTGACACTTCAAAAGCATGTGGACCCGATCTCATCCCAGCTGTGCTATTAAAAAAGCGCTCAGCCGAAGTAGCTCCAGTTCTCTCCAAACTCTACAACAAATGCCTTAACGAATCTTGCTTTCCGGGCTGTTGAAAACTGCTTCTGTTGTACCAGTATTCAAGAATTCTGGCGAAAGAACTGACCCATTAAATTATCGCCCCATTAGCCTCCTCCCACTTTTTGCCAAAATATTTGAGACCTTAATTAACCATGCTCTAGTCCATCACCTTACAGATACTAAACTTCTGACTGACAAACAATATGAATTTAGACAAACCCGTTCCACAGCAGACATCCTAACTAATCTCTGAACGTATATACCATTCACTGGACAAAGCGGGGGAAGGGCAGAGCGGTAGCTCTAGATATATCTAAGGCTTTTGACAGGGTATGGCATGAGGGTCTCCTCAGGAAAATTAGATCATACGGTATCACTGGTAGAATACTTAACATAATTAAATCCTTCTTAGATAAGAGAAAAATCCAGGTTGTCCTTGACAGTCGTACATCTAAACAATATGATATAAATGCGGGAGTGCCCCAGGGGTCTATCCTTGGACCTCCCCGACAAAATTGCCTCTGAGATGGGTATATATGCTGATGACACCACACTCTATAACAGGTATGACAGGAAAACAAATGAACACATATCTAAAGAAATGGCAGAAACACTAGAAGATGACCTTTAATCTGTAGTGGAATGGAGACAAAAATGGATGGTCACATTCAATGCCGCCAAGACTAAACTAGTTTCATTCAATAATTACAAGAAACCTTCTCTACCACCTATAGCAATGGCCAATGACTCTTTATCTGAGAGTACATCTTTCAAACTCCTTGGCCTAACGCTCACAAGAAACATGAGTTGGAACAATTACATTGAAGGCATTGCCAGGGCTGCTGCAAGAAAGGTGGGCTCTCTCTACCGTGCTAGAAAACTACTAACACCCGAAAGTATCCTGTACCTCTATAAGGCAACCATTCGCCCATGTATGGAGTATTGCTGTCATATTTGGACTGGTGCATCGCCTACTAATCTCTCGCTTCTTGACAAGGTTCAAAAGAGAGTCGCAAATCTGATAGGCCCTGAACTGGCATCTAAGCTTCAGCCTCTGTCCCATCGACGAAACGTTGCATCCCTCGGCCTGTTCTACAAGTATTTTAATGGTGAATGCTCTAACGAACTGTAAGCACTTGTGCCCCCACAACATGAACACCCTTGACAGACCCGACAGGCTGCAAAATCCCACGCCCACACTGCAGAGATCCCTAGATGTAAAAGATCTTTCAACTCCAGTAGTTTCTTCCCCAGAACCGCTAGACTTTGAAATTCCATTCCAGGTCCCTGCTTCCCCAACTCTACTGACGCGCAGAAGTTCAAGTGCAACGTGAACCGACATCTTGCTGCCCAAATCCCTACATAGTACCCCAGTAGTTGTTGCCCCTGATAGTAGGCCCCTACACCAAAGTGGCAATGTGCCTTGTTTGGGGTGAAAATGCAATTAAAAAAAAAAAAAAAAAAAAACAAAAAAAAAAACAATCAGTGGCAGATGGATATACAAAATTAAAGAAAACCCTGACGGAATTCCAAAATACAAAGCAAGATTCGTCGCAAGGGGCTATAATCAAACCAAAGGAGTAGATTATATAGAGACTTTCTCACCGACAGCCGACATCACATCAATCCACATATTAATGCAAATGGCTACCCAATACGATTTATCGTACATCAAATGGGCGTCAAAACAGCATATCTTCATGCCCCTATCGACCATGAAATTACACGGAGCAACCAGAAGGATTTGAAGTAAAATGGAAAACAGGTGAGAAACCAGTCTGTATGTTAAACAAATCCTTATACGGCCTAAAACAATCGGACAGAAACTGGAACCAAACTCTACAAGCTCACCAAAAATGGCTTCACTCAGAATGAAGTGGATTACTGCGTCTACATACGACACAGCAGTAAAGAACGAGTCATTGTCATCTCATGAGTCGATGATTTAATTATTGCAGCTGATAATAATGATTCACTAAACACTACCAAGCAGATGCTGATGTCTGAATTTGAGATGAAAGACCTTGGAAAACTCTGGCATTTCCTAGGAATAGATTTCAACATAACCAAAAAATATTAATGAGCCAGGAATGGTATGCGACAAAAATACTGGAAAGGTTCGACATGCCCGACTGTAAGCCCAGAACAACACCATGAAGTTGGATTTAACTGACAATAACTCCAATGACACGATAGACCCCAGAAAATACCGTGAAGTCGTTGGTAGCTTAATTTATTTGATAATCTGTATGCGACCAGATAGAAGTTATATTGTTGGAAAATTATCCCAGTATTTATCCAAGCTGTGCGAACAGCATTGGACTGCAGCCAAGCATGTACTGAGATACATAAAGGGCACTGTGCGATATTAATTATGCTATACAAAATATGCTATACAAAAATAAAATTATGCTATACAAAAATAAATGACCAACTTCAGCTAATTGCATATTGCATACAGCGACGCTGACTGGGTACTGCTTCGGTTTGACAAAAAACGGCCCACCCATTTCATGGAAATCAAAAAGACAACCTAGGGTAGCATTATCCCCATGTGAAGCGGAGTATGTGGCGTTAGCGAAGACCACTCACGTTATGTACCTCCTACAACTACTCACAGAAATGGACCTATGCAAAAATTACAGACCGATTAAGATATTCAAAGATAACCAGAGTGCAATAGCACTTTCCAGGGACCCTGTGCACCGACAGAGGTGCAAGCATATAGACATAAAATACCACTTCATCAGGGATGCCCTAAACAATGGCGACATAAAAATTATCTATTGTCCTACAATGCTAGCAGACATTTTGACGAAACCCCCAACCCGAGCAAAGTTAGATAGATTCAAAGAACTTCTTTTTGTGCTTTAAATATGATGCTCTTATATAATATGCACAATAACATTCTAAGAGCAAGCGGGGGTGTTGGAATTCTTCCTGTGGTTGTCTCCCCTTTATTATAAAAATCCCACAATCCCTTTTTTGCCCCATAATAAAATGTTCTTCTCTTTATCCGTCCACACGTGTTTATATTTCCTCCTTTGACTCTTAACCCATTTACTATCTCAATTCCACCTAAAATGCACTCAACACATGACTAGTACATATTTTATGAGCCTTAAAACTGTTTTTTTTGTTTTTTGTTTTTTTTTTAGATGCAAATATCAGTATTTATTACTACATCTTTAGAATGAAAAAGGAGTTGGTGAAAAAAAAGACACTGTGGAGTTTTTGGCATCAACCCCTAAAAAAAAGTTGAATTCAAAGCACACATGTCGGAGCTGTATTAAGGCAATATGCAAGATTTTGGGAAAGCTTATATCCATATTTCCGAGCTTTTATATTTATATTTTAATTAAAATTAAAAGTCAAATCCTAGATGACACTATTTGTAAAATATTTAGATTAACTAGATTCATTGACCATTTATTGTTCTTAAAGACATAATTTTGGAGACTAAGAAACTACTGACAAAACAAATTAAAGCATTTATGCATTACTGATTTTGTTTGTTTGTATTTTTTAAAGATGTTTTTATTTTTGAAAAATTCCTTTGAGGGGGAGAGAATTTTTTTAAATCCAATCTGAAAATGTTAAAGCTTTGTGCAGTTTTTTAGTCAAAAGCAAAACAAATTAAAGTAATACAATAATGCAAAATAAAACAATTATTTTATTGAATTAAAATAAAATTAAGTAAATGCTGAAATTACTGAAAGTTGTCATTATATAAAAATGTATGCCTTAAAATTTATAGTATTATTTATTAGAATGCATTTTATTTTCTATTATTTCTCAAATTTTTTGTAGTTTTATTTTAATTCAATAAATGTTCAGATAATTATTATTTTATTTAGTTATGCAAAACGTTTGGAATTGTCTACTTCAAAAAATGAAGACAAAAAGTTGTCCAAAAAACAAAAATTTGCACAAGTGCCCAAATTATATTAAAATTTAGAATCGTTCAATTTTTTTAATCTTTAAAGTATTTCTAATTTCATAAATGAAAATGAAAAATGCCAGAGAGGCTTCCATAATAACCATGTGAAACTCAAACTGAATTATCTAATAAAAAAATAATGTAAATAAAAAAAGAAAGAAAAGTAGAACTCTCCCATGAAAAATGTTATACTGTCAATGTTTTTCATGTGTAGATAAAATATAAAATCTCATGAATAATTATAACAAAAACAAAACCAAAACCAATACACATGATTTTAAAACTATTAGTTTTCATTCATAAAATAAAATAAAAACTATGAATAGAAATGTTTTGACTATTACTTTTGTTTTAAATTTATTGAATGACAAATATAAAAGAGAATACGTGCAGGAAAGGTCTGTGAGCAACAGTTAACACATTGTTTCCTTATCAACTAAGCAGCCACACGTAGCTGCAGAATCTTTTTAGGAAAAATCCTATCACTTGTTAGCTTGTTCATAAGTCTATGTCTGTCAGCAATGAGAAGTAGGTCACTATGGCATATCAACCTCTTCAGATCATAAAATGATTGTAAATTTGTTTTTTGTTTGTGTAATAAGATTAGCCTAATAAGAAATTAACATAAGCAGGCATACACCGTGCAAGGTGTGCAACCATCAGAAAGTAGATGCATGCAGACAGATATGCAATGAATGTAGAAAGAAAATAATTTTTGAGCTGCATGTAATTAATAAAATCTTAAAAGAATAGAATTTTTTCATTATAAATAAAGAAAATGAATTTATTGAAATTAAATTGAATGAGATAAGCATATAAAACAGAAACTGATATTGAAGTAACACTTGTTCCAAAGAATATTTGGGAACAACTTTCAAAAGCAAAATTACAGAAAAGCTTAAAATTAACAGTTCAACAGAATATATATATATATATATATATATATATATATATATATATATATATATATATAAATGTGTGTGTATGTATATATATATATATATATATATATATATATATATAGATGTGTGTGTATGTATATATTATATATACTTACTGCCATGAATAGTGATAATCTGAAAATTAGAACATAAAATTATAAAGCTAAAAAATTGAAAAGCAATACTAATACATCATATGGACTTAATTTCCTATTGATGAAGGATCGTGTCATGAGACAAATGGCAGATAAAAGTATCTTAATCATAAATGGAGATGGTTATAAATTCATCATATGCCAAAAGCAATACACTTACTGTTTATATACAAACTATGGGAGTTGATAAGTTTTATCTGACAATAAGACTTTAATTGTTGTTTTTGTTTTATTGATCGATGCTAACATTAGTTATGTACCAAACCATATATACATTCATCAATTCTGTTTTGTCCTGGACATCATAGTTTACTTTGCTACTAGGTGATTCATTCAATTTCGTTGACTCAGATGCACCCTCCTCCTTAATCATCTCCATTTATGATCAAGATATTCATTTACTTTGTGTCATGATATGATCCTTCAGCAATGGGAAATGAGATTCATCTGAGTTTTCATGCAAATGTGCAGTCTGTACATTTGCATGATTATTCCACTTGTTGCACCGGTTCAAAGTTGGTGGATTCAGTGCTGCAACAAAGGAATTCTTCCTCCAAATAAAACTACCATTCCAATTTAAAAACAATTAACAGGTAGTTTTTATTTTTATTTTTTTTTTTTTTTGGCAATCAAAATAATATTCGTTTTGTGAACAAACTTACAGTTGAAACCAAATCAAAACAAACCTAATGAACGCAATTCTTTATAGTTAAGAGCTCCAAATACTCAACTTGCTTAGAGGGATACACAGATCCAACTGACTGTCATCCCTTAGATAAAAAAAACAAACTTTATCTCATGCTCAGTGGGCCGGCTCTAACTGCTTTCTTATTTCTATCTCTTGGAATATATGCACCTTCTACAGGAAATCCTAAACATCCCCTATTGATCTCAGTCATCCTCAATCGATCATCCAGAATAACCATCATGACATTCACTAGAGATAACAGCTAGACCAAAATCGAAAGGATTTATCTGGAGACCATTTAAGAACATCATTTTTCTCAAATAGGTTGACCTCAGCATGAACCCCTGTTTTAAACTTAAATGGTGCTCCAAATCTGGGAAAAATTGCAGTATTGTTTAGAAGTTTCTTGTTAGGAATAGAAAAAGTATCAAACTATTTTTGAATGTAACTATGTATTGATTACAAGGATTAATTTTTAGAAACGTTTAGAGATATTTATGAAGCAAGCTGAAAGAAAGGGCAGGGCAGTAAATTCCACTTCTACATATTAGGTTGCTGCATTCTCAAGTTTCTAGTTTGGCACAGAATACCTTTACTTACAAAATACATTTAAGCAAACACGGCCAGAAATATTTGAACATTTTCCTCACACCCATCTGACCATTGTCATCAGGATATTACACAATTACACTTTTATTTTTACTGAGCTGCATAGTCCGACTGACACACATTACTTTATATTTCTTTTGTTCGATTTTGGTTGACCTACCATTTTTTGATTCTGTTATTCAGCTCTAAAAATATTTTATTAGATTCGTTTGTTGCTTTCTAATTATGTCCATTCCTGTTACTGATGAGTTGTCTGCATTTTTGTAGGATGTGAATTCTTTCAGTTTGAAAAGATTTTAATTTATTGCACCATGTAATTTCTATTGTTTATATCTACTGTCCCCTGTGCATCGACAACACATGACGAGATCTGTGCAAACCTTTACATCTAAGGCATTGGATGCTGCGATTATAACCAGACATACTCAAAGCCTGTTTGTAGTTTCTTATTTTATATGGATGGATTGATTAAATGCTCTAAGAGATCTATAATCAGATGACTGAATATTACTTTATACAAGTAAGGTTTTGTTTGTGATGAGGATAGTGTATAGCATAAACTGTTTTTCTATATATGTCTGTGTATCATTCAACTTATGAGATAAAAAATAAATTATTCTGTTTCTTTATTCTCCCTTTAATCATAACCTGTTGGGACAAGCATGCACTAATTGAATAAATGGAGGCATTACTATAAAGTCCATCATCCTTGAATTGGCATAAGCAAGTACTAATGTGCATACTTCCTCATTAATCAGTAATTCTGCAATATTTTTTTTTTTACATGGGTGTCACCACTTATCAAGGCCCAGGAGCCACTCGGGGATAAGGGTTATTGTGTGTACACTAATCAGTGGGATAGTATTGTAGTAATAGTTAGTATTGGGGATTTGATAGGTGTCATTACTTAAGGGGGCGGTTCATATTAGAAAATTTCTAATAAATGTTAATTGGAGTAAATACATTTTTATTATCATCATAAAGTTTCATCTGCCAAGTATCCAGATTTTAAATCTAACTTACAAAAGTACTTGCTGTACTATGCCAGAATTCATTAAAAACTGCATTTTTTTTTAAATAACATTTTTGTTTTTTTGTTTTTTTTCTACTAAAACTATTAGGAAACTCTTTGAGACCTCAATAACATCTGCCTGCATCATTTCATTAACTGCTAAATTAACCAATTTCTTTATATGAAATATGTTTGACATGGGCACTGTTTTATGAGTTCATGCATTTAATATGCTTTTTTATTAAGCCAGCTAAAAGGTTTGAGCTTCAATATCACCATGTTCAGGCCGCTATGAAAAATACAAGTACTTGAGTATATATATGTTCTCTTGAACAAGTATACTACTCATCATGTGTAGTCTTGGATTTCCCTCTGTTCTATCCTGTCTGACATTAATTAACTCGACTATACAGGCATTATGATTGGAAATCACCCCATAATAGTTTTCTGATGATCTCTTTAATTTGTCCCATATAAGCTACGAGTTATCAGATATTAACTTGTAGACAAATTGAGCTCTCCCGACACTTACCTTCATTAACAATGCATGTACAACTTGTTGATTTATCACAGATTCAACCAACTTACTCTTACATACAGAACATTGATCACCAATATTTTCAAAATAAGAAATGGGAGAACATACAACCTAACCATTTCAGCCAAACAAGAAAAAAAAAATCACATAGAAGCAAACTATTTTTTTTTACCAAAATACAAATTGAAGCACATGCAACTAAAACATCTTTGTAGACTAAAAATGTTGCGACAAATTCCATTTACAGCCGCCATGTTTCTTGTTTAAGCTGCCTACACAGTTCTAGTAGGCGGTCTGTGATTGGTTAGTTTGAATGAATCAAGTGAATTGCTTGGCGCCCTTTTTTTATACCATGATTTTATTTTTCAGTCCATGCGAATCTCTCGGCAGGAAAAGGATTCCCAAGTGGGGCTCCCAGGAAAGGCCTTACCAGGAATGGAGCCACCACTATTCCTTCATGTTATTTCACCAAACTGTTGGTGAACAAAGGACTTACATCTCTACAAGCAGAGATACCTTTATATTGCCGAAGATATCCTAATTACAGAATGGCATCCTTTGAACTTTTCTTCATGTTTATATTTACCAAATATTGGAACTCATTTCAATTCGAGTCCCAAGCGACTCGCTTTATGCCTAATTATAGGCGCCAACATTCTTGCAGAGAACACCATGAATTATCATAGATCCTTTTGAGGAAAATTTGAACTACCACTCCACCAAAAGGAGTTTAACTATTGGCTCTCTGTTTAGAAAGGCAAAACTTCTCCACCGTTTCGCAATGGACTGTACCAGAACCAATGAATTTTCTTTGCTGCTATTATTGAATAAATTTTGAGTTTGAAGGTATAGCTTTTGTAATTTGTGGATTTATTTTGCCTCTGCCAGGGAGCATTGAGTTTGTGAGAATTAAATTTCTTACAAATTAACATATACAATTAAACCATTTCACCCAAACTAAAAGTAAAAGTTAACTTTAAATAAAAAATAGAAAATATATAAATAGCAAAAAAGTATGTTATGTAGTCATTCTAATAAGAATATTTACAAGCAACATCTACATCTCATTATCAGCATTATTGTCTATTAACTTATAAGAAAGTCTAGCAGTTCAATAGAAAAGCCATCAGGTATTAATCATTTGCAACATTGACATCGTACAAATATTTGCCTGGAATGGTTGAGCAGCTGAAGCAAGTCCACACTTTTTCTATTACATTGTTTTATGTAATTCAATATCCTGTGCTATTTTTGCTTCTTTTGAATTAAGCTTTCTTAA
Source organism: Euprymna scolopes (assembly GCF_053919585.1). Taxonomy (NCBI): domain Eukaryota; kingdom Metazoa; phylum Mollusca; class Cephalopoda; order Sepiida; family Sepiolidae; genus Euprymna; species Euprymna scolopes. The sequence continues at coordinate 107,170,242 of NC_136487.1, read as the reverse complement.
TGAGTAGAGAAAAAAATGTAGGACATAAAATATTTAGAAAAACATTTTTGTTGAAACATGAATTTATTTACAACAAAAAAAATGGACTTAATGTTTCTGAGCTATCATTAGATAAGGTAATGTACATGGAAAAAAGTGAACAGGAAAAAAAAATGAAGACAAATAAGGAGGTGAAATATATAAAAAAAAAACAACAGATTTTAAAATTGAAATAATTGATTCAGCTATTGTATGTTTACTACTATGAAACTGATGATAATTATTTTTGTATTATTTCTATTATTCAAATGACGTTTTCATCTCTAATATTATTTTTGTATTATTTCTATTATTCAAATGACGTTTTCATCTCTGATATTATTTTTGTATTATTTCTATTATTCAAATGACGTTTTCATCTCTGATATTATTTTTGTATTATTTCTATTATTCAAATGACGTTTTCATCTCTGATATCATTTTTGTATTATTTCTATTATTCAAATGACGTTTTCATCTCTGATATCATTTTTGTATTATTTCTATTATTCAAATGACGTTTTCATCTCTGATATTATTTTTGTATTATTTCTATTATTCAAATGACGTTTTCATCTCTGATATCATTTTTGTATTATTTCTATTATTCACATGACGTTTTCATCTCTGATATCATTTTTGTATTATTTCTATTATTCAAATGACGTTTTCATCTCTGATATCATTTTTGTATTATTTCTATTATTCAAATGACGTTTTCATCTCTGATATTATTTTTGTATTATTTCTATTATTCAAATGACGTTTTCATCTCTGATATTATTTTTGTATTATTTCTATTATTCAAATGACGTTTTCATCTGATATTATTTTTGTATTATTTCTATTATTCAAATGACGTTCTCATCTCTGATATTATTTTTGTATTATTTCTATTATTCAAATGACGTTTTCATCTCTGATATCATTTTTGTATTATTTCTATTATTACAAATGACGTTTTCATCTCTGATATTATTTTTGTATTATTTCTATTATTCAAATGACGTTTTCATCTCTGATATTATTTTTGTATTATTTCTATTATTCAAATGACGTTTTCATCTCTGATATCATTTTTGTATTATTTCTATTATTCAAATGACGTTTTCATCTCTGATATCATTTTTGTATTATTTCTATTATTCAAATGACGTTTTCATCTCTGATATTATTTTTGTATTATTTCTATTATTCAAATGACGTTCTCATCTCTGATATTATTTTTGTATTATTTCTATTATTCAAATGACGTTTTCATCTCTGATATCATTTTTGTATTATTTCTATTATTCAAATGACGTTTTCATCTCTGATATTATTTTTGTATTATTTCTATTATTCAAATGACGTTTTCATCTCTGATATCATTTTTGTATTATTTCTATTATTCAAATGACGTTTTCATCTCTGATATCATTTTTGTATTATTTCTATTATTACAAATGACGTTTTCATCTCTGATATTATTTTTGTATTATTTCTATTATTCAAATGACGTTTTCATCTCTGATATTATTTTTGTATTATTTCTATTATTCAAATGACGTTTTCATCTCTGATATCATTTTTGTATTATTTCTATTATTCAAATGACGTTTTCATCTCTGATATCATTTTTGTATTATTTCTATTATTCAAATGACGTTTTCATCTCTGATATTATTTTTGTATTATTTCTATTATTCAAATGACGTTCTCATCTCTGATATTATTTTTGTATTATTTCTATTATTCAAATGACGTTTTCATCTCTGATATCATTTTTGTATTATTTCTATTATTCAAATGACGTTTTCATCTCTGATATTATTTTTGTATTATTTCTATTATTCAAATGACGTTTTCATCTCTGATATTATTTTTGTATTATTTCTATTATTCAAATGACGTTTTCATCTCTGATATCATTTTTGTATTATTTCTATTATTCAAATGACGTTTTTATCTCTGATATCATTTTTGTATTATTTCTATTATTCAAATGACGTTTTCATCTCTGATATCATTTTTGTATTATTTCTATTATTCAAATGACGTTTTCATCTCTGATATCATTTTTGTATTATTTCTATTATTCAAATGACGTTTTCATCTCTGATATCATTTTTGTATTATTTCTATTATTCAAATGACGTTTTCATCTCTGATATCATTTTTGTATTATTTCTATTATTCAAATGACGTTTTCATCTCTGATATCATTTTTGTATTATTTCTATTATTCAAATGACGTTTTCATCTCTGATATCATTTTTGTATTATTTCTATTATTCAAATGACGTTTTCATCTCTGATATTATTTTTGTATTATTTCTATTATTCAAATGACGTTTTCATCTCTGATATTATTTTTGTATTATTTCTATTATTCAAATGACGTTTTCATCTCTGATATTATTTTTGTATTATTTCTATTATTCAAATGACGTTTTCATCTCTGATATTATTTTTGTATTATTTCTATTATTCAAATGACGTTTTCATCTCTGATATTATTTTTGTATTATTTCTATTATTCAAATGACGTTCTCATCTCTGATATTATTTTTGTATTATTTCTATTATTCAAATGACGTTCTCATCTCTGATATTATTTTTGTATTATTTCTATTATTCAAATGACGTTTTCATCTCTGATATTATTTTTGTATTATTTCTATTATTCAAATGACGTTTTCATCTCTGATATTATTTTTGTATTATTTCTATTATTCAAATGACGTTTTCATCTCTGATATTATTTTTGTATTATTTCTATTATTCAAATGACGTTTTCATCTCTGATATTATTTTTGTATTATTTCTATTATTCAAATGACGTTTTCATCTCTGATATTATTTTTGTATTATTTCTATTATTCAAATGACGTTTTCATCTCTGATATCATTTTTGTATTATTTCTATTATTCAAATGACGTTTTCATCTCTGATATCATTTTTGTATTATTTCTATTATTCAAATGACGTTTTCATCTCTGATATCATTTTTGTATTATTTCTATTATTCAAATGACGTTTTCATCTCTGATATTATTTTTGTATTATTTCTATTATTCAAATGACGTTTTCATCTCTGATATCATTTTTGTATTATTTCTATTATTCAAATGACGTTTTCATCTCTGATATCATTTTTGTATTATTTCTATTATTCAAATGACGTTTTCATCTCTGATATTATTTTTGTATTATTTCTATTATTCAAATGACGTTTTCATCTCTGATATCATTTTTGTATTATTTCTATTATTCAAATGACGTTTTCATCTCTGATATCATTTTTGTATTATTTCTATTATTCAAATGACGTTTTCATCTCTGATATCATTTTTGTATTATTTCTATTATTCAAATGACGTTTTCATCTCTGATATCATTTTTGTATTATTTCTATTATTCAAATGACGTTTTCATCTCTGATATTATTTTTGTATTATTTCTATTATTCAAATGACGTTTTCATCTCTGATATTATTTTTGTATTATTTCTATTATTCAAATGACGTTTTCATCTCTGATATTATTTTTGTATTATTTCTATTATTCAAATGACGTTTTCATCTCTGATATTATTTTTGTATTATTTCTATTATTCAAATGACGTTTTCATCTCTGATATCATTTTTGTATTATTTCTATTATTAAAATGACGTTTTCATCTCTGATATTATTTTTGTATTATTTCTATTATTCAAATGACGTTTTCATCTCTGATATTATTTTTGTATTTTTTCTATTATTCAAATGACGTTTTCATCTCTGATATTATTTTTGTATTATTTCTATTATTCAAATGACGTTTTCATCTCTGATATTATTTTTGTATTATTTCTATTATTCAAATGACGTTTTCATCTCTGATATTATTTTTGTATTATTTCTATTATTCAAATGACGTTTTCATCTCTGATATTATTTTTGTATTATTTCTATTATTCAAATGACGTTTTCATCTCTGATATTATTTTTGTATTATTTCTATTATTCAAATGACGTTTTCATCTCTGATATTATTTTTGTATTATTTCTATTATTCAAATGACGTTTTCATCTCTGATATTATTTTTGTATTATTTCTATTATTCAAATGACGTTTTCATCTCTGATATCATTTTTGTATTATTTCTATTATTAAAATGACGTTTTCATCTCTGATATTATTTTTGTATTATTTCTATTATTCAAATGACGTTTTCATCTCTGATATTATTTTTGTATTTTTTCTATTATTCAAATGACGTTTTCATCTCTGATATTATTTTTGTATTATTTCTATTATTCAAATGACGTTTTCATCTCTGATATTATTTTTGTATTATTTCTATTATTCAAATGACGTTTTCATCTCTGATATTATTTTTGTATTATTTCTATTATTCAAATGACGTTTTCATCTCTGATATTATTTTTGTATTATTTCTATTATTCAAATGACGTTTTCATCTCTGATATTATTTTTGTATTATTTCTATTACTCAAATGACGTTTTCATCTCTAATATTATTTTTGGCTGATGTAATCACTGATCTTTATCAGGTACAAACTTGGCAATTATTATTTTGAACAGAGCCTTTATTTAATTCATGGGGTTGATTGCTTTTATTCTGCCAAAAATAAAACTTAGTAATTATTAATTATATTTTTAGTATCACCTGCACTTATGATTGAACCATGAACTTCTAAAAACAGTCTCTCAGAATTAATTATTACTTAGCAACGTATCGATGGGTCCATGTGGACAATTCTAGTAATGATTTTGGGAACTCTTAACTTATTCATTTCAATGTAGTTTTACTAATTATTACTAATTTTTTTTTTCCGACATATAGATTCCTGTTCTGACAAGAGTAGTGAAGAATGTAGAAGAGTACAAGATGAGAACAGCAATCCAAATAATCTATCCTCATCTAAAAAATTTGGAAACATTATCTGGTTTATTTTTTCAGGCAATCACATTTATATAAAACTCAATGCATGTGATGTTTGTGTATTACCTATAAAAAGAAAGGTTAGAGAATCTAAATAAAATGTAGAAATGTATTTTTATGTAAAATTTACTGAGAAAGTCAATGGAAGTGTACTCGAAGTGCATCTGTAAGAGGGCAATGAAGGCATAATCCTCATTAAAACTTTAAATATTTATAATCCTCATTAAATATTTAAATATATATAATCCTCATTAAAACTTTAAATATATATAATCCTCATTAAAACTTTAAATATTTAAATATATATAATCCTCATTAAAACTTTAAATATATAAATATATATAATCCTCATTAAAACTTTAAATATATAAATATTTATAATCCTCATTAAAACTTTAAATATATAAGTATTTATAATCCTCATTAAAACTTTAAATATATAAATATATATAATCCTCATTAAAACTTTAAATATATAAATATTTATAATCCTCATTAAAACTTTAAATATATAAATATATATAATCCTCATTAAAACTTTAAATATATAAATATATATATAACCCTCATTAAAACTTTAAATATATAAATATTTATAATCCTCATTAAAACTTTAAATATATAAATATATATAATCCTCATTAAAACTTTAAATATATAAATATATATAATCCTCATTAAAACTTTAAATATATAAATATATATATAATCCTCATTAAAACTTTAAATATATAAATATATATAATCCTCATTAAAACTTTAAATATATAAATATATATATAATCCTCATTAAAACTTTAAATATATAAATATATATAATCCTCATTAAAACTTTAAATATATAAATATATATATAATCCTCATTAAAACTTTAAATATATAAATATATATAATCCTCATTAAAACTTTAAATATATAAATATATATATAACCCTCATTAAAACTTTAAATATATAAATATTTATAATCCTCATTAAAACTTTAAATATATAAATATATATAATCCTCATTAAAACTTTAAATATATAAATATATATAATCCTCATTAAAACTTTAAATATATAAATATATATAATCCTCATTAAAACTTTAAATATATAAATATATATAATCCTCATTAAAACTTTAAATATATAAATATATATAATCCTCATTAAAACTTTAAATATATAAATATATATAATCCTCATTAAAACTTTAAATATATAAATATTTATAATCCTCATTAAAACTTTAAATATATAAATATATATAATCCTCATTAAAACTTTAAATATATAAATATATATAATCCTCATTAAAACTTTAAATATATAAATATATATAATCCTCATTAAAACTTTAAATATATAAATATATATATAACCCTCATTAAAACTTTAAATATATAAATATTTATAATCCTCATTAAAACTTTAAATATATAAATATATATAATCCTCATTAAAACTTTAAATATATAAATATATATAATCCTCATTAAAACTTTAAATATATAAATATATATAATCCTCATTAAAACTTTAAATATATAAATATATATAATCCTCATTAAAACTTTAAATATATAAATATATATAATCCTCATTAAAACTTTAAATATATAAATATTTATAATCCTCATTAAAACTTTAAATATATAAATATATATAATCCTCATTAAAACTTTAAATATATAAATATATATAATCCTCATTAAAACTTTAAATATATAAATATATATAATCCTCATTAAAACTTTAAATATATAAATATATATAATCCTCATTAAAACTTTAAATATATAAATATATATAATCCTCATTAAAACTTTAAATATATAAATATATATAATCCTCATTAAAACTTTAAATATATAAATATATATAATCCTCATTAAAACTTTAAATATATAAATATATATAATCCTCATTAAAACTTTAAATATATAAATATATATAATCCTCATTAAAACTTTAAATATATAAATATATATAATCCTCATTAAAACTTTAAATATATAAATATTTATAATCCTCATTAAAACTTTAAATATATAAATATATATAATCCTCATTAAAACTTTAAATATATAAATATTTATAATCCTCATTAAAACTTTAAATATATAAATATATATAATCCTCATTAAAACTTTAAATATATAAATATATATAATCCTCATTAAAACTTTAAATATATAAATATATATAATCCTCATTAAAACTTTAAATATATAAATATATATAACCCTCATTAAAACTTTAAATATATAAATATATATAACCCTCATTAAAACTTTAAATATATAAATATATATAATCCTCATTAAAACTTTAAATATATAAATATATATAATCCTCATTAAAACTTTAAATATATAAATATATATAATCCTCATTAAAACTTTAAATATATAAATATATATAATCCTCATTAAAACTTTAAATATATAAATATATATAATCCTCATTAAAACTTTAAATATATAAATATATATAATCCTCATTAAAACTTTAAATATATAAATATATATAATCCTCATTAAAACTTTAAATATATAAATATATATAATCCTCATTAAAACTTTAAATATATAAATATATATAATCCTCATTAAAACTTTAAATATATAAATATATATAATCCTCATTAAAACTTTAAATATATAAATATATATAATCCTCATTAAAACTTTAAATATATAAATATATATAACCCTCATTAAAACTTTAAATATATAAATATATATAACCCTCATTAAAACTTTAAATATATAAATATATATAATCCTCATTAAAACTTTAAATATATAAATATATATAATCCTCATTAAAACTTTAAATATATAAATATTTATAATCCTCATTAAAACTTTAAATATATAAATATATATAATCCTCATTAAAACTTTAAATATATAAATATATATAATCCTCATTAAAACTTTAAATATATAAATATTTATAATCCTCATTAAAACTTTAAATATATAAATATATATAATCCTCATTAAAACTTTAAATATATAAATATATATAATCCTCATTAAAACTTTAAATATATAAATATATATAATCCTCATTAAAACTTTAAATATATAAATATATATAATCCTCATTAAAACTTTAAATATATAAATATATATAATCCTCATTAAAACTTTAAATATATAAATATATATAATCCTCATTAAAACTTTAAATATATAAATATTTATAATCCTCATTAAAACTTTAAATATATAAATATATATAATCCTCATTAAAACTTTAAATATATAAATATATATAATCCTCATTAAAACTTTAAATATATAAATATATATATAACCCTCATTAAAACTTTAAATATATAAATATATATAATCCTCATTAAAACTTTAAATATATAAATATATATATAACCCTCATTAAAACTTTAAATATATAAATATTTATAATCCTCATTAAAACTTTAAATATATAAATATATATAATCCTCATTAAAACTTTAAATATATAAATATATATATAACCCTCATTAAAACTTTAAATATATAAATATTTATAATCCTCATTAAAACTTTAAATATATAAATATATATATAACCCTCATTAAAACTTTAAATATATAAATATATATAATCCTGATTAAAACTTTAAATATATAAATATATATATAACCCTCATTAAAACTTTAAATATATAAATATTTATAATCCTCATTAAAACTTTAAATATATAAATATATATATAACCCTCATTAAAACTTTAAATATATAAATATATATAATCCTCATTAAGACTTTAAATATATAAATATATATAATCCTCATTAAAACTTTAAATATATAAATATATATATAACCCTCATTAAAACTTTAAATATATAAATATTTATAATCCTCATTAAAACTTTAAATATATAAATATATATAATCCTCATTAAAACTTTAAATATATAAATATATATAATCCTCATTAAAACTTTAAATATATAAATATATATAATCCTCATTAAAACTTTAAATATATAAATATATATAATCCTCATTAAAACTTTAAATATATAAATATATATAATCCTCATTAAAACTTTAAATATATAAATATATATAATCCTCATTAAAACTTTAAATATATAAATATTTATAATCCTCATTAAAACTTTAAATATATAAATATATATAATCCTCATTAAAACTTTAAATATATAAATATATATAATCCTCATTAAAACTTTAAATATATAAATATTTATAATCCTCATTAAAACTTTAAATATATAAATATATATAATCCTCATTAAAACTTTAAATATATAAATATATATAATCCTCATTAAAACTTTAAATATATAAATATATATAATCCTCATTAAAACTTTAAATATATAAATATATATAATCCTCATTAAAACTTTAAATATATAAATATATATAATCCTCATTAAAACTTTAAATATATAAATATATATAATCCTCATTAAAACTTTAAATATATAAATATTTATAATCCTCATTAAAACTTTAAATATATAAATATATATAATCCTCATTAAAACTTTAAATATATAAATATTTATAATCCTCATTAAAACTTTAAATATATAAATATATATAATCCTCATTAAAACTTTAAATATATAAATATATATAATCCTCATTAAAACTTTAAATATATAAATATATATAATCCTCATTAAAACTTTAAATATATAAATATATATAACCCTCATTAAAACTTTAAATATATAAATATATATAATCCTCATTAAAACTTTAAATATATAAATATATATAACCCTCATTAAAACTTTAAATATATAAATATATATAACCCTCATTAAAACTTTAAATATATAAATATATATAATCCTCATTAAAACTTTAAATATATAAATATATATAATCCTCATTAAAACTTTAAATATATAAATATATATAATCCTCATTAAAACTTTAAATATATAAATATATATAATCCTCATTAAAACTTTAAATATATAAATATATATAATCCTCATTAAAACTTTAAATATATAAATATATATAATCCTCATTAAAACTTTAAATATATAAATATATATAATCCTCATTAAAACTTTAAATATATAAATATATATAATCCTCATTAAAACTTTAAATATATAAATATATATAATCCTCATTAAAACTTTAAATATATAAATATATATAATCCTCATTAAAACTTTAAATATATAAATATATATAATCCTCATTAAAACTTTAAATATATAAATATATATAATCCTCATTAAAACTTTAAATATATAAATATATATAACCCTCATTAAAACTTTAAATATATAAATATATATAACCCTCATTAAAACTTTAAATATATAAATATATATAATCCTCATTAAAACTTTAAATATATAAATATTTATAATCCTCATTAAAACTTTAAATATATAAATATTTATAATCCTCATTAAAACTTTAAATATATAAATATATATAATCCTCATTAAAACTTTAAATATATAAATATATATAATCCTCATTAAAACTTTAAATATATAAATATATATAATCCTCATTAAAACTTTAAATATATAAATATTTATAATCCTCATTAAAACTTTAAATATATAAATATATATAATCCTCATTAAAACTTTAAATATATAAATATATATAATCCTCATTAAAACTTTAAATATATAAATATTTATAATCCTCATTAAAACTTTAAATATATAAATATATATAATCCTCATTAAAACTTTAAATATATAAATATATATAATCCTCATTAAAACTTTAAATATATAAATATATATAATCCTCATTAAAACTTTAAATATATAAATATATATAATCCTCATTAAAACTTTAAATATATAAATATATATAATCCTCATTAAAACTTTAAATATATAAATATATATAATCCTCATTAAAACTTTAAATATATAAATATTTATAATCCTCATTAAAACTTTAAATATATAAATATATATAATCCTCATTAAAACTTTAAATATATAAATATTTATAATCCTCATTAAAACTTTAAATATATAAATATATATAATCCTCATTAAAACTTTAAATATATAAATATATATAATCCTCATTAAAACTTTAAATATATAAATATATATAATCCTCATTAAAACTTTAAATATATAAATATATATAATCCTCATTAAAACTTTAAATATATAAATATATATAATCCTCATTAAAACTTTAAATATATAAATATATATAATCCTCATTAAAACTTTAAATATATAAATATATATAATCCTCATTAAAACTTTAAATATATAAATATATATAATCCTCATTAAAACTTTAAATATATAAATATATATAATCCTCATTAAAACTTTAAATATATAAATATATATAATCCTCATTAAAACTTTAAATATATAAATATATATAATCCTCATTAAAACTTTAAATATATAAATATATATAATCCTCATTAAAACTTTAAATATATAAATATATATAATCCTCATTAAAACTTTAAATATATAAATATATATAATCCTCATTAAAACTTTAAATATATAAATATATATAACCCTCATTAAAACTTTAAATATATAAATATATATAACCCTCATTAAAACTTTAAATATATAAATATATATAATCCTCATTAAAACTTTAAATATATAAATATATATAATCCTCATTAAAACTTTAAATATATAAATATATATAATCCTCATTAAAACTTTAAATATATACAGTTTTTATGAAACTTAAATCATTTGTACAAAATTTTATGGAGAAGACAATGGAAGTAGTCTTGAATTTCTGCATTATCCTCTTTGCGCCAAGTATCTATATGTACCAACCTTTAAGCGAGCCATGGGGGCAGAATCCCCTTAAAACCTCAAATGTGTACATCTGATTTTTTTTATGAATTATATTTTAAAATGTCAATTTAACAAATATTGGAATTGTTTAGATAGAAAGTATAAAACTGAAAACATGATGTGTTTTTGATTCAAGTCCAATTATTTTCAAATAAAATATGAAATCAAAAGAATTTTGGTATATCTGTATACAATACCTCTCCACCTACCTGTCTGCTTTTCTCTCTTTATCACACTACATATCTAGATGTGTGTGTGTGTATATTATTTTTACCTACTGTTTAATACTTATGCAGTTTTCAGTAGGGATGTACCTATTATCAAATTGACAGATTACCAATTACCAATAAATCAGCCTTTGATAATCGGCTAATTACAGATTAATTGGCTGATTAATAGATTTTCCAATGTCGATTTATCAGCAAATTTTGTTATAAATGATACTAATATTAATTATATTGGAAAGGAAGACAAATTAACTCACTCTTTTGCTTGCCAATTATTTCTTATTCAATTTTGGCCTTCATTTTTTAGGTGTGAAAAGTGAACATTGCATCATTTATAATAGCAAAATTGCATTAATGGACAATTTTTAAAGTATCAAATAAAACTGAATTAAATGACAGTAAATATGAACATTCAATATAATTCTATACATAATGATTATTATGCCTATTTTTTTAAACTTGTTTGAAAAAATATCCAGTTCCTGAATCCATTTGAAGAAATCACCAAAGAATCAAGTTATAGAACAGCAACCATATCAATGATAATACCTATAAATTTAGCTCTGAGGTTATTTCTGTCAAAAGCAGTCCAATCTAATTCCAGTATTTCTGACTTTAGTGGAATCTTTCTTAGCATTGTTGAACAATTCAGGTTATCAATGGAAACAGGCTTTTCATCTTATCTAAATGATAAAAACTTGTGTATATCTACTTTCCTATTTTAATTTTAAAACATTGGCATAAAAAATATATTTAGAATTGGATTCTGCATCTACTTTTCACTGATGATCAGCAGGATACACTACACTGCTGAGGATGAAGAAGCACGAACATGTGTAAATTACAAGATGGCAACTTTGAAACCAACTGACAAAAATGTAACCAGTAAAAATGTTGCAAAAGATGCTTTCAGCTCTCCTTATATAAGAAGACAGTAGAAAGTAAAAGTACAATTATTTCTTATTCAATTTTGGCCTTAATTTTTGAGGCATGAAAAGTGAACATTGCATTAAAATGACAATAAATATGGATAATCAATATAATTCTATACATAATGATTATTATGCCTGTTTTTAAAACAATTACAGCTGCAATTTACTTCAATATAAGTGGATAAAAATACTATTATGTTCAATTTTGGTGGCAGAAATAAAGTAACATGTGTTTTAAACATATACTAATTTCAAAATTATATATTACAAAAACTATTAAAAAACCTAACATCATTGGAATGGAATTTTGCATGCCTAATTAATACATATTTTAGAATGCTATATCCAAATGTCAGCTCTTTATACCATATACTTTTTAAATAGTATCCTTAAGAAAATCTAATAATTTTATGTAGTATTTTTCACTTTGTTTATCATGATGATGTAATTAAGTAGCATTACAAATGTATGCTTTATTTTTGTGGACATCAGCAATGTTACATACCTAATGTGCTTCAACAAGTCATCTTTTTTATTTTTGGATCAATTTTTAAAAGAATTACATTGATGGAAAGAGAATAAAATAAGCATTCCAATGATGTTAATTTATTTTTCTTTTATGCATTCAATGTTTTTATGCTTCAAGTTAAAAATGAAAAAAAAAAATGGTCAAAAATGACGACAGCAAAAAGGGAAACTGTTTGTTCAATGTTTACATTTCATATGTTAGGTTTGGATACATATGCACAGGGGCAAATTTGATTGAATATGGCTGAAATTTTACACGCTATATAAACGTAGAAGTCCATCTCTACAGGACTTTGATTTCTATTTTTACGACCACAGGAAGTAAAGTTACGTCCGAGCAAAGTTGATGAAGAATATTTCAAAATTGATAAGATAAATCGACAGATATCAGTTTTCATACAGATAATAGTTTCAGAATTATTTTCATATATAACATGTAAATATTTGATAATTATTAATTGTGCGGAAATTTCTTTAAAATGTTATCTTTTATATAAATTCAAATCCGCTTGAATGGAAAACGGCTCACTATGCGCTAATGCGTTGAGCTGACTAAAGTATTCTCTTAAAAATAGAAAACTTTTCTGCTTTTGTTTTAGTAGACTAGTCATTTTTTATTCTGAGTTTGTCAATTAAAAAAAAAAATTGATTTTCAAGTTTTTCAAATTTTATTTCCAAACAATACCGAGCCAAAACTATTTTATTGTTTTTAATGTTTTTAGCACAATGTGCTAAAAACATTAAAAACAATAAAATATACTAAGTACATACGTTTCTGTTATCATGGTAAATACTTTATAACTTCTTACTTGTACTTAAGATAGAATTGTGTTTTTTAATGGTCTCAAAAAAAAAAAAAAAAAAAATTATATATATATAACAAATGAAAGGTATTTGTGCACTGATGCTACCATGCTGAAATAATAGCATTATTTAGAAACCCATTCTTAACATGAGAAGGGAAGAGTGTTTTGTTAACTATTCTGCACTTTCACTAAATAATTAAATAAAAGATATCGTGAAACTTGAATTTCACTTGAAAATACTATTTGAAAAAATAGCACGGTAACATAAGTGCATAAGCACCCAAATAAATATTACCAAAGGCAAGATAAGTTACTCTTCTACCTAGTTGGATAAGTTTTTAGTGTATTTATTTAATGTAAAATGTTTGTTTATTTCGAAAATTTGTGTCGAGCATGACACAAGCACAAGAAATAAATGTTGATTTCTTTGCTTGGCACTGATCACCTTGGTCCATTTGAGATGGTTTCCTCAACCCCTTCCCCAGTCAAACACAAATAGAGAAAAAAAAAACTTCAGTTGTCCTTCAATACTTCTGGCATAAATTTGTTTTGTATTATTTATTAAATTCTTAGAAAAACGCTCTCTTCTCCACATGTTAAAAAAGTGGTTTCCAAAATGTTATCTGCATAAGTACTATTGTTTTTTTATTGTTTTAACATCTTTATTTTATTTTTGTATTGACTTTGTTCAAGTTAATGCTGTGATTGTTTGATTAATGTTTACCAGATAAAAAATATGCTGTTATTTTGAAAAACAGCCAAGTTCATTTGCTTATTTTAAAACCGGTAAACATTAATCAGAAGGGACCTTTTCTGGGCATTCAACGTAAAGCAGAACGGTCCGCACAAATCAGAAAAGGACTTTTTAGTATCATGTAGGTGAAGCAGAATGATTCGCACACACCGGAATTTTTTAATAAGAGATACGTTCATTTTTTTTTTTTGCGATGCTATAAAATTCCTACCTTAACAACTTACCATTGAGAACTCGTTCAAAAAATTGTCAAGTTACTGAATCCATTTGAAGAAATCACCAAAGAAGAAAGTCATGGAACTTCAACCATATCAATGAGAATACCTACAACTTTAGCTTTGAGGTTATTTCTTTCAAAAGCTGTCCAATCTAATTCTGATATTTCTGACTTTAGTGGAATCCTTACCATTGTTGAACAATTCAGTGAATCAATGGAAACCATCTAAATGATAAAAACTTGTGTCTACTTTCCTAGATCCAAGATTCAAATTTCGAAAGTATAACATGGAGAATTGGATCCCATCGATGAAATGTTGCATCCCGCTGCCTGTTCTACAAGTATTTTAATGGTGAATGTTCCAATGAACTACAAGCACTTGTACCCCCTTGACTTAAATACCCCAACAAACAGCAAAATCTCACCCCTACACAGTAGAGATCCCTAGATGTAAGAAAACCTACTCCAATAGTTTCTTCCCCAAAACTGCTAGACTTTGGAACTCCCTTTTTGGATTCTGCTTTCCCAACTGTACTGACATGCAGAAGTTCAAGTGTAATGTGAACAGAGATCTTGCAGCTCGTCTCCATACACAGTATCCCTGCAACTTATGTCCTCGATAGTAGCCCCCTACATCAAAGTGGCAACTGTGCCTTGTTTGGCGTGAAAATGGAATAAAAAACAAACAAAAAAAAACACCTTCCTGTGTGCATATTTGCCTCTAAAAACAAAGGCATGCTACATAATATTACGTAATGCGTACCTCAAATATAAGTGCTTTCTTCACAGGCACAATTTGCATGTGAACAGAATGAAAGTAGTTATGTGTCTCTAGCTGTCCATTAAAGGAACCAATGACATTTTTATAACATGCTACACAATGAATTCAATCTACAAGTGGTATAAGAGTAAGAGTATTAATGTATATCTGAATAATTTAGATGGGAAAGATGTCTAGCTGACAACATGAAGGTTAAAGTAAACTTTTAATACGTTGTTGCATATGATGCTTGTTAATATTTTTATTTAAGATCTTAAAGCAGAACACAATATAAATTTGTTAGATAAAGAGAAAAAAATGTAAAACTATGTTTTAATTTAGTTAATTACTTCTGAAAACACAAAATTGCACTAAACTCAATTTTAAAGAAAAAAATATTCTTTTACATGTGAAAAATGGAATTTTATTTTTAATATTAAAAAAATATTTGACAGTATTTCTCTACTTTGTGATTATAAAATATTTTCAAATTTTTTAAACAAACGCACAAAATGATTATATTCAATGATAATTGGTGTATCTTGCTGGCATTTGATTTCAAAACTCTAATGTTGCTGCTGCAAACTCGTGATGATTTCTCACTGTAAAATATTATTATTGAAAGCTTTTGCTTGTTTTTGTTCAGATCGACATATTGTTTCGCATGTAATCTGAAAATATCATGCCTGTTCTTGTCTTCAAAGACAAAGCTAAAACAAAAAAAAAAAATAAGTGCATCTTACTTTGCCGAGGACAATTATGAGATTTATGATAAGCCACTCCAAAGAAAGTTTATTTTTATGGTCAGGTCTGGCAAAAGATCACAACATATAAACTTAAACTGACTACATTTAGAGGAGTTGAACACTTCTATTCAGTGATAGGATTTAAGGTATTTACATTCGTTTACTGGAACGAGTTACTAACATGACGAGTTTGTCAAACCAATTCTTCTGACTACAAGGTATACAGGATATAAAAGGCTACATCATTTCACAAGTTAAACAGATACAAACAAAAACTTTCCAAATTTATAAATAATGGAGAATGAGAACTGGTTTCTAAAAATGTTGAACCCTACTCCTAACCTTCGTTTACTGTGGCAAAACAAACACTAACAAGGGCAATTCCTACAGCTGTTGAAAATCAAATTTTTATGCTAACAGATTACTTAAATAACCTATATTTCTCCAGCTTTCATAAACACTAGCCTGGTCTACTACAAAACTAGCAGGTGTTTAATATAAAATGTGGATTTAAATAATTGATGCGAAGTAGAATATCTGTAAACTATGAAAATAAAGAAGAAAATGAAAGTCAAGAAGTTATCACTGCTGATAACTTCTTGACACTCATTTTCTTCAAAGAAAAAAAGAAAATAAAGAATAGGACTTTAAGAATTGTGTATATTAATATTGATTTTGGTATTATTAAATTTGGACAGTGTTCAGCAACTAAAAATACCTGATTTTCATGAATATATTCTTTTTATGATGGATGTATAATGTGAGTCTAAATGATATGCTTAGATCTGATGACCTCAGAGGAAGATTAAATCTGTATGATATAAAAACGTGTGCAGAACAGAAGGCCCCTATAGAATAGCCATGTTGAAAGTTCTTGGGCATCGTAGATTGTAGAACAGTAAGAGATAGCAGAATCAGTTAACAGGGGTAGACTTCAGAAAACATGGGAGGAGGTGATAGGATAAACTTAAGAAAAAGGGATAAATAAAAACCTGTTAAACTGATAATACTGATTTCTAGGACCAATTATTATATCTATATAATTATAAAACTGAACCTTGCTTGCTTGCATCTTGCCCTCAACAATCGGGCAATTCCATATTTTAAAAAAAGGATGGCAGGTGAATTTAGTATATATATATTTTTTACCAATTGTCATAAATTTTAACCATAGAATAGTATTATAATATTCAAAAAGCCTGCAAATTTTCATGTAGTTTCATCACATAGAACTAAAGCTATCAGCATTTCAATATTCAATTTGGCTACCAGTATAGATATTTCCATATATAGATATACAATATTTTGAGTGCAGAAATTCCCCTCTGGACCAAAGTATCATAGATTTGCAACAACAAATGCCACATGCAAATTTATTATGCCTACACTATTAACCAATATCTTATGGAACTTTACAGCACCATTATAGACACATTTAGTCATTATAATAAAATCCTACATTTCATCCTAAGAGCACCACCATCATGATCGCAACCATCTTTAGAGGAAGTACTTCTTATTTTTCTCCCTAAATATCAAGACCTACAACCGCTACAAGTTGACACCATGTACATTTCTACATTTTTATTACTGAACCACTTTTAAATGCTTATAACCAACACAGTCATAACAATTGTTCTGCTTCCAAAGCATAATTACTAAAATCTCTCTCTCTTCCTATATTAATGAGCGATTACTCAAATTGAAACATGGCATCACTATATGCAACTTCTGTTACATTAGTATGATACTACTTCTGAGGATAAATAATTCTATAAAAAAAATGACTACATATACATATATCATATTTATATATTGTATTTCAAGTCCACTTATGTTTTTTGCTTTTTTATTTCCCACATTTGTGCAAAGTTCTGTTTGTGTGCTTGTGTTTCGATGCACTAGCATCTCAAAACACAAACACACCTTATTTGTACATACACACATTGGTATGTGTGCACGCATTCTTTTCTAAATGTTACCATTTTGGTTGTAAAATAAATTGCTAAAGAATTAATATACAGTGCCGGCAAAAAGAAAGTCTGCATTTGTAATTTTTTCAAAAACTGCAAATTTAAGCTAAATTCAATGTAACTGTTTAAACAACCTATACCTCATTTGATTCGCCTTTTATTCTTCTATAATTTTACCTGTTCATATTTGACTTTTAATTGAAATATTCTAGTGTTCACGTCAATTTAAAAAAATAACTTCAAATTGAGGAGGCAAAAAGAAAGTCCGCAGCAACAAATTCGCTTAAATTATTGCCCCTAAATCAATTTAAAATATCCACCAACAGGCAACAAAGCTCTCTAATCGTAATTATTGTTGTTCCAGGTTATACAATGTAGCATTTAGTCCATATGCCACGACTTTGCTCTTAGTGATCGCCAGGAGCTCATTAATCTTCTCCTTTCTAGTTTATCCAATCAAGAAATCGGCTGCAAATTGAAATGTGATGAGAAAACGGTACGAAAGACTACGTAAAAACACCAAAACACTGGCAGTGTTCGTGATGCCCCTAAATCTGGTCGTACTAAAGTTACTTCTAACAGAGAAGACAATGCTATTAAGATCCGCAGACTAAGAAACAGATTTGAAACGGCTCCCCAAATCCAACGACAGTGCAATCTTGTTAAATAGTGCTCTCTTTCTACTGTCAAGAACAGATTAAAGGAATTTAATTTGCAAGGATATGTTGCAAGACGCAAGCCAATGATTTCTGTAAAGAACAGAAAGCGCCGTCTGGACTTCATCAGATGCAATGAAAATCATGACTCTTTATATTGGTCAAAAGTGACAAAAGCAAATTCAATAGGCTAGGCAGTGATGGTAGGCAGTACATCTGTCAGAGGAGAGACGAAGGATTTAATTCTAGGTGCTCAGTTTCAACGCTGCAAGGTGGTGGAGGTTCAGTTTTGGTGTGAGACATTAGTACCAATGGTCCAGGGCCTATAGTTCGCTTGCAAGGTCGAATTAATTTGACCAAGTACATTAATATGTTGACTGAGCATTTTATACCCTATTTTGGTCGGAATTTGGATGATAATCCCATCTTCATGCAGAATAATGCTCCCATTCACACAGCTGGCAATGTAAAGAGGTTCCTGGAAGAGCATGATATTCCATGTTTGGATTGGCCTGCACAATCTCTAGACCTCAATTCTATCGAAAACATATGGCATTACATCAAGCAACAGCTATGCAATGATAAAATTTCAAATTTGGAAGAACTTTGGACAAAAATTAAAGAAAAGTGAGATGCTCTTTCCTCAGAGTATTGCTGCAGTCTAATTCAAGGAATTCCCAAAAGATTGCTGGCTTTCAAATTGCAGAAGGGCTATGCTACTAAATATTAACTAGTTCATTGTGTCCCCCCCCTTTTTTTCTTTTACATAGGCATAACCACTTATCAAGGCCCAGAGACCACTCGAGGATAAGGGTTAAGAGTGTACAGTAGTCAATTGGACAATATAGTAATCGTTAGTAATGGAAATTCGGTAAATTTGTTAACTTAAGTGGAACGGCTCATCAAGAACTTGTTTACATTGGACTTGAAGACAATCATATTGCAACTGGAAAGCAGGAAAATGGAAGACAATTCCACAGGCTTGCAGTTCTAAGAAAGAAGCTTTGTTCATGGAATCTATGTTTAGGTTTAGGGACAGACAAAGAGTGGGGGGAATTATTGATAGTGTTTTCAACTAGACGAGTGTTTTTTGTGAAAGTTTGGCGAGGGGAGACCATAGATTGAAGCTCAGTCGAGCACTTGCCATGAAAATAACGATAAAGCAGAGACAAACTCGCAACATCTCTTCTGTAAGATAGTGGTTGCAGGGAAGAGAAAAGGACATCTCCTACGAGGCTATGAAGTCTATTTTGAACTCTATCAAGGTAGGACAAGTCCTTTCTAGCAGCGTCTGCCCAGATGTGGCAACAGTACTCCATCCTTGGACGTACCTGGCTCTTATATAGATAGAGAATTGCATCAGCAGTGAGATATCTACTGGATCAATAGAAAGATCCTACCATTTTTCCAGCGGTCTTGGCAACAGATTTGATGTATGTGTTCCATTTAAGATCAGGAGTAAAGGTCAAGCTCAGAAGCTTGTCAAAACAAGAGGCGTCCAAAGCCATTCATTTCGATTGATCCCAGATGTGGATCAGAACATTGATGATGTAAAGATAAAAGTTTGGTTCCTGTTGTATTTGTGCTGCATTAATGTCTTAAAGTTACATTTAAATAACAATTTTCCATTGTGCAGACTTTCTTTTTGCCTCCTCAATTCAAAGTTATTTTTTTAAATTGACATGAACACTAGAATATTTCAATTAAAAGTCAAATATGAACAGGTAAAATTATAGAAGAATAAAAGGCCAATCAAATGAGGTATAGTTTGTTTAGTCCAAATTTAGCTTAAATTTGCAGTTTTAAAAAAAAAATTACAAGTGCGGACTTTCTTTTTGCCACCTGTGTACATAATATTAAATAACCATGGCACCTTTTAACTATCCAATCCAAAAATATGGTGTGTGTGTGTGTGTGTGTGTGTGTGTGTGAGCGCACACAGATGTGTTTTTTGGGAATGTAAACACTCACAAAAACCCAACACGCCACTATCACCCCCCCTCCCCCAAAATAAACATTTATGGATAGCAATAGTTAGTTTTCAGTTGGGACGCTATTATCGACCCTTACCGGATGTTATATTAGTTTTGTTTTTCTTCTATGACTTTAAATATTCTTGAGGACCATTTAACTTTTTCTTTTATATTATTCACCAATTAACTGGACTTAAGCTTTAACGTAAATTACATTGACTTAAGCTTTAACGTAAATTACATTGACAGTGGAAAATTGTGTTTTTACAACTTTTGCCCACATGTTAACTTTGTTTTTATTTCATTTTCTTTTACAAAAAGATTTTTTTAATTTTGTATTTATTTTTTCAAATTTATTTTTGGGGTAAATTTTTACATCAGCTCCACCTCTGCAATTTCCTTTACATTGATGACTTTTAAAGGTTTGCGACACTGCCACCATACAATTTTTGGTTCTTACAGCATTTGCGGGTGGGTAAGCTTACAATGAATACCACGGTTACTGATTTATGCAGTCTCTTAATTGATTTTTTTTTTTAGATTTCGGCCATGGCTGCCAGTGTCCACAATTGGCCAGGGATGGCAGTGGCCACCAACAACAACCATAGTTTAATTTTTTTATGAGGGGTGGCGCATGCTTCCACTGGGCAATGTGTCCTGCTGAGATATATATATATATATATATATATATATATATATATATATATATATATATATATATTTATTTTATTTATTTCCCCCCAAAATCTCTGGCTTTGATAGAGGGAAGATTACAACTTGCTATTATGGTTTCAAATGATCTGAAATAACAGCAAGGGGAGACGATTCCAAATATTTCTCATATGTTATATCTCCCCTCTTTTGGAAATAGGGTAAGATTATGAATATCTTCAGTATCAAATAATCCTTATACATTGTGAAATTTACTTTATGTATGAAAATCTAGGAGGGGAGATATATGAGAAACAAGTTGAGCATGCATGGTCCCCTTCTTGTGCTGCATGTGAGATGACGCCACAAAAAATAGTGAAGAAATGATGAATGTGAGAAGTGTGAAGGGCCAACGTTGTGTTCACATTTTCACCAAGTTTCAGAAAAATCTAATGGATGGGGTAAAAGTTATGGGGTAAAATGTGTCATGTTTTGCAATTTTGGGGCATTTGTGACCCCTTTTGAGCTCCTGGAAACATCAAATCCCAGTGAAAATGGACAAACAGTGCAGATTCAGGCCTAAAGATATGTATATTTGAATTCAGCACCATGGAAAACCACTATATAAACATGCATATCAAGTTTTTGAGTAATATGAAAAAAGAGCTCCAAAAAGGCATAATGTTTTTAGCCCTAAAAGTCCCAGAGGGATACAAACCAGAATTTGCCAGGGTCACCCATTCTGAATTTATATTAATAATGACCTCCACATTTTGGTCAAGTTTCAGGAAAATCTAATATGGGGCAAAAAGGTGTCATTTTTGGCCATTTTGAGGAATTTTTTTACCTTTTTGAGTCCCTGGGGACACTGAATCCCAGTGTAAATAGATAACGGTGCAGTTTCAAGCTTTAACACATGTATATTTGAGTTGACCACCATGAAAAAACACTATATAGTCAGACATATCAAGTTTTTGTTGAGAAATATGAAAAAAAAGAGCCATAAAAAAGAGGCGTTTTTAGCATTAAAAGTCGCCGGAGACGCAAACCAGAATTTTGCCATGGTCACCCATAGTGGATTTATATTAAGAACAATGGGCTCCACATTTTGGCCAAGTTTTTAAAAAAAATCTAATGGATGGCTCAAAAGTTATGGGGCAAAATGTGTCATTTTTGGCTATTTTGGGGCAATTTTGACCTCTTTTGAACCCCTGGGGTCGCAACAAGAATTTTTTTAAAAAGTTTTTTTTTACTGTGCACATCTATTTAATGAAATACAATTTGTGGCAAAATTTCAGGATAAACTAATGGATGGTTATCTGGCAATCGTCTAGACTAATGGAAGCCACTGAAAACATAGGTCCCTCTCTAATAAATCGGGGGACCAATATTTTGAATCAAGTCTCCCCTTGCTGGTATTTCAAATCATTTGACACCATTACAGCAAGTTCATCAATGCCAGAGGTTTTGGGGGAATATCAGATATTTTGTAATTCATATGCAAAACTAGGAAAACAAATGATTATGATTGAAACATTTTATGGCTGTAAAAAAGTGCCAAAAATGGGCTCTGAATGATCCCTTAATATGCGACCTTAAGGGCAAATGTCAAACAGCCCACTACACAATTCAGATCATTAGCTTTCCAACGAGCCTTCATTTGTTAAATTTTGATCAATAATCGCTGAGATTTTGAACTTATAAAATTGCCAAAAAAATCTATATTGTGTAATATACATTTTACACACACACACACACACACACACACACACACACACACACACACACTAGCAGAGCGCCCAGCATTGCCCGATCATAAAATATATTGAGCTATGAAGACATATTTGCTGCAGGGCTAAAAATTAAAACATGAAGTAATAACTACTACATTATACATGAATATTTGTAATGCAGTCATTCGACCTTCACCCGGCAAATTTCATTTTTTTTTTTTTTTTTTTTTTAGTTTTCACTGGGCTAAAACACAAATATAAATTTTGCATAGGTTCAAATAACTTATATATGAAGTTTCATGCCTGTAGACCAAAAACTGTAGGAGGAGTTAGGTAGGCAAAATTTTTTAAACGAAAATATATACACATACATAAATATATGTGGAAAGAGTTCCGTGTTTACTATAACCTTTTTACACAAATCTTATGCAAGTATAAATCATGTAGAATACCTGCATGAATATAATTACATGTAATAGTTAACTAAAGATGAGCAAAAAAAAAAAAAAAAAACTAATAGGAAATTAATTACAATGAATGTTTAAAATATGCAAATTAGTCAGACCTTTTGCTAGTGGCTGTAATTCCACAACCCATATATACGAAAATTATATTTTCTTTTTAAACAAGCCAAAAACTATATGGTTCCCCAACTGATTTTGGCTATTTTCCCCATTTAAACCCCTGGCCTGATATAGAACATCAGGGTAAAACAGCTGAATGACACTCTTTCATGACAAACAACATATTAATTTGAATTCGACACCATTCAAAATCTGTTTAGATACAAGTATGAATTTTTGGAGAAAAATAAAAATTAGCCTCAAAAGGGGTGGTTTTTACCCCTAAAACATCTCAGGGATAAAGTCCCACAATTTTACCAGAGTAAAATGTTATGTTTCCAGATGTATATTAATATGGTCTTGCTTTTGGGTAATTTTCAGCAAAATCTAAGGGTCGGAAAAGATTCCATTGTGAGAATAACTACCAAGATGAGAGCAATAGTCCAAACAATCAAAATTAATACCCATCCTCATCTAAAAAAATTTAAAACAATTTATCTAACTTGATTGGATCAAATTTATAGAAATTTTGTTCAAATGAAAAAGAAAGAAATTTGAAAACTTTAGAAAACAGAGTAATGCTGATAATTTTTGTTATTAAATGAAAAAGAACGAATAATTTGCCGAATTGCTATGTTAATTCCTATTTTAGTCATATAAATTCTTTAGAGTGAAATGATTTTGGCATTTTTTTCCAAATAAATTATCTCTACTTAAACCATGTTTGTAATAACAATAAAAATGATAACTTAAAGAGTAAGTTATAGTGGGTTTGGCACTTATGTATGACGTGGACCGAGATACACAGTTGCCAGACTATGATTATTTTTCAAGGCCAAATGTTTAAGAAAAATGTCCAAATTCAAAAAAGAAGCCACACTTTTTGTGGTAAACAGGCAATTGGTGTTTCTATATTATTCGTGCGAACAAAATATTGAATTTCATGTAAAACAAATGGTACCTATGTAATTGTCATGGCGGAAATACTAACATATCCCAAAATTACGAAAAATGAGGAGATAGAAAATTAATTATTAATAAAAAGAAATTTGTGAAATTGGTGTTTACAAGCGAAATGCAACAAAAATAACATGTACTTTTGCATTTAACAACCAGCGCTGAAATAATGATGTTAATATTTAGAAACCTATTATTTAACATGGGGGGGGGGGCGTTTGTAGCTCTTCTGTATTTTCACCTAACAATTTAATAAAAATGATATCATATTACTTGAATTTAACTTTTAAATACTATTTAACAAATAGCGCATGTAGTTAAATGCAAAAGCACCAAATAACATTTTATCAAAATAAAATTGTAAAAACATTTGTATCAAAATATAAGGCACTTACACATTATACAGCCTGAGCCATTTTGTTTTGTCGAGTTTCATTGAATGACTGATGGGGGGGGGGCGAAACTTTTCAAACTAATTCAACAGGGACAATAATAAAATTCTATTTTTCTCTTACGGCGACTTCTTTCCGTTAATTTGTTTTACAAAAAAAAAAAAAAAATCCAATAGTACTTTAATTTTTATTAAAATTCTAATTTTTTTATGAGTTTCCGTTAAATTGTTTGAAAATATCCAATGTTCCTACTTACTTGCTTCCCCGCAAGGTAGAGTTAAACACAAGATCAGTTTTTAATGTGGGAAAAGGAACAAAAATTAAGATTGCCTCAGTCTAGAAAGATTTCTCCACTGAGTGAGGACAGAAAAGAGGATGTGTAGTATCAGAACAGATACTACACTTTGCTCATAGCCAAAAGGCCAAGAATTTATGTTGCTTTAATTAAAAAAATGTATTTTTTCCATAAATGTTTTTACTTTTATATTTTGATACATTTTTATACAATAACTTTTGGTTTTCAAGTATTTTGGTGTTATTTTTTTTATTTATTTATTTTCCCTAAAAAGAAATTATGTTTTGTTAAATTTAGACAAGAAAACAATTCAATGACTTTTTGGGGGCAAAACCAAAATTTTCCCCAGGATAAAATATTATTTTAGTAAGTTTAAATGTGATGCTCTTTTTTAACGTTATTATTTAGAAATCTATTATTTAACATGGGAGTGTGTGTGGGGGGGGGTAACTATTTCAAGAAGAAATTGGAGTTATCGCCCCAACAGTGATGCCGTCCGTATAATGCATAAATGCCAAGAAAAATTTTTTTTTTTCGTTCAGATTCAACGTAAAAATAATATCCTTCTAGATTGAGGCAATTTTTATTTTTGTTCCTATCCAAAGTGCCCCTTTTGGGGTAGCTAGATTTTCCCCACATTAATAATGACCTTGTGCTTAACTCTGCCCTCGTGGGGAGACAAGTAAATAGGAACAAAAAAACTTAAAGGGAAAAACCTAAAAGATTTTTCTGAGGCAGAGAAATAAATAAACCAGAATTTTTCATTTTGATTTCATAAAATCCACATTTTTTAAATCCCTTTTTACACTCTGGGGATGAAACCAGAATTTTTCCAGTGTCAAATATTACATTTCTAGATGAATGTATATGTGGTCTTGCTTTTGGGTAATTTTCAGCAAAATCTAATGATCGAAAAAGATTCTATGTCCTGAAAAGTGTTATTTTTTTGCAATTTATGACTAAAAACATTTTTGACCGCTTTTGACTCCCTGGGGATGCAACCAGAATTTTCCCCCATCATCAAATATTACATTTCCAGATGTATATTTATGTGGTCTTTCTTTTGGGTAATTTTCAGTAACATCTAATGATCGGAAAAGATTCTATGTCCCTAAATGTGCTATTTTTGTTCGTTTTGGGCTAGAAAAAAAAAAAAAGTCCCCATTTTTACCCCTTTAGACCCCCTGGGGGACAAAACCGAAATTTTCCCAGGATAAAATATTGTTTCCAGATGTATATCTATGTGGTCTTGCTTTTGGGTACTTTTCAGCAGCTACTTTTGGCCATTTTGACCCCCTGGGAACACAATCAAAATTTTTATAAAAAATCCAAGAATGTTACATTTTCTCCCTTGCCTAAAAAAAATGTAAGGAGTAATCATTGAGAATTTTTGGAATGAACAGACGAACGGACAAAGGTGAATTCTAGGGTCCAAATTCGACTAAGTCAGTGGACCAATAAATAGAAAAAAGAGTTAATATGAATATCAATACACAAACAAAAAAAGAAAAGAAAATTGAAAAATGAAGGCTCGTTGGAAAGGTAATGATCTGAATTGTGTAGTGGGCTATGTGACATCTGTCCTTAAGGCCGCACATTAAGGAGATCAACCATCATCCAGAGCCTATTTTGGGCACTTTTTTTACAGTCATAAAATGTTTCAATCATAGTCATTTGTTTTCCTAGTTTTGCATATGAATTACAAACTATCTGATATTTTCCCCAAACCTCTGGTCTTGATGGAGGAGAGACTAAAACTTACTGCTATGGTATCAAATAATCTGAAATAACAGCAAGGGGAGACTTGATTCTAAATATTTCTTATATATTATACCCCCCTTCTGTGGTTTTCATACACAAAGTAAATTTCACAGGATTATTTGATACTGCCATTATTTCAGATAATTTGAAACATAGCAGCAAGTTTTAGTCTCCCCTCCATCAAGGCCAGAGGTTTTGGGGAAATATATATGGGTATGACTCAGAGGCTAAGGAATGAGGGTGGAGAGTTGTAGGTTTTGGTTTCGATTCTAGCTGATGGCACCCAAGTCATATATATATATATAATAAAATTGTCTCTACAAGAATGTAATCTGCATGAATTAAAAAATCTATTTTAGCATATCTTGTGACCGGGCAATGCTGGGTGGCCTGCTAGTATTATAATATAGCTGACCACACTGAAAACCCCCCAGATCTTTATGGCATGAGAGATTAAAAAAAAAAAAAAAACAATGAAAAAGTTAACCATAAAAAAAGTTGCTCAAATGACTTCATCAGAAAATCAAATGTTGATCATGTGAGCTATCCCCCACCACCACAAAGTATGTGGCCATGAAAAATAATGTGACCAAGATATTTCCAACATCTTTTTTTTTTCTATGAGAAGGAATTTCACATTTTATTTTTTAATATTTTATTTTTATATATTGTTTAATTTTATTACTTGATTATCTGTTCCTTCAAAATTGACGAAAGCAAATGTTACACTTTCTGAACATATTAATGAAACATTGAAAAAGTCAGTAACATTTTTATGTTATGTTAACATTTGTTTTCATTTTCCAACAATGTTCATTCTCTGTTTTTGTTAACTTTATTTTTCGGTGTGATTAGGAGAAGGGGGAATATGAAAATGTGCTACTCTGTACAGGGATTAAACTCAGATTTGACACTGCCCCCCTCCCTTATTTTGTAATTGACTTTTCCATTTTCTGCCATTTAGATTATTTTATAATTAAGAGTTGATCATAATGGGCAATTTTGATGTTAAACACGCCTATTTATATGACGACCTATAAAAGATGATTACTATTACTGAGGATTGCATTTATCTTTTTATGGTTTATTCCACTAAATTATAAACTTATCAAAAGTTTTTCGAAGATTTTATAACTTGCTTATAAAAACGTGAGGATACCGTGAGGATATAGGAACTAGATATTTTGTTTTATTTTCCCTTTCATATTGATATGAATGTTGCTAATAACATTTGACTGAATAATAATGGATCATTCCCCTATATGTACAATCAAATTGCTCATTCATTGCAAGCAATTTTATAAAAACAGGTCAATATTTCACTGTGCATGGATCTGAAAAGATTATCTGATTCGGATTCACATCAATAAAAGGATAAAACAGGCAAACACTTTTAGATTGCATCTTTGTTGCATTGTTATGCTTTTTGAGTGAAGTGTCATAATTGATGGGCCATCCTCTGTATGGTTGGTTTTATTATATAGCATAGAAAGGACTTGGAGTGTGTGGGGGGGGCACCCCAAAAAATATGCTATGTAGAACCAGAAGGCAACAACAAGAAATTATTCATAGCAAATAGTTTCAAACGCATCTGCAAAAGTGGAAAATGTATGTCTATTCGACTTGACAAGCATAAACTACAACATGTTAGGAAGTTAAAAAACAAAACATGTTCACAGTAGTTTTCACAAATTATGCATAACTTTCATTAGATAAAGGAGACAAAGAAATTCGATAATGAAAGTTAAAAAAATGCAAATTTGGTGGACATTTGCATAAAGCAAAATTTTGAGCCACAAACAACAACAAAAAAAGTAGATTTAAAAATAAAAACAGTGTAATCTAGTTTTTCCAAAATATCTTCCAGCTATCTATTTCCAAGGAAAAGGCAGATTTTCAACTTTGGCATATGAGACAAACAAAATACCTATAGACCTAATCAGGGATGTAGAGGGTTATGCCCCTCCCCCTGTTTATTTGTTTCTTCGTAATACATTATTGTCAGTCGTTCCCTATCATTTTAATGGACATGATTATGATAAGGTATCCTCACGTTTAACTGAAAATCAAAAGTTAATTTGAAAATGATTGTGGATATTAGTATCGTTAAATAGGTTCCCAGTATGAGATGTGCTACCGGGAATATATTAGTTTATTACTACTAACAGTATCTATTGTAATACATTTGACTATTGCTCAGTAGAAAGTCTTTAATCAATTGAATGAATTAATAAATGAAGAGAAAGAGACTTGATGTTGTCTATTACTCGTATATGGATTATATGTTTACAACATGATTGATTTCATTGCATAAGTTTATAAATGATCACTTATTATAGAACCAGCACAAACATTTGAAAGTTCCAATTCGGTATAGAAAGAAGAGTTGTATGCTAAACTCTTCTAATATATTGGAAATGGTGTAGCTTTAGCTATACAAACGGACAAATAAATTCTGATTGGATATAATTTAACATCAAAGTTATAAACTTAACACTTTCTGAAAATTTAGTTACAATCTAGCCTGCCATGGCAAATAAACAAAAACATACATGGTGGGTCTTTTCATGTTTCCTGTCTATTGACCTTCCAATTCATTCACAAGTTGTTTACTTTTTGTGATTCACTAGTTATCTCTAATCAAATCAGTTATCTCTAATCAAATCGACTATCTCTAATCAAATCGACTATCTCTAATCAAATCGACTATCTCTAATCAAATCGACTATCTCTAATCAAATCGACTATCTCTAATCAAATCGACTATCTCTAATCAAATCGACTATCTCTAATCAAATCAATTATCTAATTAAATCAGTTATCTAATTAAATCAATTATCTCTAATTAAATCATAGTTTTCAAGGAGTTTTAAATCTACAAAGCTCAAAATAAATTCTATTCTATTTTTTTATCAACAATGTCAATAATGAAGCGAGTTTTTCACTATCGGATCAGGTTATTCATTACCATTCTCAATCTCTTCATTTTTTTGCAGGCTTTTCAACAGCATGGACAAAATTCAAATCCGCATGATTTTCTTGTTCCAATTCAAACTAGGCCGAAAAGCTGCCAAGAAAGCTTGTGATATCAATGATGCGTTTGTCCCAGGAACCACTACCGAACATGTGGCACAACGGTGGTTAAAGAAATTTCACAATAGTGACAAAAGCCTGGAAGATGAAGACGGTTGCAGCTCACCAACTGTGGTTGATAAAAAACATTAGAAAATCTTAATTGAAGCCGATCTTCGCAAAACCACACAGTTGCTGTTTAACTCGAGGCCGACTACTCAACAGTCATTCGCCATTTAAAGGAAATAGGGAAGTCAAAAAAGTTGGATAAATGGGTGTCGCATGAATTGAATGATAATCAAAAATGTTGTAATTTTGAGGCACCTTCTACGCTCCTTTTACATAATAAAGATGGCCCATTTCTCAAGCGGATTGTGACGTGTGATAAGAAGTGGATCCTCTACAACTGATAAGATTCAGCACAGTGGTTGGATTCCGGAGAAGCTCCACGACACTTCTGAAAACCGAAGTTGCACAAAAGAAAAAAAAAGGTTATGGTGACTGTTTGGTAGTCTGCGGCCAGTCACATCCATTGTTACAAGAACAAGTTTACTGTTCTTGTAAGTAAGTAAAAATGAGATAGGATAGCCCAAGAATTCGAACCTGGGAAGCTAAGTTTGGAATTAAGATTAAAGAAGGAATTCCAATTGTTAGTTTTAAAATAAATAGCAGATATGTTGATTTGAAAAGGAATTTGATTGTTTAGAAATGTTATTGTGAAAAAGGAATTTGTTGATTCAATTCTGTTTATGAAAGTTAAATTAAAATAAGGTTATCTAGAAGCGAACAATAGAAAATGGTAAACATATTGAAAAATAGGTTAAAAGAATATATGCGTGAACAGTGCACGCGAGTTCAGGATCACGCGAGTCGAGCACATGCTCGGACATTGGGGGGGGGGATGAGACACGTGAAGCATGTCCAGGCCATGGGATTGATGCGCGTTTTTGGCAACGCGATGACGTCATGGCTGGGAAAGGAGTTCTCAATATAGTTGGATAGTTTTAGTGAGACAAGGAGAGAGGTTCGGACAGACAGAGCTGACATTGGTCAGAAGGAATCCCCCTTTGGAAGTGAAGGGTTAGAAGTGGAAATCATGTAGTGACTGAATTTCTTGATGTGAAATCATTGACCAGTCGAAGAAATAAAAGAAACATCATTTTGTAACTGCTGTCTTGTGTTGTGTCATTCTCAACAAACAAAGGTATTGTGAATCATATGAACTTTGTGTCCACTCATCGTAATAATGAACTTTGTGTATAAACCCCATCCTTAAGAAATGTGTCTCCCTCTCTATCAAGAAATAATGACTGTCCCCCCCTGTGATAAAAGAACTGATAATCCTCATCTCTAAATATATGTTCACAAACTGTAGAAATGTATCTCATAATCTCCCTCATCCAATTGTATTACATGTCTCCGTCACTCTTTAAAATGTACCCCCGTCTCTGCCTCTAATATGAACACACAACGATATAATATATAATATTCGTCATCTAAATATGACCCCTATGAAACACCATCGCAGATTCTTGAATTCGGGTGAAATAATTACAGCGAAGAAGTACTGCCGACAAATTGACAAAATGCACCAGAAGCTCTAACGTACGTGTCCGAAATCGGTCAACATGAAGGGACCAATTCTCCCACATGTTGCTCAACTGACCCTGAAGAAGCTGAACAAATTGGACTACGAGACTGCCTCATCTGCCATATTCAACGGACGTCTCGCTCACCGTTTATTACTTTTTCAAGCATCTCGACAACTTCCTGCACGAAAAATACTCCAAAACCGAGATGATGCCGAATCAGCCTTCAATTACTTCATCACTTCCAGAACTCCGGATTTTTATGCTAATGAGATAAATAAACTTGTTTCTTGTTAGCGAAAATGTGTTGATTCTAATGTTTCTTATTTCGATTAATAAAGTTTATTATGAAAGAAGTTATGATCTTTTAAAGTTGAATGTCATTATTTTTGCATCAACCTTATAACATGACGGGGACAGATTTAATAGTAGTAGCATTAGTTGTTTTTCACACTCTATTGGTATATACATGTGTCTCTCTCTCTATATATATATGTATTTCTCCTCCTCCTGCCACTTTCTCATTGTATGTAATGTCTTAAAAAGAAAAGGAAAAAAAAAAAATCTTAAAATTTCAAAGCAGACGTTTTTATATAACTTTTTTTAGAGGCAAAATTGCAAACAAGGCATATTCCCAAGGAGATGTAAATGGTTACTGTGATTAGAAGCCAGCTTTAAGTGGATACTTGTACCACAAGATGTTTGTTCACATTACATTTAAATTTCTACATGTTCACACAGCCAGAGAAACAGGAAGCAAGGAGGAAATTTCAAAGGCAAGCGGTTCGAGGAAAGATGTTATTAGAGTATATAGTTTTTTTTAACATCTGAGGACCTCTACAGTGAAAAGGTAGGATTTTGCTGTTAGTCTAGTTTGTCGGGTATATATGTCGAGGGGGTACTAGTGCAGTAAGTTCATCAGAATAAATTCTGTGAAAGTACAATACTGTGGCAATGATACAGGCTGGAGCATAGTAGACAGGGCAAGACTTTTTTGTACCCTGCGCAAGTGGGAGAGACTAGTGGTTGGTGCACCAGCCAAGATGCAGCAACAATACTTCACACATGGGCGAAGGGTGGCTTTGTAGAGAGGATACTGGCAGATGCGAGACGTTTACTAGATTTGTCAGTATTAATACATACTCATTCCAATACATGTTGCTTATGTTAGACTGAGGAGTTAGAACAATGAATTCTACTACATACTCATTCCAATACATGTTGCTTATGTTAGACTGAGGAGTTAGAACAATGAATTCTACTACATACTCATTCCAATACATGTTGCTTATGTTAGACTGAGGAGTTAGAACAATGAATTCTACTACATACTCATTCCAATACATGTTGCTTATGTTAGACTGAGGAGTTAGAACAATGAATTCTACTACATACTCATTCCAATACATGTTGCTTATGTTAGACTGAGGAGTTAGAACAATGAATTCTACTACATACTCATTCCAATACATGTTGCTTATGTTAGACTGAGGAGTTAGAACAATGAATTCTACTACATACTCATTCCAATACATGTTGCTTATGTTAGATTGAGGAGTTAGAACAATGAATTCCCAGAAAGGAATTTTATCATTCATAGCAATGTGTGATCAAAAAGAATTCTTTAGAATTGTTAAAGCAAACAAGCTGAGTTTTTACAGCATTAGATGTAATCACCCATTTTTTTGGCCCCAGCTTGAATAAACTGAGAAGAAAATTGAAAACAAAAAAAATGTTTAAAAATAAGTCATGTATTACAGTTTAGTTTTGCTCTTAAATAAAACTAGCAAAAGTACTCGTCGTTGACTGGGTTCAAAAACAGCCTACAGAAAATGGACTCTGATTTATGAAAGTATGATAGGTTATGAAAAGGAAGGGTTGTAAATTTGGGTTTAATTTAGGGGTATCAAAACCAAAGCAAAATATGATGAAAGTAAAAATAAAATAGATAAATCCCATAATTTATAATACCATACCTGTTCACACTGAAACACTTATCACAATATTCTGTGAATCTATATTAAAAAACCTTGTTAAACTTTGTGACATATTTCCATTCTATGGAGGTTAGGTGCGAACGAACACCCCATAATTTTATTATACCATATTTCTTCAAACAGAAACATAATTATGAAAGTATACTTACGCAGATAGATATGAAAAGTCTTTATTAAAGTTTGTGCCTATTTCCATTCTATGGAGGCCAGGTGCGAATGCAGACCTCACAATTTTATTATACCATCCCTATTTAAGTTAAACATACTTATCAAATTATTCTTATGTACATCTATATCAGAAACACTTGTAAACGTTTTTTTTTTTTTTTTAATTTTTTATTTCCATACTTTGTGGACCCGGCGCGAATGCAGACCCCACAATTTTAATGAACCACTGTTCTGCCAGATCAAACATACCCATTCCTGTGTCTCGATACATCTTCTATCATTATATGTAATCAGTTTTTTAAAATAGTCAACCATATAGGAGCCTATTCGTGACCAGACATTCAGCTTTATATTATAGATTTAATGATCAACCGATACTGAAATAATTCAATTTTTTAAAATCCTATTCTAAAATATAATAATTTGTTAAAAAAAATAATAATTTTAAAAGAAAACAAAAATACAAGTAAAACAAAAATTAAAGTGAAAAAATTATTAGGTAACACCAGTAGAGTCATCAACAGACAGTTGTTTTGTCATAGCATGATTTTTCACATGGATGTAAAAAGTTTATGTATGCCATACACTTTTAACACCAGGTCACATCCAAATGTGATGAGAGGTCAGGTGTCATATGCAAGGTGTTCGAGACCAGTTTGATAAGGTTTTGGTAACAAACAAAAAA
Source organism: Euprymna scolopes (assembly GCF_053919585.1). Lineage (NCBI taxonomy): Eukaryota > Metazoa > Mollusca > Cephalopoda > Sepiida > Sepiolidae > Euprymna > Euprymna scolopes. The sequence continues at coordinate 107,135,029 of NC_136487.1, read as the reverse complement.
AGCAAATTGTTTGCTTAAACACGTTAGAGTTTTATTGTTGAAAAGAATTATTCGTATGCCACGTTTAAAACAAAGCAACACCAAATAAAAACAACCATTTTTATATCAAGAAAAAAAAACCCTGAAAATTACTGTTGACAAAAACAATTTAAAAAAAAAAAATGATCAATAAGTACCAAATTTCAATGCAAGTTATTTTGTTAAACAGTTTTCAAAATACATCTACATTTTTTTTTAAATATTTGTAAAATTAGTTCCTCTGCTTTAAATTTTTAACAAATTTTCATTTTCACCATTGTTACATGGAGATTAAAAATTGCAGACCATTATATTAAATTGTGCTATAATTAGATTTGACAAAATAAAGTCAATCTAATCGTATCAATCTTGAAAATTTTAACTTCTCATATTCATTATCACCATTCTAATTTGTCAAGACAATCTAGATTTATAAAATTGTAATTACAAAATAAAATGGTTAAAATTGAAGATGCTGCCAAGTCCGCTGCAAAGAATATAGGCTCCTTCTACCTATGTTAGAAAACTTCTTACACTTGCTAGTATCTTATATTTCATTAAAGCCACCATTAGTCTGTGCCACATCTAGTCTGGTGTACCAACTACTAGTCTTTCCCTCCTGAAAAGGAAGCCAACAAATGTTTTTTACTTAAATATATCTTGCATGTCGCATCATTGCATTTTCTAAGTACTCCCACAGAATGTGGTCTGATGAACTTATTGCACTTATATCCCCTTCAGTGTAAATACCCCTGACCCACCCAACTGACAGCAAAAACCAACCCCTTCATTATAGAGATCCTCAAATATTGCAAGATTTTCTACTCTATTAGCTCCTTTCCACGAACTGCTTTCCTTTGGAATTTCCTCTACTTGTTAACGTAATACCCGGTTCATGTGCACTTGATATGAATCTCCACTGGGGCAACTACTCCAGACAGAGGTTAACTGTCATGACGACCTAAATAAAGACACTTGCGTTGTAAGTGAACATCAAAATGTAGTGTCCTGTTGTCATTCTTACACATATATTTCATATTATAATCATACACACGTTATTTCTCCAACTTTACATTTAAATTTTTGCCCCCTAATGTGAACAGTCATATTGCTGTCCAACTTCCCACTCAGCTTGTCCACCCCTATAAATCTGGGTCCTATTACAGTATATATTACTATCAATTTGACTTTTTTGTTTAAAATGAATTAAAACAATTTTTTTTTTCTATCAGTTTTTATTAGAAACTAATAGGGCTGCCCGGCGTTGCCCAGCACCATAAAAGTAAACAAAATGAAGTGTTTATTTTAAAATGAAGGAATAAGATAAAGAGCTTCCATGTTTTTCTCATGATACTAAGGAGAACTAATTATAGATCATATTTAGACATTCTCCTGTGTTTAGAAGCTTTTCCCTAAAATTGATAATGATCAGTCAATTAGTTTACGTGTGAATTTTACTCAACAAAATGTAAAACATTTAATGCTAAAATTTTACCTTGACTTTTTTTAAGATCGCATGCAATTGTATGACAAAGTAATTATAGATCATATTTAGACCCCCCCCCTGCGCCTAGCAACTGTGCTCCAAAATTGATAATGATCGGTTAATTAGTTTGTGAATTTTAATTAAACAAATATAAAACATTTACTGCTGAAATTTTACCCTTGTTTTATTTAAGATCGTATTAAATTGTATGGTGACGGATCGTGCTGAAATAATAACATTATTTGTGTGTGAGTGTGTAGGCCTCAGTTTGAGTCTAAAAACCTTAACTTACTCTAAAAATAAGATTTTAAAAAGTAAAAATGTTTGTGTGTGTGCATACTTACAGATGTATTGAATTTGTGCGTAGCATCTGTTGTTGTAAACCTACCATACTTTTGTCCAGAGAGGAATTTCTGCTGTCATTTTTATTAAATATGAAGATGAATATAAAAAAAAAATACTTTTCACGTTTTCTACTTATCACTGGTCCTGGATATGATCATAAACTATATCCGATGGTGAGGCCCCAGCTTGGGGAGTGTGGAGCCACCCTTTAATTGCCATTGCTCCCAGGTCCACTCTGACCTGGAGTGGTAGTACCTGTTAGGGTCCTAATTATGGGTTAAATACAAATCGACTTAACAAGAAAAAAAAGAAAAAAAAAACAAATGTATTCTATAACAAATTTTTTTTCAAAATAACTGAATTCAGCATTAAATAACCTGAAAAGGGTTGATATGTCATAAAACAACCAACCAACAACTACTTATCACAGGGTTATCTATCACATTTCATCATATGAAAATCAACACAATGGAGTTGTTTGGTATTTTGACATCTCATTTTTTGCTTTCTGTTCGCCAGGCTTTAAATTTTAAGAAAATACACGCTGCATATGCACAAAATAACAATTTTAAAACATAGCTATATACTATATATATAAAAAAAAAAAATTAAGTAAATTTTTAAAAAATTCTATTAAATATAGAAATAATGCCTATCATCTGAAACATTTAAAGATTATACAGAGGTATTTGAAGAAAGTCTCGACAGGATGTGGGTGGGTGTAAAAGAAAGTATACTATGGGCTATTTTTTATTCAACTCTTTACATGAGACAGGCGACAATTTTTTGGACATTTTTACAACTTCACTAACAAGCAGAAGGGCATTGGAACAGTAGATGATACGATAATTCCAAACCAGTATAAAATGATAAATCACTAAACAATCATTTCATGCTGCAGAAACAAACGCATCATACAAAACTTTCAAATAACTAATTATTTACATACTGTTCTCATATGGAGACATGTAAGTTCAGGATATTTGAGAATTGAATTTATGACATGATATAACCTTTTTGATAGCTCGTCTCGTTTTCGATCTAATTGAAAGATGAATTTTAAAGTAGATTGAATACCAAGATGTTTGCGTTTCTTGGTGATGTTCAATGATCAGTGAAGGCATCACCAATGAAACAGAATCGATGATCAACAATTATTTTATATATATATATATAGAGAGAGAGAGAGAGAGAGAGAGATTTTGTTATTGTTGGGTTTTTTTCAAGCGATACATACGGTTAATATTGGCTCCGCCTCGGAGCTCATTTTTTTATTTACTTAGAAAGTCGCCCTTTTTAATTTGGACGTATATAACATTTTTATTTATTTTTTTTTTTTTAAAAACAGTAATCTACGTACACACGTGTTTCAAGGTCGTTACCTCTCGTCAGCGTAGATCAACTGTTTCTAGGGATCGAACCTCAGACCATGTTTACCATATATATAATTTTTATTTAGGTGGGATAATACTTATAGAATATTACTGCCAGTAATATCTTGTAAATCTTATAATCACAGGTTTTCATACCAGTTGATTGTTAGATAATTTGGAACTAGTTACTCTTTTGTCTCCCAATTTTTCGTCTGCTAAAATTTTAATCACGGTGTAACGTCAATAAAATAAACTATTCATTCATTACGTATTCTGCATTTTCACCTAACAATTTAATCAACAAAAAGATATCGTAAAACTAGGACTGCTTGAATACATTGATTTAAATTTAAAGTGTTGTGCAATTAAAAAAAAAAATTCAGTTGTGCTTTATTTTTATAATGTAAATTAATTAAATACGTGTTCCTTTTGTTTGTTTCTTTTGATAAATTGTTCGATGGAAAATAATGTTAATGCTGGTTCTTTCTTTGAGTTGAGTGCATTCGAATTTAAAATATTTTCTGTTCAAATAATTTAACTCCTTGTTCCTTTTGGTTTGTCTTATTATTTGAATTGAATTGATATATTGCAAAGAAATCACCAAACGAACAAGTGTAAAAAAATAAATAAATAAAATACAATAAATAAATGTTACCATGACTAATAAAAGTTACTTTTTTACCTAATTGCTTCATTATTTTTTTAGTATCTGATAAGTGAATAAGTACCAATAAAGTGATTGTTATTTATTTTATTTCGTATTCACCAAAATCCATAACAAGCAACACTTGAATTAATGGTTTATATTGAATGAATTCGCATGTACTTTAAAAAAAAAAAAAAAAAAGTATTTCGTCAGAAAAATGTAAAACTTGAATTACGGCACTTGTGCGAATGGCTTATTTTATTGACGCTACACCGTATTCACGTGATTAACATTTTAGCAGACGAAAAATTGGGAGACAAAAGAGTAACCAAAACCGATAATTTTATTCTGAAGTACTTAATTCTGCTCACCCCCAACTATCTCGTGTTTAAATAAAATTCAAACTTTTTACTAATTCCAGTGCGTTTTAGCTTGCGGTTATTGAAGGTAAGCTATTTCTTCTGTAAAGCTTTGTTATGCTAAATTAATAGAACAACTTTAGAGATGCGAGATGCAGGTCTATATAGTAAAAGTAAACAAAAACGTAGCACAGAAGGAAAACAAAACTTCTTTTAACAAAACAACGAAAAGGTTTATTTTAATGACAAAGTTGAACAGTGTCCGAGTGAGGCAAAGTTGAAAGTTCTTTATGCTGTCAAAGGTTGGCCAGCAGTTATCTTCAAGCGAAGATCGTCAATGCTGAAGTGTCCAGTGAGTGAACAGGGGCAAGAATAAGAGAAAAGGGATGTCTTTCTTCAATGCTTTCTGAGTTCCTTTCACTGACCAATCATAATTTCCAAAGGGGCTAAAAGAAGTTCCTTACAGATGGAATCATTGTGCCCTGCAAGCTGATTGGTCAGCTTGTGGCAAAATCGCGTAGCAGGGACATGGATTTGCTATACAAGTATCTATCTTGTTAGCGTACAAATGAAACCTGCCTCTGGCTATTGCATAAGCACATGGATGTAACTTCATAAGATGGCGATACCTTCTTAATGATACGAAGCTGCTTGCGTCTGAGAAATGTCATTCTCCAATCTACGTCCGCACAAACTTTTTTCTTTTTTTTTTTTTGTACAGACTTAGGGACATTTTTCTCGTCTGAACTTTCAAACTTTTAACAACGCAATTTCTTAAAGACACAAACATTTAATAACTTTTCCCTTATTTGTGAAAAATGTGCAATTAAGTTGATAAAATTAATTTACATTTTAAAGTAATATTACTTTTTCTACAAATCTATTAAAAGGAAATCCAAATCCCAAACCAACACAATGGGCAAGAACTGTTTACAGGAAGAATTTTCTGCAACCGACAAGTTTCGCAAATGCCATTTATTTGCAACACAACTGTTTGTTTTACTTCAGATATATAACATTTAAATCTAAAGGTTGTTTTCTTCGTCATCGGAACTTTAGAATTACGTCTTTTATTTTATTAACTATATTTAGAATATTACCTAAATGGAAACAAGTAATACAAAAGAAAAAAAGAGAAAAAAAAATCTATATCAGTAACTGATCTGCCAGTTCAGACATTTAATTTTTTTTAGATAGCCAAAAAGCAGACGCTCGTCTCGTATGGATTAAGTAGTATTAAGTAGACTTGGATTATTATTTGATTATTTTTATTAGGTTAATTCGATTAAAGCAGTGAATTTGCAAAAGCAAAAGAAATATTACTGAAACAATTAGACATTTGTTTTGTCTGTACGACAATTAATGAAAACATAGTTCATTTTTTTTTTTTTTCAATACTTGTGTAAAGAAGTTCAATATTTAACGGCTTACGAAGGTTCGGTTAGCGGGGGAAAGTAGCGAGGTGAGGGGATCCCGGGATCTCCGTGAAATTCTTAGGTGCGCTATTCTTCGCAAGTAGCCTTTTCCTTTAATTAAAGTAAATCAATTATCAGTAAAATAAAAATCACGTTTAAATACTCCAAGTAAAAATGCAGATTTTAAACTTTCATATTTTGAGGGTGGGAGAAGGGTTTAATTTCCAACCGTTTTTAGCACTTGCGCATTTTGTCATCTCTCGACAAGTTTAGAAAACCATTCTTAACATGGAGTGGGATTCGTTAACTCTTTTCTTGCCGCGGACCGAACTCTAAATTGGAAGTAATTTTTCGGGATGTTAAAATGCACCAGTGCCAGGTTGTGCAACTTTTCATATTTAGAGAAGAAGAAAAAAAAAAAAAAAACGTGGTGATTTGGACGATAATGGGTGGGACTTGTTGCGCCACGCATATCCGAGTAACTCGGATAGCTATGCAACATTGCAACAATGTACTAGTTGAGAACAACAATATTTAAAATGGCTACTTACGTTAAGCCTTCAAATCCCAGTTGCTGGAGTTTGTCCGAACAGCGTTTACCCACGGATTCGTGTCCATGGCATCTGTTGGGTGAAAGAGGGCTGATCGTCCCTTGAGCCATTTATTTCCCCAGTGTTTGGCTGGGGAGCATCAACAGATGGAAATGCACACGTGTTTCGGCTAGATGCCCGGTTCGAATCTGCAGTAAAAGCACGACACGTTGGAGGAAAAAAAGCAGAAAACAAATCTCAAGGCTAAAAATCTCTTGTAATAAAAAAAAAAGGTTGTTTTGTCAAAACTCGCTCGATGTTGATGGTTGTTGACAATTCCAAAATGTTGCGGAATAAAACTTAACATTTAAGAAACTGAAGCCTTTTTGTTAAGCGAATTAAGCAAATAATAAGCAAAAGTTTTACTTTTTCTGTTAGTAACACCGTGTAACATGACTTAAAAACCGATTTTAAAAACTGTAAAAGTAACAACTTCAAAGTTGCAGAGTGTTGCTAGTGTTCTTTTTGCCTTGCGTGGTGGTGGTGCTCACAATTGCCACGTGGTTTCAACGTTTTAAATTGAACTTATGCAAACAAAAAAGAGGAAAAAAAAGTCTCCCTATAATGTAACTTTTTAAACACTAAAACAAACTGGCTGAATTGGTAATTCTTTCAATTAATCGCAATAACACACACACACTCGAAAAATATATTTGAAGACTTTATTTTTAATTAAAAAAAAAAGTTTAAAACGGGTGAAAAATAGACATATTTTAAACTGGAAAATGAAATGACTATTCGAGTTCAAAGTAGAAACTTAAAGGGGTTTCTTTAGAAGAAAAAGTAGACGACATATGTTTAAGCCCCCCCCCCTCAAAAAAAACCTAAATTGAATATAAATAATGCGCATACAAAAAATTCCATTTGTTTTGTCATTTTTCATATTTAAATAGTTTTTTTTTTTACATGAAATCTTCATAAACAGAAATGTGTTGTTGACGATGTAATTCGTAAGAAAGCAAACTTTTTTTTTACAAAAAGTGTTTGACTTAAGAATGTTTATACGTGCATAACAAACGCTTTGATAAATTAGTAAAATTATGACTCCTACTTCCAAATAAATTATTTTTTATTTATTTATAACTATTTTAAAAAGCGCTGCCAGAGGATAGAGAAAAATAATTTTAAATTTGCACCCTAATGAGGGCAGAGTTAGTGACTAGTCAGACACAAAATCGATTTTTAATGTGACTAAAATATTACTTTAAAAAAGGGACAATCTTGATTGGGACTAAAATTTAAAGTCTAGAATGATTTCTCATTCACTGAACGAGAACAGAACAGCTGAAGTTTAGTATCAGAACAGATACCACACTCTTCAAAATATAGTCTGTTAACAATCTTATGTCTTTTCTTCAACCAAAAAAAACAAAAAAAAAAACGTTCTAGTCTTCCTCCATTTTAAAAACATTCTTCGAAAAACAATAGTTCGCAGTGTATTTATCAAAGTTACACACACATGATATGAGATGAGAACCTGCCTGTTTGTTTCATTCACTTCATCCGCGGAGGATGATTTCGAGATAGCATTGTCCGACGTTTCTGGATAAAAGACAGCGAAATAAAATCTACGGAAAAAAAAATATTGTGATGCCATTTCGTTTTTGTTTTCAATATTTTATTTCATTCAATCTCAACAGGAACAACTAACTGGGTATTGTTGTAGATTAACAGCCACAGTTACCCCCCCCTACACACACACACACACACACATAAACACAAGATTCATTCTGCCTTTTTGGCGATTACGTGCGAACATCTGAAATACTTGGCGGAAAAAAGACCAAAATAAATATATATATATATATATATAAATGCAACTTTGTCTGTGTGTGAAATTTCCTTATAGACTCCGAAACGACTGAACAGATTTTCTTTAAAATTTACAGAACTTTAATGTATAAGTCTGAGAGTGTTCTTAATTAAGTTTTGTCTCAGAATATCCCCGATAATTATCAATAGTCGAAACCATTATTTTAATTTATCTATCATCAGTAAAGCTATTTTTCCATGTCGTTGCTTAGCAACAATGATAGAACAACGGGTCGTAAAAATTCTACTGTGGGTAAGTTGATAGCGTGCTTTTTTTTTTTTTTTTTTTTTTTTTTTTTGCATGACGTGGTCTGTAGGTTTAAACTCCGCACGTAAATTTCTTAAAATAAAACTTGAAAATCTATGTTTTGTTTTTGTTTTGTTTTCATGACGTGGTTTCACCCCCCCCCCCCGCACATAAATTTCTTAATGTTTTTTTTCATTAACTGGAAAGAAGTTTATATAAAATAATTTTATTTAAAAAACAGTAGGTTCTCTAGAGTGCAATGTAGAATAACATATTTGGAACTAAGTTACTGCATGGAGACATGTGAAACTTCCTTCCGGGCGATTTCACGGATTTTTATGACAATAAAAATATAGGAGTGTGAAATATTCGTTGATCATCATTCAATCCCGGGCAACGTCGGGTCTCCCTGCTAGTATATATATATATATATATATATATATATATATATATATATATACACACACACACACACAAACAATTATTTTAGATTTATATCATTTTAACGAAAATGCTAGCATTTTATGGCAGTTAACCAATTCTGCTTTTGTTACGGGATATCCTGGGCGTTTTTCGGAGATTATGCAGTTAAACCAACAAATGATTAATGAAAAAACATCAGATATAAAATAGATAAGCGTTACCATAGCCAATAAATTGCTAATAAATGTTACTTTTTTACCTATCTGGCACATTTTTTTAAGTAAATGTTCTTTATTTCATCGCAAATATTCACTTTTTATGACTTAGCCAACAAGATAGCCGCCGAATTTCTTCTTCATTGTTCCCATGTCGGCAGTTATATTGTTGGCTACCAACTCGTAAAAAGTCAATATTTACGATGAAATAAAAAGCATTTTATTTTTAAAAACACCCCCAAAATAAGCCAGGGAGCTATAAAAGTAACATTTATTGTATATTTAATTTTTTTTTTTTTCTTATTCTTTTTTTCGTTTGTTGGCTTCACTGTACACTTCCCCCGTTTTTCTCCTTTTGTTTTTACCGGAGGTGGGTCTATTTTTTTAGGTGATTACATGTGCTTTAATGACCTTGCCAATCGGACATAGACTTAATGGTAAAAAATTGGTTGACTGCCCTAAAAAGTTAGAATAGCTGGGATCATTTTACATTAAATAGATATACAAAACTAATCTCTTACTTTAAAATTTAAAATAGTTATTTTTTTCGTCAGTTTTTTCAGCATGTTTACCCATACTCTCCTTGTAAACCAACTGCGTCATGTAATCCCTTTGTGGGCAGGTCATACACACAGACAAGAAGATGTGCACTAACCCTAAGTCCTAATGGCAACACCTTTAACTTCGTCTAGTGAGGGACCTCTAAAAATGTAACCAGATACTTACTGATCATTTAAAATTATTCTGATGCCTAGAGTACACAAAATGCGCACGACCCTAAGTCTGTGTGGCAATACCTATAAACACATTGGCTGGCCACCTGTTGTCCAATGTTGTTGTAAGTGAATCCTTCTTCTACAGCTGCCTTTGGTGATGGCTAATATGTGCTTCTCTCAGCTGCAGCTTCAGTATCAGGTTTCAAGGTAGATCTGGAATCAACTGGGTTACTATTAAATCAACAAGCAACCAATAATAAATCAAAACATTGATCATTTTCTTAACAACAATAATTATTTACATAAAACAATTTCACATATAATTTGTACAAAAGGAATTTCACATATAATTTGTACAAAAGGAATTCGGGCTTCTCCAGGCTTAATTAATACAATTATCTCTGGGTGTATGATTAATTTAACTGAAATCATATTCCTTTAAATAGTTTTCCGCACTTAGGAGTTTCAAAATTATTTCTTGGTTTTTGTTGCGTTCATAGAGTGGGACTTGCATCTCTCAGCCGGCCAAGGAAACAAAACTGTTGCATCCTCAACTGGTGAAAATGTCTCTGTGTGTGTACATTTCCCTACAAAATAACTCTGTCAATTTTCGGTCTACAGACTCGATATTTGACATAAGGAGTATTGAGATTTGAGAAAATCTTTTTAATCGGTTTTCGGACAGAAATTTAGCTGTCAAAGTTAAATGATTTGAACTTGAAAACTCTACCAAACTCCTCCGTCAATTTCGGGTCTAAACACTTGAAATTTTAAATGTAGGTTACTTGGACATGGATCAAACTTTTTAATTTGATTTGAGCCCCCTAAAAATAAATGTTATGGGGTCAAAACTGTGGCCAAAGTTTTTAAAAAATTGACCTCTGCAGTCTGTACCAAATTACTCAGACAACTTCTGGTCTAAACATTTGAAATTTTACATCAGGGATAGGGCAAGCTTTTAATCGGTTTGGGTCGAAAATTTGAGTTGCCAAGGGGTCAAAGTTCAAAAGATTTGACCTTTGCGGTGTCTAGCAAACTACTCAGCCAATTTGGGGTCTAAACATTTGAAATTTATACATAACTGGTATTCAGACATGCGACAAGCATTTTAATCAGTTTTGGAGGGAAAATTTGGCTGCCAAAAGGTCAAAGTTGAAAGAATTGACCTTTGCAGATTCTACCAAATTCCTCCACCAATTTTGGGTCTAAAGACTTGAAATTTTAGATGTAGGTAACTTGGACATGGGTAAAACTTTGTATTTTGATTTATCAATACATTTATATATATTTGGGGGACAGGCAGTTTTTGTAGGATTGTCTCCGAATATATATATATATATATATATATATATATATATATATATATATATATACTAGCAAAAAGTACCCGTTGTTGACTGGGTTCAAAAACAGCCTACAGAAAATGGACTCTGATTTATGAAAGTATGATAGGTTATGAAAAGGAAGGGTTGTAAAGAGATAGCTTCGAATTTGGAGGTATCAAAACCAAAGCAAAATATGATGGAAGTAAAAATAAAATAGATAAACCCCATAATTTATTATACCATACCTGTTCACACTGAAACACTTATCATAATATTCTGTGGATCTATATTAAAAAATCTTGTTAAACTTTGTGACATATTTCCATTCTATGGAGGTCAGGCGCGAACGAACACCCCCATAATTTTATTATACCATATTTCTTCAAACTGAAATATAATTATCAAAGTATACTTACGCAGATAGATATGAAAAGTCTTTATTAAAGTTCCATTCTATGGAGGCCAAGCGCGAACGCAGACCCCACAATTTTATTATACCATCCCCATTTAAGTTAAAACATACTTATCAAAGTATTATTATGTACTTCTATATCAAAAACACTTGTAAACGTCTTTTTTAAATTTTTTATTTCCATACTTTGTGAACCAGGCGCGTACACAGACCCCACAATTTTAATGAATCATCATTATGCCAGATCAAACATACCCATTCCTGTGCCTCTATACATCTTCTATCATTATACGTGATCAGTTTTCTATAATATTCAACCATATAGGAGCCTATTCATGACTAGACACACACACAGACGTTCAGCTTTATATTATAGATATTTATATATATATTCGAGAGACAGGCAGTTTTTCTAGGATTGTCTCCAAATATGTACATATATATATATTCGGAGACAATACTACAAAAACTGCCTGTCCCCCCGAATATATAGTAATTTATAAAATATATATTTATAAATTACTAACTAGCTCTACCTACGTATTGAGCACTTTTGAAGTAAATACTTTACGCATAAATCTATACTTTCGCATATTAATTTTATGTGAGTAAATATAGTTTATATATTAGTGATGGGACGATTCCAAAATTTTTCCCGATTCCGATACAATTACCGATTCCTTTCAAAATTTCCGATTCCGATTCTTTTAAAATTTATACATATTTAATTAGAGATTTGTTTTGTTTTGTTTTTGTTTTGTTTCCTTTGTAAATGTTCAAATTATTACATAAACCCCTTGGTACTGTCCGCGTACATTTTTTCTAAAATGTTTGCTCTGTAATTGATTAAAAATTATAAGACAACAAAACACTTATTTTGATTTTAAAACAAAGCTATATTGTATCAGTTCGTATTTACTGTATAACATGCTACTTACATAAATAGTTAAAAATATTCGAAGATTGGTAGACAAAATAAGAAAACGATGTAAGAACAACATATTTAACAACGCCACTTCTCATTGTTACGAACGAATTTCTAAATAATAATTTTACTATTTAGAAAAACATTTTTAACAAGAGATTGCGTGAGCTTGCTGTGCCTTCTCTCTATGAATGAACTAAAATTTTATTTTAATTATAAAAATTTGGTAGGTTATTAAATTGATTTACTTTGCTATAAAAAATAAAACAAAACAAAAACAAAACGAAGTACAAATGGTGATGATGATGATGATGACGACGACGACGATTAACAGGTAGCTAAATCCCTATTTAAATATTTATGAAATATTACTTTTATAGATTACATGTTAGAACATTTTTTTAAATTGACGGAAAGAAAAGCGATCATGGTACTTGTGCAGTTTACGTCCCTCATTAAAAAACGAAAATTTCAAAAAACAATTATATTCTACGTACCCGTTATGGAATGAAGTTCTAAAAAAATTCACTTAATTTCATGTAGTTTTGTTTTTACAGCTTGTTTTCAATCTCGGGAACATGGAATTTCTCTAATAAATCGCTTAATTGATATCAAAGGGAAGTATTCCATTATATTTCGACCAAAATCAATGCTAATGGCGTAGTTCAGATGGACTGTTTCGAATGCCTCGAATGAATGCTTTTAGCGATAAAAACAAAACTACTTGATGAAATTAAGTGAAATTTTTTTATGAGAACTTCATTCCATAACGGGTACGTAGAATATAATTGTTTTGTTTTTTTTTTAATGGGGGACGTAAACTGCAAAAGTACCACGATCATTTTAGAATTTAGAGTGTGAGATCAGTTTCAAATATAAATTTAACGTAAAATGATCATCGTTTCTGGCCACCCTAATTCTTTATGGATGTTAACTAAATTGTTTCCCACTAAATTAAGTTCGATTTGCAACGTTGTAAAACCATGTGTAATCGCTTAAAAAGTAGACACTCCCCTCCTCCAATAAGCGCACATAATTTAAAATTGGTAACACACTACAATGTTTTGGAAAAGCAGCTCATTTTACGTTAAATTTCTTTGTGAAATTGACCCTCTATTTTAAATTCCTAATCGTTTTATATTTATTTATCTTTTTATAATCATGAGTGTTTATAGGCAATATTTATATTTCATTAAATAGTCACGTGTAAAACGGTACAAAGACGTAAATAATGTATTCTCATGAAATTATCGTTTTTTTATTCCGTTTTCATTTTTCGCCCATTGCAATTATAACCTTTTGTTGTGAAAAGAAAAGTTTGATTCTCCATTTTATAAACGATACAGCCCTTTCCTACTACTAACCCTAAGTCTGTGATAATACAAAAAATAAAGCGATTATTTGTGTTTTTATGATTTTGCCGATTGGGTTAACTGCTAGTTAACTGCTTTAAAACGATTACAATGGCTGGGAAACGGGTGATCATTTTATATCAAATTTAGCAATTTAAGAAAATTGGGCAACGGAAAAGGGCCATTTTCGCCAGCTAGGAATAAAAGGGAAATTATTGAATAAATATCGATTAATTTGAGCCCGGTTCTTGCGGAAGAGGACTCCCCAATCCCACACCCCAATTAAAAAAATATTAATATACTAATTGTTCTGTTTTGAGCTATCGAATGCGAGAATTTTTCGGTTGAAATCGAGAATCTGCACAGAATTTTGGTTCGAAGTCAAATCGACCGAAACATTAACGAAGTTTAGTATCTGTTCTGATGCTACACTTCACCTCTTTTCGTTCAAGGAGAAATGACCGAGGCAATTTTGATTTTTGTTCCGACCAAAAGTGCCCCTTTTGGGAGCGGGATATTCCCCATATTTAAAAACGACTTTGTGTCTAACCGTACTTTCTGTGGGGGGAGGGGCGCAAGTAAATAGAAACACTCAATATGTAAACAGTAGTACAAAGCATGTTCATAACTTATAGACATCGATTTTATTTGGTTTTAAAGAACCCTTCACATTTAAATTTTCTTTTTAATATATTTGGGGGGGGGACTTTAAAAAAGACTCTTGAACAACAAGTTATTTTCAATCGATATTTATTTAATAATTGCCCGAAATTTATATGGGCTACTTACTCTCCATCCTAAATTCTAAAATAATTTTGTTTTTAGTGGGTTCACAAATATCGCTCAAAAGTAGAATTACAATATCTTAAATGTAGATATAATTTCTTTTTCAATTTGAAAAATTTCTAAATGTTTTCTCTTTATCTATTTTATCCAGACTTTGATAAATTCATTGCGATATATTCATGTATACCCTATAGAGGTTAGTTTTACTAATAGTTTAAAAGGAATAAATATTTATCAACGGTATCAGCAATGAAAAATTAACATAATAAAATATTAAAAGAATCGGTTTTGGAATCGGAAATTAGGCACAAATTTTTCCGATTCCGATACCTCGAAAACTACCGATTTTTCCGATTAATCGGTATATATATATATTGATTCAGCTACTCTGATGAGCCGTAGACGACGAAACACGTGTAGGTGGATAATTATATTTTAAAAATGATATATATACCGCTCTCCATGTCGAGGTACAAAATTGGTTAAAGGGAAAATTATTACCAACTCGCATTTAGGTAAAAATGCACTTTCGTAAATAATTGAATTCGTTCAAGACATATCGCAAAAACAAAAACAGTATATATAATATATATATATAACAGCTGCCTGTAAATATATATAACAGCTGCCTGTTTATTTACGAACAAACAAACAGCAAATCCGGTTCCTTCAATAATTACAAGAAACCTCTATCACCAGTTTGAATTTAAGTAAAAATGCCACCGGAAAAAAAAATGGCACCAGTAAAAATAGCAAAAGTGAGTAACTAGGAAAAATGGCACTTTGAGGCATTCCCGCATATTCCTCGAGATATTTCGCTGAAGATGCAGCATCTTCCCATCCTAAAATATATTTTAAAATAACCACTAGTATAAGTTTTCGGGGTAATTTTCTTTTAAATGACGACTTTTATAAGTTTTCTACTATGCTGAATACGGAATTCGTATTGAAATTTTGCAGAAATAAGTAGTTATCGATATATAAAAAATTGTATTATGCATTGTATTCTTTGTCAGCCATTGTTTTTACGCGCGTGCGCGCGCTCCATAAACAAATCTAGGCGCGTAACAAAAATGGCCGCCAAATAATACAACTTTTTTATATATCGATAACTAACTATTTCTTCAAAATTTCAATGCGATTTTCGTATTCAGCATCGCGGAAAACCTATAAAAGTCGCCATTTAAAAGAAAATTGTGGAGGTGGACCTAATCTGAAAATTTACCGTTTTCGGGGTTGCTGAAAACGAAAATAAAATTCCAGAAAACAAACAGTTTCCAAGATGTTAAGAAATTATTGTTTCACTAGTGGGCGATCACTTTTCTATATTAACTAAACGTAAATTGAGCACCCACTTTATGGTCACCTTTTTGGGGGTGGGGGGTCGATCAATGTAAAATGTGTAAATGTGTAATTGTGGCCTGGAAGACCAACACAATACCTACCTTAAAAAAATTGTTTGCTAGGGGGTTTAGAGCGTGCTGAAAAGGAATATCACATTGAAAATTGGGACCGGCTACTAATTTTCACGATAGTGAAAAAATACTTTTCCACACGTTTGATGTAATAAAAAGATACATGTGCGACTGCGCGCTTGCATGTACAACAATGACCACCACTTATAACATAAAATATCGCATTTAAATTTTCCTCAAATAAATAGTTTTCCAGATATTAAGCAATGTAATTCTACATGTTATGAGTGGTGGCTATTGTTATATGTGCAAGCGCGCATATTTTTGCCAACCCTATCCCAACAATAAGAAGCAAAAATAAAACAATACTTTCATAAATATTGGCAAACCAGAAAAGTACCCAATTCAAAGTTAGCAGCAAACGATGTTTTATCATATTCAGTCCCTGCTATTGAACTTTATCTTCTGGTGAGAGTATCAATTTCCCATCCCAAGTTTAATTATCTATTAAATTGTTAGGTGAAAGTACACAATAGTTACGAATCCTCCTTCTTCAGGTCATGCAGATTATTTAGAAAGCCATCCTTAACTTAAGCTCAATTATAGCTTAAAAATAAAAATAAAACAAAATACTGGAAGAAACCCACCCAACAAACGTTATCATAACATTTATTGGGTGAATTAATACTAGTAATTTGTTTTATATTTATTTTTAAGTCATTATCGAGACTCCAAAGATATAACCATATCATGTCGGAAAATTTTTTTTCTTGTTCTCACATTTGTAATCTTGTTCTCAACACTTGTAATTTTTAAACAAATTTTCCCAATTTTCTGCAGTATAACATTTTTTTTTTTTTTAGTAAAAATCTTTTTTGCTGCATAAAAATTAAAACCTGTGGCAGCCAGCGATGAAATCATTGAAATAAGCTTCCATTTTCAAGACTTAATAAATAAAATTGAATGGTAAATATTGGCTTTAGCTACAAGAGAACACCGAGCACTCAAATTTGTTTTTGTTTTAGGGGTATTCGAGGTTGCTGACAAATAAACCAAGCGCACAGTAGCATAAACAAATTTACATTAGGTCCACTTGCACAATTTTCGAGTTTGTATTACTGTACACATAGATTCGAAAAAGTTGTCAAAAAACAAATATATAACAAATAAATGTTATCAAAGGCAAGATAAGTTACTTTTCTACCTAACTGGATATATTTTTCGTGTTTTTATTCAATGTAACATGTTTATTCAGCTCGAAAAGCATACAGTGTTTACCGATGTATTGGAAAATTCAAAATGGCGGCCGACACTCTCTTTAACACGGTAAGTTCAAGAAAAGATGTTATAAATAATAAACTAGACAAAATACTGTTAGAAATTCGCTCATTATATGTTACCGTGACATTAGTTGATATATATTCGGTGCTTTTTTAATAGTATTTTGTATAGTTTATTATTTATAACACATTTTCCCAAACTTACCATGTTAAAGAGAGTGTCGGCCGCCATTTTGAATTTTCCAATACATGTATTTTCCAATACACTGTATGCTTTTCGAGCTGAATAAACATGTTACCTTGAATAAAAACACGAAAAATATATCCAGTTACGTAGAAAAGTAACTTATCTTGCCTTTGATAACATTTATTTGTTATATATTTGTTTTTTGACAACTTTTTCGAATCTATGTGTACAGTAATACAAACCCCAATTTTCTTTAAAATGATGACTTTTATAGGTTTTCGGCTATGCTGAAAACAAATATCACAGTTAACTTTATAGTAAATATTTACATTGGGTCCACCTCCACAATTTTTCTTTAAAATGACGACTATGCTGAATCAGAAAATCTAAGTGCGATAATCAAATCTATTTTTCTGCGACTGACATTGCCCCCCCCCCCATAGTATTATCTTTACAACTCGTCATTTAAAAGAACAATGTGGAGATGGACCTAATGTAAATATTTACTAAAAAGTTATCCGCGCATGTAAATTAAAAACGTATGTAAAATTGCAAAATTATCAATAAATGATTAATTTTCTTTTTAATATTCATTCAAAAGTTAAGCCAATAAATAAATAAATAAAATAAAATAAATAAAAAAATAAATAAAAAATATGTTATCAGCACATGCGTTAGCCTTTGTAAAAGAGCAATTAATAAACAAATAGAACTCAATGCTCAAGAAGTACCAAAAAATGCAGAATACCACTTTTGTTTAGGATAATTTTGCTGAAGACTTATTTAAAAAAAAAGATATAAAAAAAATAATAGCAATAATAATAATAGTATTAAGTAGTTTTATATAGTAAAAATATCTACTTAAATTCTACATTTACATGAAAATATAACTTACATGTAGAATGTATATGGTGCCTGGCAAAATTTCAATCTTGAATTTGTGTGTCTTATCTGTTCCAAGACAGACTCAACTGGGAAGTGATTTCAATAATATTAATTTTTTATAATCTTTTATTGCTTTTTATCTTTACCCATCAGCTACTATATATTTAGAACTTGTTTTTATAACCAGTAAACAGGCAGAGACTTCAAAAATCAAAGAAAGGTTGTCACCAAAGTTTGTCTGGCATAGAGGTGATAAAACCACTAACTTATTGAAAACCAAAGTATTTTTTAATACATTTTAGCACTTTCTTGTCAGATTTATCAATGCTGAAGGACTGGACAAAACCGAAAGGTCATGTTTTATGGGGGGGGGGGTCACACAGCTGTCACATTTTTATGTTATTAGATTTTACTTTTACTGGCAGCTTAAAAACAAATATTCTTCATTTTATCTTTTAGTATCAGCAATAAAAAAGAGTAACATTTTTGGAATGGCATATTAGACTAAAAGTTTTCTGATTCTGATAACTCAAAAAGTTCCGGATTTTCAGATTCCAATTCTATCACAACAATTATATCACTTTTTTCATAACAAAATCTGTGTTGCATTAAAAAAAAAAAAAAAAAAAAAAAAAACATGAAAAAAAATCAGTTTCATCAATATAAATTTTGTATATGGATTTTGTGACCATGGTATATATTAATCAGCATTAAAATAGCTTTACAAAGATATCAAATATGACCATGTTGTGAAATATCAAAATGTTTTTATATGAAGTAGCAGGTACTAAATTCCGCCATTTTGAATTTAGCCCACTTCTTAAAAACGCTTGTAGGAATGGTTCTAGTGGAAAACCCACCATGAAATTTGGAATATATACTGTCATAAGGTAGACAAATATTTTGTCAAAATTACAAAAAAATTAAAATTACCTTTTTGAGATAATTCAGGTAAAAGGTCAAGGCCAACTTTTATTAATTTGACCTTGAAACAAAAATATCCCCAGATAAAATTGTATATCTATCCAAGTACTTTAGAATGATATATGAATGAACTTTGTAGGCCCATAAATAACAGAGATATCGTCTTTTAAAGTTGGTCACCTCTACATAAAAATTCACATTTTTGTAAAAAGGTCAAGGTGATATCTCAGGAACCCCTTGACCTTAAGATGTGTAACAGGTGCCATTCAATTCCTTTTATGGAGATCATAAGTGTTGCAAATTTGAAAAATATCAGTGTCCGACATATCGATTTGACATGGAATGAGCCATATATATATATATATATATATATATATATATATATATATATAACTCAAATGACATTGTAACGATGTATGTAACCCACTTTCCGTTTTACGATATCCGGTTGCGCATGCGCGCATAAACATTAACCTATAACAACTTAAATAAATAAACATAAATCGCTTCTTTTACAGATTTTGACCTGTGCACTGAAATATTAACGTTATTATTTCGAAATTATTATTTAACATGGGAAGAGTGGAGTTTAAAATAACTTAAACGTAATACAGAAATGAACGATGTAAAAAGAAAAAAAAAAGCAGATATATCAAAATTTGAATTTAACTATAATAAGTATTATGGTATCTGTTCAGTGCACATTTACCTATAAGTATGACCAACCACTTATAATTCAGTAACTGTAATTTTTTTTTTTCTCAAAAATAATCAATTATAATAAACAGAACGACTCATAGAAATCTATCTATATTCTTTTTTTCATTTCAATATACTTTCATAGCAATTAATAAACAAATAGACCTCACAAGTGTCACGCTCATACATGAATTCCATAGCTAATATAACATACTGACACAACGGGTTACGGGTAGTCTAGTAATATATATATATATATATATATATATATATATGTGTGTGTGTGTGTGTGTGTGTGTGTTACTAGTAAGACCTTTAAAACCATGCTATATTTTAGAAATGATAAAATATTTTCTCCTTTAAAATTATAAAAAAATCTTCAGCTTTTTAATTTTCAAAATTTTTTCTTACCTGATGAGATCAATAATAATTGTACATCACAGCAAGATATTTACATAAATATTTATATCGCAATCTCAAACAAGTAAAAATGTTCAATGCAACCAAGACAGGAAATAGAACTTGTTAAGGAAAAATACAAATTTAAGACTGTAAATTATATTTTACATGAATTTATTGTTCGACAGGATACTCAAATAAGATATATCAAAATTTCTTTAAACCGCACAGTTTCAAAGAAATGTGATCTCATCAGAAAAGTAAAAAGAAAACAGGAAAATAATTTAAAAAGAAATTAAATGGAAAATAATTTAAATGACTTTAATTTTTACTTGTGTAGAATAAATGCAATAAAAAACAAGAAAAGTAATTGATAAATTTTTATTTACTTTCCACCCTAACAATCACGCATATTTTTGGTGCGCGCAATGCCAAAAATATATGCGCGCTTGTGCATACAACAATGGCCACCACTTATAACATAAGGAATTATATTGCTTAATATTCGGAAAATCATTTGTTTGCGGAAATTTTAATGCCATATTCATTTTCAGCATACCCGAAAGCCTATTGTCATTTTAATGGTGCTTGCTAAGGGGGGAATAAGTAAAAATTTACCAAGTAATTTAAACAACTGTTAAACATTTTTTAAAATCATGCAAAGAGTGATCCGTGCTGAAATAATTTATTATTTAAAAAGCCATTCTTAACATGGGGAGGAGATTGGTGTTTTGTACCTATTCTGTACTTTAACCTTACAATTGAATAAAAAAATAAAACATATAATAAAACTTTAATTACTCTTGGAAATACGATTTAAAAATAGCGCGGATCACTCTCTGTATTAGCACCAACATTTTTTTTATTTTAAATTAAAATTGTTTACAAACAATTTTTAAACAAATTCATTTTGGTAATCGTGAAGAAAGAGAGAGCCTGTTTCCTCCGTTTGACTATAGGTGGCGTTACTGTCTGTCCATCCAGTTACGGAAGCACAAAATGTATATAATGGCACCCTTGAAATAAAAATAAATGTTTTTGTTATATTTTAATTTTAAACATATTTTTATTTATTTATTTATTTTTTGCAAACATATTTACGTTTTTTTTTTTTGTTTTTCTTTTTGTTTTTGCAAACATATTTAAGTTTTATTTTTCCAAACATTTACGTTTTGTTGCTGGTTTATTTTCAAACATTTACGGTTTTTTTTTTGTTTTTTTGTTTTTTTTAACGTTTTTTTTTTGTTTTTTTTTTCTTTTTTGCAGGCATAAACTAAATATTTTTTAAATATTTTTCATTTTGAAAAGTTTGCTTATGCACTTATTGTACCGCGCTATTTTTTAATATTAGTTTCAAGTAAGATTCAGGTTTTACAATATCCTTTTTCAAATATATATATATATATATATATATATATATATATATATATATATATATATATATATATATATATATATATATATATAAATACTCGCGGAAAAGGTAAAATGTGCAGAAAAATTAAGAAAAAAAAGATAAAAGAAAAAACGTTGATTTTTTTTATTATTATTATAAGAGCGTAAAAAATACTCGCGGAAAAACGGTTGTACCCATAAATATGTTTAAAAGAAAAATATAGCAAAAACATTTAGTTTATGCTTGCAAAAAAAACAAAAAAAACGTAAATGTTTGAAAATAAACCAGCAACAAAATGTAAATGTTTGGAAAAATAACACTTAAATATGTTTGCAAAAACAAAAACAAAAAAACGTAAATATGTTGGAAAAAATAAAACGTAAATATGTTGGAAAAAATAAAACGTAAATATGTTGGAAAAAATAAAACGTAAATATGTTGGAAAAAATAAAACTTAAATATGTTGGAAAAAAATAAAACGTAAATATGTTGGAAAAAATAAAACTTAAATATGTTGGAAAAAATAAAACTTAAATATGTTGGAAAAAATAAAACTTAAATATGTTGGAAAAAAATAAAACGTAAATATGTTGGAAAAAATAAAACTTAAATATGTTGGAAAAAATAAAACTTAAATATGTTGGAAAAAATAAAACTTAAATATGTTGGAAAAAATAAAACTTAAATATGTTGGAAAAAAATAAAACGTAAATATGTTGGAAAAAATAAAACTTAAATATGTTGGAAAAAATAAAACTTAAATATGTTGGAAAAAATAAAACTTAAATATGTTGGAAAAAATAAAACGTAAATATGTTGGAAAAAAATAAAACGTAAATATGTTGGAAAAAATAAAACTTAAATATGTTGGAAAAAATAAAACTTAAATATGTTGGAAAAAATAAAACTTAAATATGTTGGAAAAAATAAAACTTAAATATGTTGGAAAAAATAAAACGTAAATATGTTGGAAAAAATAAAACTTAAATATGTTGGAAAAAATAAAACTTAAATATGTTGGAAAAAATAAAACTTAAATATGTTGGAAAAAATAAAACGTAAATATGTTGGAAAAAATAAAACGTAAATATGTTGGAAAAAATAAAACGTAAATATGTTGGAAAAAATAAAACGTAAATATGTTGGAAAAAATAAAACGTAAATATGTTGGAAAAAATAAAACGTAAATATGTTGGAAAAAATAAAACTTAAATATGTTGGAAAAAATAAAACTTAAATATGTTGGAAAAAATAAAACGTAAATATGTTGGAAAAAATAAAACGTAAATATGTTGGAAAAAATAAAACGTAAATATGTTGGAAAAAATAAAACGTAAATATGTTGGAAAAAATAAAACGTAAATATGTTGGAAAAAATAAAACTTAAATATGTTGGAAAAAATAAAACGTAAATATGTTGAAAAAAATAAAACGTAAATATGTTGGAAAAAATAAAACTTAAATATGTTGGAAAAAATAAAACGTAAATATGTTGGAAAAAATAAAACGTAAATATGTTGGAAAAAATAAAACTTAAATATGTTGGAAAAAATAAAACGTAAATATGTTGGAAAAAATAAAACGTAAATATGTTGGAAAAAATAAAACTTAAATATGTTGGAAAAAATAAAACGTAAATATGTTGGAAAAAATAAAACTTAAATATGTTGGAAAAAATAAAACTTAAATATGTTGGAAAAAATAAAACTTAAATATGTTGGAAAAAATAAAACGTAAATATGTTGGAAAAAATAAAACGTAAATATGTTGGAAAAAATAAAACGTAAATATGTTGGAAAAAATAAAACGTAAATATGTTGGAAAAAATAAAACGTAAATATGTTGGAAAAAATAAAACTTAAATATGTTGGAAAAAATAAAACTTAAATATGTTGGAAAAAATAAAACTTAAATATGTTGGAAAAAAATAAAACGTAAATATGTTGGAAAAAATAAAACTTAAATATGTTGGAAAAAATAAAACTTAAATATGTTGGAAAAAATAAAACTTAAATATGTTGGAAAAAATAAAACTTAAATATGTTGGAAAAAATAAAACTTAAATATGTTGGAAAAAATAAAACTTAAATATGTTGGAAAAAATAAAACGTAAATATGTTGGAAAAAATAAAACGTAAATATGTTGGAAAAAATAAAACTTAAATATGTTGGAAAAAATAAAACTTAAATATGTTGGAAAAAATAAAACTTAAATATGTTGGAAAAAATAAAACTTAAATATGTTGGAAAAAATAAAACGTAAATATGTTGGAAAAAATAAAACTTAAATATGTTGGAAAAAATAAAACTTAAATATGTTGGAAAAAATAAAACTTAAATATGTTGGAAAAAATAAAACGTAAATATGTTGGAAAAAATAAAACGTAAATATGTTGGAAAAAATAAAACTTAAATATGTTGGAAAAAATAAAACTTAAATATGTTGGAAAAAATAAAACGTAAATATGTTGGAAAAAATAAAACGTAAATATGTTGGAAAAAATAAAACTTAAATATGTTGGAAAAAATAAAACTTAAATATGTTGGAAAAAATAAAACTTAAATATGTTGGAAAAAATAAAACGTAAATATGTTGGAAAAAATAAAACTTAAATATGTTGGAAAAAATAAAACTTAAATATGTTGGAAAAAATAAAACTTAAATATGTTGGAAAAAATAAAACTTAAATATGTTGGAAAAAATAAAACTTAAATATGTTGGAAAAAATAAAACTTAAATATGTTGGAAAAAATAAAACTTAAATATGTTGGAAAAAATAAAACGTAAATATGTTGGAAAAAATAAAACTTAAATATGTTGGAAAAAATAAAACTTAAATATGTTGGAAAAAATAAAACTTAAATATGTTGGAAAAAATAAAACTTAAATATGTTGGAAAAAATAAAACGTAAATATGTTGGAAAAAATAAAACTTAAATATGTTGGAAAAAATAAAACTTAAATATGTTGGAAAAAATAAAACTTAAATATGTTGGAAAAAATAAAACGTAAATATGTTGGAAAAAATAAAACGTAAATATGTTGGAAAAAATAAAACTTAAATATGTTGGAAAAAATAAAACTTAAATATGTTGGAAAAAATAAAACGTAAATATGTTGGAAAAAATAAAACGTAAATATGTTGGAAAAAATAAAACGTAAATATGTTGGAAAAAATAAAACTTAAATATGTTGGAAAAAATAAAACTTAAATATGTTGGAAAAAATAAAACTTAAATATGTTGGAAAAAATAAAACGTAAATATGTTGAAAAAAATAAAACTTAAATATGTTGGAAAAAATAAAACTTAAATATGTTGGAAAAAATAAAACTTAAATATGTTGGAAAAAATAAAACGTAAATATGTTGGAAAAAATAAAACGTAAATATGTTGGAAAAAATAAAACTTAAATATGTTGGAAAAAATAAAACTTAAATATGTTGGAAAAAATAAAACTTAAATATGTTGGAAAAAATAAAACTTAAATATGTTGGAAAAAATAAAACGTAAATATGTTGGAAAAAATAAAACTTAAATATGTTGGAAAAAATAAAACTTAAATATGTTGGAAAAAATAAAACTTAAATATGTTGGAAAAAATAAAACGTAAATATGTTGGAAAAAATAAAACGTAAATATGTTGGAAAAAATAAAACGTAAATATGTTGGAAAAAATAAAACGTAAATATGTTGGAAAAAATAAAACGTAAATATGTTGGAAAAAATAAAACGTAAATATGTTGGAAAAAATAAAACTTAAATATGTTGGAAAAAAATAAAACGTAAATATGTTGGAAAAAATAAAACTTAAATATGTTGGAAAAAATAAAACTTAAATATGTTGGAAAAAATAAAACTTAAATATGTTGGAAAAAATAAAACGTAAATATGTTGAAAAAAATAAAACTTAAATATGTTGGAAAAAATAAAACTTAAATATGTTGGAAAAAATAAAACTTAAATATGTTGGAAAAAATAAAACGTAAATATGTTGGAAAAAATAAAACTTAAATATGTTGGAAAAAATAAAACTTAAATATGTTGGAAAAAATAAAACTTAAATATGTTGGAAAAAATAAAACTTAAATATGTTGGAAAAAATAAAACTTAAATATGTTGGAAAAAATAAAACGTAAATATGTTGGAAAAAATAAAACTTAAATATGTTGGAAAAAATAAAACGTAAATATGTTGGAAAAAATAAAACGTAAATATGTTGGAAAAAATAAAACTTAAATATGTTGGAAAAAAATAAAACGTAAATATGTTGGAAAAAATAAAACTTAAATATGTTGGAAAAAATAAAACTTAAATATGTTGGAAAAAATAAAACTTAAATATGTTGGAAAAAATAAAACTTAAATATGTTGGAAAAAATAAAACTTAAATATGTTGGAAAAAATAAAACGTAAATATGTTGGAAAAAATAAAACGTAAATATGTTGGAAAAAATAAAACTTAAATATGTTGGAAAAAATAAAACTTAAATATGTTGGAAAAAATAAAACTTAAATATGTTGGAAAAAATAAAACTTAAATATGTTGGAAAAAATAAAACGTAAATATGTTGGAAAAAATAAAACTTAAATATGTTGGAAAAAATAAAACTTAAATATGTTGGAAAAAATAAAACTTAAATATGTTGGAAAAAATAAAACGTAAATATGTTGGAAAAAATAAAACGTAAATATGTTGGAAAAAATAAAACTTAAATATGTTGGAAAAAATAAAACTTAAATATGTTGGAAAAAATAAAACGTAAATATGTTGGAAAAAATAAAACTTAAATATGTTGGAAAAAAATAAAACGTAAATATGTTGGAAAAAATAAAACTTAAATATGTTGGAAAAAATAAAACTTAAATATGTTGGAAAAAATAAAACTTAAATATGTTGGAAAAAATAAAACGTAAATATGTTGGAAAAAATAAAACGTAAATATGTTGGAAAAAATAAAACTTAAATATGTTGGAAAAAATAAAACTTAAATATGTTGGAAAAAATAAAACTTAAATATGTTGGAAAAAATAAAACTTAAATATGTTGGAAAAAATAAAACGTAAATATGTTGGAAAAAATAAAACTTAAATATGTTGGAAAAAATAAAACTTAAATATGTTGGAAAAAATAAAACTTAAATATGTTGGAAAAAATAAAACTTAAATATGTTGGAAAAAATAAAACGTAAATATGTTGGAAAAAATAAAACTTAAATATGTTGGAAAAAATAAAACTTAAATATGTTGGAAAAAATAAAACTTAAATATGTTGGAAAAAATAAAACGTAAATATGTTGGAAAAAATAAAACGTAAATATGTTGGAAAAAATAAAACTTAAATATGTTGGAAAAAATAAAACTTAAATATGTTGGAAAAAATAAAACGTAAATATGTTGGAAAAAATAAAACGTAAATATGTTGGAAAAAATAAAACGTAAATATGTTGGAAAAAATAAAACTTAAATATGTTGGAAAAAATAAAACTTAAATATGTTGGAAAAAATAAAACTTAAATATGTTGGAAAAAATAAAACGTAAATATGTTGAAAAAAATAAAACTTAAATATGTTGGAAAAAATAAAACTTAAATATGTTGGAAAAAATAAAACTTAAATATGTTGGAAAAAATAAAACGTAAATATGTTGGAAAAAATAAAACTTAAATATGTTGGAAAAAATAAAACTTAAATATGTTGGAAAAAATAAAACGTAAATATGTTGGAAAAAATAAAACTTAAATATGTTGGAAAAAATAAAACTTAAATATGTTGGAAAAAATAAAACTTAAATATGTTGGAAAAAATAAAACGTAAATATGTTGAAAAAAATAAAACTTAAATATGTTGGAAAAAATAAAACTTAAATATGTTGGAAAAAATAAAACTTAAATATGTTGGAAAAAATAAAACGTAAATATGTTGGAAAAAATAAAACTTAAATATGTTGGAAAAAATAAAACTTAAATATGTTGGAAAAAATAAAACGTAAATATGTTGGAAAAAATAAAACTTAAATATGTTGGAAAAAATAAAACTTAAATATGTTGGAAAAAATAAAACTTAAATATGTTGGAAAAAATAAAACTTAAATATGTTGAAAAAAATAAAACTTAAATATGTTGGAAAAAATAAAACTTAAATATGTTGGAAAAAATAAAACGTAAATATGTTGGAAAAAATAAAACGTAAATATGTTGGAAAAAATAAAACGTAAATATGTTGGAAAAAATAAAACTTAAATATGTTGGAAAAAATAAAACTTAAATATGTTGGAAAAAATAAAACTTAAATATGTTGGAAAAAATAAAACTTAAATATGTTGGAAAAAATAAAACGTAAATATGTTGGAAAAAATAAAACTTAAATATGTTGGAAAAAATAAAACGTAAATATGTTGGAAAAAATAAAACTTAAATATGTTGGAAAAAATAAAACGTAAATATGTTGGAAAAAATAAAACTTAAATATGTTGGAAAAAATAAAACGTAAATATGTTGGAAAAAATAAAACTTAAATATGTTGGAAAAAATAAAACGTAAATATGTTGGAAAAAATAAAACTTAAATATGTTGGAAAAAATAAAACTTAAATATGTTGGAAAAAATAAAACATAAATATGTTGGAAAAAATAAAACTTAAATATGTTGGAAAAAATAAAACTTAAATATGTTGGAAAAAATAAAACTTAAATATGTTGGAAAAAATAAAACTTAAATATGTTGGAAAAAATAAAACTTAAATATGTTGGAAAAAATAAAACTTAAATATGTTGGAAAAAATAAAACTTAAATATGTTGGAAAAAATAAAACTTAAATATGTTGGAAAAAATAAAACTTAAATATGTTGGAAAAAATAAAACTTAAATATGTTGGAAAAAATAAAACTTAAATATGTTAGAAAAAATAAAACTTAAATATGTTTGCAAAAAAAAACAACAAAAAAACATGTTTAAAATTAAAATATAACAAAAACATTTATTTTTATTTCAAGGGTGCCATTATATACATTTTGTGCTTCCGTAACTGGGTGGACAGACAGTAACGCCACCTATAGTCAAACGGAGGAAACAGGCTCTCTCTTTCTTCACGATTACCTTAATTTTTTATTAATTTTTTCAAAATTTAAAATGAAAACATGTTTTTATGCATTTATTCTACATACGTAAAAATATACATTGTTTAAATTACTTTCCTTTTAATTCATTTTTACTTATATTAATAATAGTTATTTCATTGTCACTTTCCGACATGTAAGGTTTGCCTCGGTTCGTTCTGGTTCGCTCAATTTTGGTTTTTGAGCGCAGGGTCAAGGCTGCTATTTGCTCTACGAAATTGCGGGTGGCAGCCACCTTGAATATTTTTCATGCAATGTTCACATATTTTAATCGTGCATTTCTCAAATAGATGAGTAAACTAAATCACTCCTCATGTAATACTGTTTAACATAAGAAACATTATTAATGCCAACTTATTTTCTCCTATCACACCCAACCCCTATTTAGGGATATTACCCCTATCTTTTCATACAAGTTTCAATTTTATAACAAAATCATAAGCTGTTGTCTTATTTATTCAAAACGCTTTTCTTTGTTTCGTATTGTATGAATTGTGATAACATGTCAGTCATCGCATTTCAAAACGATGAGACGAGGTTTAGTTATTTCCTTCTTGCTTTGCGAAAAAAAAAAAGTCGACGGTTTAATGGAACTTCGCCTGTAACAATTATAATTAGAAACAATTCAACGACAGAAGAGATAAACATGTAACGCTGATAAAAACAAAACTTATTTTACAATTTTTCCTGTCGATCCAATTGATGACCACCATTCAATAAAATAACTCGTATTCATAGAAAAAAATGGAGTTTTTGTTGTCACATTTAAATGAATTTCGTATCTCTTTGACGAGTCCTCATCTTTTTGGGGTTTAGTTTTTTGGGGTTTTTTTTTTCTTCTTCTTCTTTAATACGAGGAAAAAGTTACTTATACGCACCACCGCACCTCTGTCATCTCAAAGAACCGTAGTACCTTAAAATGTGGAGTAGGGTGACAAACACTAAGGATTAATGTTTCTACTTAGAATGATTCAGCAATCTAAATTATAAAGAACTTGAAAATATGATAACAAAAACAAAAGATGCGATTTTTTTCCGTAAGCATTTGGGGGGGGGGATAATTAACACACATGAAATATATTGAACGGGGAGAAAACTTGAATACTTACATTTTTTATGGTCAAACTTTCAAATTTTGATGATTTTGCTTTTGTTTGTCTAAAAAATAAATAAAAATGTTTGTTGTTGGGGAGGATGAATGACTTTTTTAAAACTCATTTTCCGTGATAAACAAACAAACAAAATACAACACGTCAAATCCTGATCATGTGGTCGCAAAATAAACTAATTGTTTAAAAAGTTACTAAATACAAATAAAAAATGCTTCGGTGTTAAAATTTAAAGATTATCAATCAAAAAATGAAAGCAATTTTTTAAATTGAAATTTCACTAAACAAACAAAAATGTAAGAACTCATTAAGGGTTACCTTATGCCTGATGAAGTGAATTCCGGTTGCATGAAAGATTATCCCCTCCTTCTCTCTTTCTAACAATTAAATGTCCTTTCCACTTCAATAAACTCCCCGCATCCTGATCTCTGGAAAATAAGGCAACTAAACTTCTAAGGGGGAGAAGTTTCTGACAACTTCGATTTAATTTCGTTGTTTTAGTTTATTATTGTACTAATGTTGGTGTTAGTGTTGTGGTGTTGTAGCACGAGAAAAAGTTACATTCTGTTCTGATTGTTATTAAACGCTGAGGAGGGGAGGGAATATGATTGATCAAGATAGATCAAATTCGGACGAATAAAAACCTTTCGACGATGCGATGAATGCTCTTTCGATGGGACACACGCAGCTTTTAACAAACAATAATCATTTCCCCCACCCCACCATTACTGTCTCTTTCTCTATCAACAACAACAACAACAACAACAACAACAACGCCTCTCCTGATTTACTGAGCTAATTTACTACGCCCCCCCTTTCTTTCCGCAAATTTCGATCCTGTTGTCGTTATCTTTTATTTTTTTATCATCATTGCCCCCCCCCTTTATGTACTACTGTTCTTTGACACGACAGTGGCACTACGCCTTGCGTTTTTGGAGCACAACTATATGAATCTTTTGCTTCGAATTTAAAAGTATTACAATAGTAAAAACACGCCGACCATTAAAATGACAAAATTTTATTTACTGTCGTAACACTTCGAAATTTGGAAGTAACGTAATTTGCTTCACTATTGAAAACGAAATCGTGTAAAAGAAAATTTTTTAATTTTAGATCATTTTTCAAAAGATTAACATTCATTAGATTAATATTCAATCTTGAACGAAATTTTGTTATGAGAATGGGTAGCTGGATGTCGGTGGGAGCTGGAGCTGCAGGAGTGCATTATTGGAGAGCTGCTGGTGGAGTGAACTGGAGCCGCTGCAAGAGTAACTGGAGTTGCTGAAAGCGGCGGCTGTAAACCAGAGTCGCTATAAGCTGCTGGAGTAAGCCGGAGCTGCTGTGAGCTGGTGTGGGGGGGGGCAAGAGGCAGACAGCAGTAGAGAATAGAATGTGTACATCACATGCCGTCTCTGGCCCCCACGGCGACAAAACTAAATTGACGAGAGTTATCGAGATGGGAGTACTCCTAACTCCGGAACTGGACTGAAGATTTGCTGTGATAGCCTTTGTGGAGAGCCGTTCATGATGCATACTCTACGACCAGTGATGGTGTCACTAAACAACTAATGACTATAATTAATTTCACACCATATTACTTAAAGTTAAAAGTATCTTTGATATTTATTAACTGTATTTATTTTTAATTTAGGTTTGAAATAATAGTCTGTTGTTTTTGTTTAGTTTATGAAAGATGAAGTTTTTGAGTTTTCTTTGTGTGTGAAAACAGTCATTGCTATATTTAGTACACATGGTCGTAACATTTCCGGGAATGTCAGGTTTCATGCTTTTTTCTACAAATATAGGAGTGATTAGTTGACAAACCGCAACATATCCTCATAGGAAATTGTCAGACTTAAATGCATGGAACTTGTGTTACTAGGTACTTTTAGATGTACACGTAGTGTTTAGTCAAACTAGATAACAGTTGTGGGGACTCACCCATGCAGTAAAGATGAACTCTTCCAAATTGTAGAAATAGACCACAAGGTACGATTCTCAGTGTGGTCAGAGTACTTTCGTAATCCGCCATCTTAGCAACGGTTGCTCGTTACATATGCTGGTTTTTGTTTCAATATGGTTTACCTTTTCTAACTCATCTCCATGTTCATATTTTCTTTAGTGACCCTTCCAGAGCAGCAACAATCAGATGCATTAGCAAAAGATGAAGATGCCAATTGACCATACAACTAAAAATTAGACACACGGCAAAGATGATCGGTTAAAGACTAGATATCGTGTTTTTTTTACCTAGAGAAAATAGGAAATCATATGGCAATGTGGATTGTGAATCAGAATCGTTTTGAGTGAAAACAGGTGTCTTGTGGAGATGAAATTTGTGTGTCTTTGGTGTAAGATGATATGTCTCAGGTTGGTTTGGTTCATGTGGATAAAATTTGATGCTGGAAAGGGTAGCTGATCGTCAGTAAGGACTGGAACAGGTAGCTAGATGTTGACAGGCACTAGAACTGGAAGCTGGATGCCAAGGGCTATTGGAGCTGGTGGCTGTTGGAGTTGCTGGGATCTGCAGGAGTGAGCTCAAGCCACTGGAGTTGCTGGAAGCAGCAGAAGTGAGCTGGAAGCTGCAGGAATGCGCTAGAGGCTTCAAGAGTTGCTGCCTTGAGAGGCGAGTCTCATAGGGCAGGTAGTAGCAGAGAGTGAAGTGTGTATCACATTAGTTTGTGAGTTGTCCTTAAAAGGGTGATTTGAATCGCATTATTAGTTTAGTAGTTAACACTGAAAAAGGCTCTTTGAACTAATGCTGCTAGTGCTGGGCTTGTCAATTTGACAAAGACTGTGTCAAATTTAGGATTTGGGAGTCTCCTTGCTCGCAAGCCATACTGAAGATTTGCTGTGAAAGTTACTCGCTTTATGAAAAAGCATTCCAGTTACAGAAATTGGCTTGACAAACAAATGACTATAATTAATTTCTTAGTCAAAAATGGGTTTCATTCGAAATTAAAGTCAGTTGTTTTTGTTTAGTTACAAAAATTAAGTTTTATGTGTTTTTCTTTGTTAAAAAAGTTGTTGCTATTTATAGCATGCGTGGTCACAACGTGTTTGAGGGTGCCAGTCACTGAGCGTATTTGTTTATCAAAAATGGGAGCAGTTACCTGACACATTGTGACAGGATGATGCACTATTTCTTTTTTGAATGTGTCGAATTAATACGTGACCTCATTTTAACACATGCATGCTTGGAATATTTTTCTATTTTAGGTGTTAGTTAAGTTTTTTTAATTTTATTTGTCTTATATATTGTAAAGTTTATTCTATTGTTTGCTATTTCACTTGTACAGTTTAATAGGTTTTTGGCATCTTTACAGAATTTCAACTTCCTCATTCAGACACAATCTACACAAGCCAGTGCCAGTGGGTGATCATTTGGGAATACTAGGCGCTGTGTGTATTCAGGTAAACAGGAATGTATAATACTTCAAGGAAATGGACGTACTTGCTGTACAAAGTTATAGGCCACGCTTGGGCAAGGTGTAGCATTTGTTAGCCTTCTTTTGATATTCTAGAGAGTTACCATACAAGATGTAGATTAAATTTCTCCACCATAGAGGAAAGAGTGAGGCGCTCTGGTAAAAAAAAAAAAAAAAAAAAGATAAAGGGAATCCATTGACCCTGTAGAAAAATCTTCTAGTGAAGCAGTCTAACAAAACATCTGCTTCCAATTTGTTATGAGCAAGCCTGGAAGTAGTAAGGTTAATAAAATTGTAATGAGAATCTATAATAATGTTATTAATAGTGTTATTAATAATGTTGTTAATAATGTTATTAATAATGTTATTAATAATGTTGTTAATAATGTTGTTAATAGTGTAATTAATAATGCTATTAATAATATAATTAATAATGTTATTAATAGTGTTATTAATAATGTTATTAATAATGTTAATAATAATACTGTAAATAATGTTATTAATAGTGTTATTAATATTGTTATTAATAATGTTATTAATATTGTTATTAATAATATCATTAATAATGTCATTAATAATGTGGTTAATACTGTTATTATTAGTGTTACGCAGAGTGTTATTAAAAGTGTTATTAAGTGTTATTAATAATCTTATTAAAAGTGTTATTAATAGTGTTATTAACAATGTTATTAATAGTGTTATTAATAATGTTACTAATAGTGTTATTAATAATGTTATTAATAATGTTAATAATAGTGTTATTAATAATGTTATAAATAGTGTTATTAATAGTGTTATTAATAGTGTTATTAATAGTGTTATTAATAATGTTAATAATAGTATTATTAATAGTGTTATTAATAATGTTGTTAGTAGTGCAATAAATAATGCTATTAATAATATAATTAATAATGTTATTAATAGTGTTATTAATCTTAATAATAATACTATTAATAATGTTATTAATAGTGTTATTAATATTGTTATTAATAATGTTATTAATATTGTTATTAATAATGCTATTAATAGTGTTATGCAGAGTGTTATTAATAACGTTATTAATAGTGTTATTAATATTGTTATTAATAATGGTGTTAATATTGGTATTAATAATGTGGTTAATAATGCTATTAATTGTGTTACGCAGAGTGTTATTAATAACCTTATTAATAGTGTTATTAATAGTGTTATTAATAATGTTATTAATAGTGTAATTAATAATGTTATTAATAGTGTTATTAATAATGTTAATAATAGTGTTATTAATAATGTTATTAATAATATTATTAATAATGTTATTAATAGTGTTATTAATAATGTTAATAATAGTGTTATTAATAGTGTTATTAATAATGTTAATTATAATGTTATAATTAGTGTTATTAATAATGCTATTAATAATGTTATTAATATTGTTATCAATATTGTTATAATTAATTTTATTATCAAATTTATTAACAGTGTAATAAATAATGTTATACATAATGTTATTAATAGTGTTATAAATAATGTTATTAATAGTGTTATTAATAATGTTACTAATTAGGCTATTAACAATGTTATTAACAGTTTCATTAATAATGTTATTAATAATTTTATTAATAGTATTATTGGTAATGTTATTTATAATGTTATTCATAATGTCATTAATAGTGTTATTAATAATGTTATTAAAAATGTTATTAATAATGTTATGCATAATGTTATTAATAGTGTTATTAATAATGTTATTAACAGGGCTATTAATAATGTTATTAATAATATAATTAATAATATTATTAATAATGTTATTATTAGTGTTATTAATAATATGATTAATAATGTTATTAATAATGTAATTAATAATGTTATTAACAATGTTATTAATAGTATTATTAATAATGTTATCAATAATGTTATTAATAATGTTGTTAATAGTGTTATTAATGATGTTATTAATAATGTTATTAACAATGTTATTAATAATGTTGTTAATAGTGTTATTAATGATGTTATTAATAATGTTATTAATAATATTATTAATATTGTTATCAATATTGTTATAATTCATTTTATTAATAATATTATTAATAATGTTATTAATAATGTGGTTAATAATTATGTTAATAGTGTTACTAATAGTGTTATTAATTATGTTATTAATAGTGTTATTAGTAATGTTATTAATAGTGTTATTAATAATGTTACTAATAATGCTATTAATATTGTTATTATATTGTTATTATATTATTATACGGCATAATCACGTTGACACACCGGTTCTCGTCAGATCACCGAAGTTAAGCAACGTTGAACCTGGCTAATACCAAATGGGTGACCATTATGGAATCCTAGGCGCTGTATGTACTCTCCGCTTATCTCGGCATTGTTTCCAGTCGTCTTGTACCTCAACTTGCCACTGGTATGCAACAATGTTGACTCAGGAGAGGCGTGGTTGTGATTGCGCAACTCTTGCCACACACATTTAACGCACAGGCACCCTTACAGTGGGTATCCATAGTCTGTCAAGACTGAAGGAAGCCTTTTTTTTTATATTGTTATTAATAATTTTATTAATAATTTTATTAACAGTGTAATAAATAATGTTATTAATAGTGTTATTAATAGTGTTATTAATAATGTTAATAATAATGTTATTAATAATGTTAATAATGTTATTAATAGTGTTATTAATAATGATATTAATAGTGTTATTAATAATGTTAATAATAGTGTTATATATAGTGTTATTAATAATGTTATTAATAATGTTATTCATGATGTTATAATTAGAGTTATTAATAATGTTATTAATAATGCTATTAATAATATTATTAATATTGTTATCAATATTGTTATAATTCATTTTATTAATAATTTTATTAACAGTGTAATAAATAATGTTATTAATAGTGTTATTAATAATGTTAATTACAGTGTTATTAATAATGTTACTAATGAGGCTATTAATAATGTTATTACCAGTTTAATTAATAATGTTAGTAATAATATTAGTAATAGTGTTATTGGTAATGTTATTCATAGTGTTATTAATAATGTTATTAATAGTGTTATTAATAATGTTATACAAAATGTTATTAACAATGTTATGCATAATGTTATTAATATTGTTATTAACATGTTATGCATAATGTTATTAATAGTGTTATTAACAGGGCTATTAATAATGTCATTAATACTATAATTAATAATATTATTAATAATGTTATTAATAATGTTATTAATAGTGTTATTAATAATGTTATTTATAATGTAATTAATAGTGTTATTAAAAGGGCTATTAATAATGTCATTAATACTATAATTAATAATATTATTAATAATGTTATTTACAATGTTATTAATAGTGTTATTAATAATGTTATCAATAATGTTATTAATAATGTTGTTAATAGTGTTATTAATGATGTTATTAATAATGTTATTAACAATGTTATTAATAGTGTTATTAATAATGTTATCAATAATGTTATTAATAATGTTGTTAATAGTGTTATTAATGATGTTATTAATAATGTTATTAACAATGTTATTAATAGTGTTATTAATAATGTTATCAATAATGTTATCAATAATGTTATTAATAATGTTGTTAATAGTGTTATTAATAATATTATTAATAATGTTATTTACAATGTTATTAATAATGTTATCAATAATGTTATCAATAATGTTATTAATAATGTTGTTAATAGTGTTATTAATGATGTTATTAATAATGTTATTAACAATGTTATTAATAGTGTTATTAATAATGTTATCAATAATGTTATCAATAATGTTATTAATAATGTTGTTAATAGTGTTATTAATGATGTTATTAATAATGTTATTAGTAGTGTAATTAATAATGCTATAAATAATATAATTAATAATGTTATTATAATATAATTAATAATGTTATTAATAATGTTATTAATAATATTATTAATAATATTATTTATAATGTGGTTAATAATTATATTAATAGTGTTACTAATATTGTCACTAATAATGTTATTAATAGTGTTATTAATAATGTTACTAATAATGCTATTAATAATGTTATTAATATTGTTATTAATAATTTTATTAATAATTTTATTAACAGTATAAGAAATAATGTTATTAATAGTGTTATTAATAATGTTATTAATAGTGTTATTAATAATGTTACTAAAAGTGTAATAAATAATTTTATTAATAATGTTATTCATAATGTCATTAATAGTGTTATTAATAATGTTATTAGAAATGTTATTAATAATGCTATGCATAATGTTATTAATAGTGTTATTTATAATGTTATTAATAGTGTTATTAATAATGTTATTAATATTGTTATTAATGATGTTATTAACAGTGTTATTAATATTGTTATATATAATTTTATGCATAATGTTATCAATAGTGGTATTAATAATGTTATTAATAATGTAATTAAGTATGTTATAGTGTTATTAATGTTATTAATAGTGCTATTAATAATGTTATTAATGTTATTAATAGTGCTATTAATAATGTTATTAATACTGTTATTAACATTGTTAATAATTGAGTTATAATAATTTATTAATATTGTTATTAATAATGTTATTAATAATGTTATTAATAATGTTATTAATATTGTTATTAATATTGTTATTAATAATGTTATTGACAATGTTATTGATTGCGTTATTAATAGTGTTATTAATAATGTTATTAATAATGTTATTAATAATGGCATTAATAGTTTTATTAATAGTGTTATTAATAATGTAATTAATAGTGTTATAAATAATGTTACTAAAAATGTTATAAATAGTGTTATAAATAGTGTTATTAATAATGTTATTAATAATGTTATTAATTGTTTTATTAATGGTGTTATTAATGATGTTATTAATAATGTAATTAATAATGTTATAAATAATGTTATTAATAGTGTTATTTATGTTATTAATAATGTTATTAATAACGTTAATAATAATGTTATTAACAATGTCATTAATAATGTTATTAATGTTATTAATCACATTATTAATAATATTATTAATAATGTTATTAATAGTGTTATTTATAATGTTATTGATAATGTTATTAATAGTTTTATTAATAATGT
Source organism: Euprymna scolopes (assembly GCF_053919585.1). Lineage (NCBI taxonomy): Eukaryota > Metazoa > Mollusca > Cephalopoda > Sepiida > Sepiolidae > Euprymna > Euprymna scolopes. The sequence goes on along the minus strand of NC_136487.1, from coordinate 107,096,663 downwards.
AATTAATAGTGTTATAAATAATGTTATTAATAATGTTATTAATAGTGTTATTAACAATGTTATTAATAACGTTATTAATAGTGTTATTAATGTTATTAATAGTGTTATTAATAATGTTATTATTAATGTTAATAACACTATTAATAACCCTATTAATAACATTATTAATTACACTATTAATAACGTTATTAATAACACTATTACTAACATTATTAATAGCACTATTAATAACATTATTAATAGCACTATTAATAACATTATTAATAACACTATTACTAACATTATTAATAGCAATATTAATAACATTATTAATAACCCTATTAATAACATTATTAATAGCACTATTAATAACATTATTAATAACACTATTACTAACATTATTAATACAATTATTTATACTATTATTAATAACATTATAGTAATATTATTAATTACATTATTAATAATATAATTAATAACACTATTAATAACACTATTAATAACATCAATAACACTATTAATAACACTATTAATAGTATTATTAATAGTGTTATTAATAATGTTATTAATAATGTTATTAATAGTGACATCTCTGTTATTCCTCTTTATTTTATGGTCTCCATATCAGTTCATCTTTTAAGGATAAAGTTGATCTCTTTGCTCGCCGTTTTACTGACAATTCTTTTATCGATTATTCTGGTGCTGTTCTTCTGTATTTTCTTTTGAAAACTGATTAGATTCTTGATTCTGTACTTATGACTTTAAAGATAGTTTCTAGAATTCTTGCTGATCTTAACCAATCCCGATTTGATTCCTGTTGTTGTTCTCAATTTTGTGCACCTGAACTTTCTCCTATCCACTCAATATTATTCAATCTCTGTCTCAGTCCTGTTTTCCTTTTTGTTGGAAGGAGTCCTCTGTTGTCCCTATCTTTAAAAACGCTGATAATCAATCTGACCCAACTAAATATTGTCCTGTTAGTCTTCTCTCTGTTATTAGCAAAGTTTTTGATAAGTTGATCAACGGCAGACTTGTTCATTTTCTGGAAAATCTGGGCCTCTTTAGTATGGCTTTCATGGTTTTCGTACAACAGCTAATCTATTAACTGTTTTAACTGAATGGGTCTGTCAGTTTATGGGTAATTCAGGCGAGGGTAAGATCATTGCGCTTGACATTTCAAAGTCATTTACAGAGTGTGGCATCCTAGTCTTCTCCATAAAACTTCAAGGTTATAGTATTGATGGTAAAATTTTTGACATCTTTAAGTCTTTTCTTTCTGATCAAAGCTTGCAAGTAACTCTTTCTTTTTTTGTTTTTTTACATAGGAGTCACCACTTATCAAGGCCTAGAGGCCACTCGAGGATAAGGGTTAAAGAATGTACAGTAATCAATGGGATAATATCATAGTAATCGTTAGAAGTGTAAATTTGGTAAATTGGATTACTTAAGTTGAACGGCTCATCAAGAATTTGTTTACATTGTACTTGAAGACAACCATATTGTTATAAGCTGCAAAGCAAGTAAATGGAAGAAAATTCCACAGATGTGCAGTTCTAATAAAGAAGCTTTGTTCATGGAATCTACATTTAGGTTTAGGCACAGATAAAGAGTGGGGAAAATTATTGATAGTGTTTTCAGGTAGATGAGTGTTTCTCGTGAAAGTTTGGCGAGAGCATTTGCCATGAAAATAACGATAAAGCAGAGACTCGCAATGTCTCTTCTATAAAGAGGTTGCAGGGAAAAGAAATGGGCATCCCCTACTAGGCTACAAAGTTTATTTTGAACTCTGTCAAAGCAGGATAAGTTCTTTCTATCAGCTTTTGCCCAGATGTGGCATTGATACTCCATCCTTGGGCATATTTGGCTCTTACATAGGAAGAGAATTGCATCAGCAGTGACATATCTACTGGATCGATAGAAGGATCCCATCATTTTTCCAGTGACCTTGGCAATGGATTTCATGTACGTGTTTCATTTCAGATCAGGAGTAAAGGTTAAGCTCAGAAGCTTGTCAAAACATGATGCCTCTCCAAGACGAGAGCGATTCATTTCAATTGATGCCAGATGGGGATCAGAACGTTGATGATGTAAAGATAAAAGCTTAGTTTTAGATGCATTAAAAGTAATTGGCCACTTCTTTCTCTATTGTACCACGGGCTCAAGATCAGAGGAGAGAACATCAGGGAGAACTTAGTTATTTGATGTGCTGCCAGAGATCGTAGTGTCATCAGTATAAATTTCTATGAATGTGATTTGGAAGATCATTGACATAGATTAGGAAGATAGTTGGGCCCAGGATGGACCCCTGAGAGACTCCAGCATTAATACTGTGCGCTTCTGATTTCTGCGCATCAACCACTACTCTTATGAGAGAAATGATTTAATAATTGAGAAATTTCCAGCTATACCATAGCTGGAGATCTTGTGAAGTAGACCTTTATGTCATATCTTATCGATGTCAAAAGCACTTACCTTACAAAGGAAGCCTCCATCAAGAGATTCGCTAATCCTATGAGATATAACCTTAAGTACATTTGCTGTAGATCTAGCAGAATGAAAACCATATTGCATTTCACTAAGAAGATTATTTTTGCTGAGGTGGTTGACTACTTCTCTATTTAACACAGATTCCAGTAACTTACTCATGACGCACAAGAGACTTATTGGTCTGTACTGAGAGGGAGATGATCAATCACCTGAATTCTTGATTATGGGGCATACTGATGAGATTTTCCAGAGTGTTGGGAAGCAATTCTCCTTAAGACGATGCTTAAACAGCTTTGTAAGTAAGGGAGCTAGTTTTGATTGAAATTTTTTTGAACACTATAATTGGAATGCCGTCAAGGCCAATTGCTTTACTGAAAGTTGCTGGCAGTCCTGAAAGCGGTTTTAGTCTCAGTACATCTATTACATTGGAAGCAATGGAAAAAGTGATTTCTGTGTGCAATGGCAGCAGCACATTCCAGAGAGAACCATAGCTGGCTGTTAAGTTTTTGCTGGAATTTTTTTGAGGGTCTGAAACGCTCTATACCTACAATTAACCATTCAGTCAGATCTGATACTATAGTAGACCCTAATCGAAAAAAAAAAAACCTGGGACTTGATTCTCAGTGACACTCTCCGCTCTAACTAGGTCCCAGCCGGTTCTCGGGAACTAAACGGCTCCACTCTCCCAAACATCTTAACTCCTGGCCTTATATAATCTCATTTATGCAAATTAATGCACATTGGAACCTGCCGATTCGTCGCCTTCTTGTCTTCCATCGCTCGGGTTTCGAGTTTGCACATGCAGCCCACCTCCATGACTGCAGTCACATTCAATTTTCACTACATAGACACATCATGTTTAAACATGGAACACAGAGGTAGATCTGATATAAATGTACGGAAGCTATCCTAGTCAGCCATAGAGTATTGATATACTGTACGATGGAGAAGTATGTCTGAGGACTTAGTACATTTCATTTTTATCTTAACTGATACAACCGAGTAGTCGGAAGATCACAGTGGAAACAGACCGTCAGATTGGGCACACGGATGTGTTCATGAACAATCCGAGTTAGGTCATAAGCAATGGAGAAATCATGACAGAACCTCCCCTCATCATCTGTCTTGTTTGAGTGGGCTAACCATTCCACATTGTGAACATTGAAGTTTCCACAAACGTGAAGGATAAGCAGGCAGGATGTGGTCAATTTTCTCAGATATGCTCTTAAAGATAGTAACTCCGCTGTTGTGGGGGCGATAGAGGGCAAATATAAACGCAGTAGTGTGAACAAGTGGAAGCACATATAGGGTAATTTAGGATCTTCTCTGGAGATGTCTGTACCACGTGGAGAGCCATCTTTACTGTAGGCACATATTCCATGCCCATGGCGATCTTAGGGGTCAGATTTGGATGTTAAGTTAGAGTATCCTTTATTTACAAACTCATCTAGAGAAATAGTCTGTTCAATGCCAGTTTTGCTTAGGAATAATAGGTCTGGTTTAGTTTCCTGTAATTGAGTTTCAACCTCTTGGAAAGTAGACCCCTGATGTTAGAGAAGGAGACATGGTAGTGGGGGTCTATGTTGGAAGTTGGAAATTGGGTATAATTGTGTATTTTTCTGGAAACGTTTCATGATGGAGTTTTGGGATTTATGGAATAGATCGCTAGACTTGCTTAGAGCAGGGCAGAGAGGGAAAGTGAGAGAGAAAAAGAAACAAAGAAATATATATTTTTGTAACACATAAGGAAAGCCGTAACAATTACCCACTAATATGGCATTGAGAAGCCCCACCAGAAGCGACTGCATGATCAAGAATCCATTCAGTAAATGGCAATACAGTAGCCCCAGTACTTTACACCTGCTGATAGGACAGCCTTCTAAGTGGTTAATCTAAGGTTTGGGTTTCTGACTAGGAGATGGATAACATCAGCCCAGTAAAAACGTTTACCTCCAGCACCCTTATTAGTGACATGACTACAGGGATAGACAGAGAAAATAAAAAATTTCCAACATCTCTGGCAACTGTTCTTGATGGAGTATTGTAAAATGTTTTTGACTCCTAATGGGGAGGGGGATACGACACCAATGACTTTGACAATCGTTTTTATAACCACCGGCTGTGCTAACCAACCAATGAAAATCTTCCAAAGTTACTATAAAAATTGTCGAATTTTGGATTCAATCAGTTCACCGTTAACTACGTCACGGACCGCATTTGATTTTTGGCCGCCATCTTTGTTACTAGCAATTACTGCCGCCATCTTTGTTATTGGAAAATACTTCACACTCAGTATCGAGACTGCACTCTGTTCAATATGTCTCAACACTTAACAGGTTATGCACCCAGCCATCATCCTTTCTTTGACAGATCGGAGTCAAAATTCGAATTGTGGCAGGTAAAATTTCTGGGGTATCTAAGGATTCGAAAACTGCACAAAGTGATACAATCTCCAACAGAGAATCCTAATGACCCCGAATTCCTTGAAAAGAACACGACTGTTTTTGCAGAACTGATTCAATGCTTAGATGATAGAAGTCTGTCTCTGATTATAAGAGATGCCTTGGACGACGGACAGAAAGCACTGAACATATTAAGAGAACATTATTTATCGAAATGAAAACCAAAAATTATATCACTATATACAGAACTAACGTCTCTGAAACGTAACGAGGATGAAACTATTACTGACTACGTTATAAGGGCAGAAACAACCACCAATGCCTTAAAACTCTCAGGTGAAATAATAAGCGACAGCTTGTTGATATCAATGACCCTCAAGGGACTTCCAGCCGATTTTAAACCATTTACAACTGTTATAACGCAAAAAGACAAACCCATAAATTTCAGTGAATTTAAAGTGGCATTGTGCAATTATGAAGAGACTAATCGTATGCTCGTGGACAATAATAACTCCAGCAATATTATGAAGTTCAAAATGCTTCTCGAAAACAGACACCACCAAATTACGCATCTCACCGCAACGTATTCCCCAAAAGTAATTTTCCCAAGCAAAAGATTAAAATTATCTGCTATAATTGTGGACGACCCAACCACAAAAGTTTCCAATGTCAATATAGATGCTGTAGAATGGACTCTGTAAAAAACGTTGAGAACTTTGATGAAGAACATACATTTCTATTCACATGTAACTTTGACAATACCTCAAACGGTAAAAATTTTGTAGACTGTGGTGCTACAGCAAACGTTATCACCAAGGAATCTGATTTTATTAATTTTGATTCAAACTTTAATCCACAAAGTCATTTTATCAAACTTACTGACGGTAGTCAAAAAAATGTCTTGAAAAGAAGCGATGCTAAAATATCCCTAAAAAATAATAAAGGCAAAATCTATAACTGTATTCTAAAAAATGGTCTGTTCATACCTACATTTAAGCAAGACATATTTTCCATGCAGGCTGCCATTAAACAAGGCGCGAATATAAAGTTTGGCCAAAACAAGTCAAAATTGATATACCCCAATGGAACTGTATTTGACATTAAAGAAAATGGCCGACTATATTATTTAAAAAGTATGGTTGCCTCAAAAACTGCCTGTCACGACTTGAAAACCTCGCATAAAATTCTAGGACACTGCAATACAACTGATATTAAAAAATTACCAAATGTAGCCGAAGGCATGAAAATAATGCCTTCAAATGATCTCCCAAATTGTGATGTGTGTGCACAGGGGAAAATGACAAAATATATAAGCAGAACACGAGACAAAACGGCTACGAAAATTCTCTCACTTGTGCATTGTGACTTAGCAGGTCTGATCAGCCCGATGGGGAAAAATAATCTAATCTTGAACTTTATTGATGATTTTTCTGGTTTAATTATAGTTTATTTTCTAAAAAACAAATCCGACATTATCCTCACCACTAAGAAATATTTAGCTGATATTGCCCCGTACGGCTCGGTAAAATGTATTCACTCAGACAATGGGACTGAATTTACTAGTAAAGAATTTGAACTTCTATTAATCAACAACCGCATTAAACACGAGAAATCTACATCATATTTCTCCTTCCAAAATGGCACCGTTGAAAGAGCATGGCGAACCCTTTTTGAGATGACAAGATGTCTATTTATTGAATAGAAATTGGCGCATAGTTTATGGACTTATGCTTTAATAGCAGCAGCATATATCAGAAATAGATCGTTCAATACAAGATTAGGCAAAACACCATATAAAGCGTTTTGCGGTGTAAAACCTAAAATGAATAGAATGCATCTATTTGATTCTGATTGTTTTGCATTTATAGAAAATACCAGTAAACTAAATACTAAAAGCGAAAAAGGTATTTTCGTAGGTTACGATAAAAACAGTCCAGCATATTTAATCTACTTTCCAGCCCAAAATGCCATAAAAAGGGTTAGATGTAAAATTCAATGATACATTAAATTTAAAAAATGGCGATCTAGTGGATGAAAAACATGAAATATTACCTAGCATCTTAATCGATCACAATGAAAATATTAATAACAACAACAATTACAGTAGAACTACTGACGAAAATATTAACCAGACACGTCGATACCCAATAAGGGAGTGAAAAAGGCCAGACTTCTTAAAAATTGAAAAGATACAAGACTACGCCGTGGATTACTGTTACTTGTTAAAAAGCGCACAGGAAAGTTATAATGAGGCGATTAATTCAGAAAATCACCAAGAATGGAAAAAAGCTATGATATCCGAATTGAAAGCTTTATCTGAAAACAACACATACGAAATAGTGGCAAAACTAACAGATAAAAATATAATTTCTTCACGCTGGGGTTTTTCCAAAAAAATCACAGCTTCTGGCAGTGAAAATCTTAAAGCAAGATTTGTTGCAAAAGGTTTTTCACAAATTTTTGGAGTGGAATATTTTACAACATTTTCACCAATGACAAATTTAACGACAATTAGAATTTTATTACAGCTTACTGCTCAATACAATTTAAAAATACATCAAATGGATGTAAAAAATGCTTATTTAAATGCTCCGATTGACTGAAATTTATATTTACCCTCCAGAGGGATTTAAAATGAAAAATAAAAATTGCGTGTGGAAACTGAATAAATCATTATATGGACTAAGAGAAAGTGCTCACAATTGGAATCTAACACTCCATAATTATTTAATAGAACAGGAATTCAAGCAATGTCCCGTAGACGCGTGCACGTATACCAAAAATGTAGGTAATAAATTGTTGATTTTGTTTTTTTGGGTTGACGATATATTACTCGCCTCAAACTGCGACAACACTTTAAAAGATGTTAAAAATAAATTAAATAAAAAATTTAAAATGGCTGATCTTGGATGACTGTCATGGTTCCTCGGTATAAAATTTACCTGTGAAAATGAAACTATAACTATGAACCAATCACAATACATTGAAAAAACTCTGCTCAAGTGCGGAATGCAAGATTGCAAACCGTGTAAGACTCCCGTCAAAATGGACATAAATAAAAATATAGAGACCGAAACAAAATCCATAGATAATCGATTATATAGAGAAATGGCTGGAAGCCTCATCTATTTGATGACCGCAATAAGGCCTGACATATGTTACACTGTAACAAAGCTATCTCAAAGCTTATCGAGACCGACAATAAAGGACCTTAATCGTGCAAAACAAATCCTTCGTTATCTAAAAGGAACCAAGGAACAATCTTTAATATTGAAAAATGTCTACATATCCTCTAAATTTAGAAGGATTTTCGGATTCAGATTGGGGTAACTCTGAGGATTGAAAGAGTATAGCGGGGTATTGTTTTAGACTGTCAAAGACTGGACCTATGATCTCTTGGAAAACTAAAAAGCAACAAATTGTTGCCCTTTCTACTTGTGAAGCAGAATATGTGGCCCTAACACATTCCGCGCAGGAGGCAATTTTTCTGAACACCCTTCTAAAATTTATTTTAAAACCTGATCTAAGTAAAAAACCATTGTGACAATCAGAGCAGTATCTTATTAGCAAATAATTCTATGATTCATCAAAGGTCTGTGAGACTAACCGTAGCCCTCGGCGCAAGAGGGTCTGTGTGTGCCTGGTGTGTGGGGTGGTGGCTGATCCTGTGGTCGGGGCAGCGGAAGAAAGAGTTTCAAGATGGCGCCTGCCTGCTTTTATTAGAGACGGAATCTCGCAGGATTGCGCGAGATCTCGCGGGGATGCAAATTAGCTAGGCCATCTTGAGGAATAAAAATCGGTCCATTGGAGGTGCGAGGCAGTCGGGTTCTGACGTTCGTGGCAATTAGTACAGTGACCGTTGGGTTCCGTTTCTATTCGTGCAGTCAGCTGAGCTTTGTTAGTTACCTTCGCGCCGTGGCTGTCATTGTTTGTTGGTTTGCTGTGTGTTGCTGTGGTTCTTCAGTGAAACGCTTCGTCGCCCACGACGAGACCCCCCATCTCCTACACAAGATACTCTTACAAGCTATTTCGGCCCCCCCACTCCGAACTTGGTTTTCTTTTCTTCAATGGCGGATAGGTTCGATCTAAAGTTGATACTGGAATTCGACGGATCCGACCCGGTACTCAGCTGGGTTGAGAAGGTCGAGTTACATTGTCAGTTGTCCGGCGTGAAAAATGTTGAGCGCGTGATTCCTCTGCGGCTGACCGGCAGGGCCTTCGCTGTATATCAGCAACTCAGCGCTGAGGAGAAGTGTGACTACTCGAGTATCAAGGCGGCGTTGTACAGGGCGTTCGCCACTGACCCCGCCACTGCATGGGAGCAGTTTGAGACGAGGTCTATACGCTTGGGCGAAACTGTGGACGTGTATCTCGCCGAACTTAAGAAGCTGACGGTGTTGTTCGGCGGTCTACCCGAGAGGGCCCTAGCCTACAAATTCCTGTCAGGACTCCCCGCTGGAGCAAAGCAGCTCCTGCGAGCAACCTCTACCATGTCCTCACTACCGCTGAGTGACCTAGTGGACAGAGCCAGAACAATAATGAAGGATGACTCGACGGTGCAGGAACCGGTAGTCGCCGTCGCACAGGCCCCACCAAGTGGCGAAGGACCGTCTCAGGGGCCCAGCCCGCAAGGTGATATCATCTGCTACAGATGCAACGGGCGGGGCCACATGGCAAGAAATTGTAGAAGGCGGTCGACGGCTGTTTGCTGCTACCGCTGTAACAAGACTGGGCACATGGCCCGAGACTGTGCGGGAAACGGGGACGGGGACAAGGTGCCAGTGCCGACCTCTTCCCCGAACAGAAAATAAACAAGGCGCTCCCTGTCATTCAGGTCCGAGTTAATGACACGTTATGTTCAGCCCTCCTTGATTCCGGTTGCTCCCGCACCATAGTGTGTGCGGACTTCTGTCGGACGTGGAAAAAGAAGAACGTCAGGATAACTACCATTACTGGAAAAATACGAATGTGTTGCGGCGTGGGTGTGGTACACATTCGCACAAGAACTGGGAACTCGGCCAACGTCGAAGCGCTGGTGACACGCGAAAAGCCGCTGAGTTTCGACCTGTTGCTAGGCTACGATGCCATCAAAGCCCTGGGCGGCGTGCGCATAACGCATGCTGGCGTTGTAGAGTTTCAGGATAGGCCCCCGGTGTGCGCAGCACTAAGAGTCGACCAGCCGGACTTCAGTGCGGAATTCGACGACCAACAGAAGGCGTGGACCGCCACTTGGAGGTGGTCAGAAGACAAGGAACCGGCCAAACTACAAAACAAAGTGGCAGAGTACCGTATGCCCGACCAGATAAGGCCTGCATACGAAAGCGAGCTCCGTGAATGGATTAAGAATGGTTGGCTGATTCCATACCCCTATGACAAACTTGGACCCCCCAAGGGCCTGATACCGCTGATGGCAGTTGCCCAACCTAACAAGTCAAAGGTTAGGCCGGTAATGGACTACCGTGAGTTGAATGCGTACGTTGATGCGTTCACAGCGGACGCCGACGTCTGTGCCAGCAAGCTGCGAGAGTGGCGCCGGCAGGGGTCCAATGTGTCCCTACTGGACTTGAGAAAAGCATACTTGCAGGTCCGGATCGGCGAGGTGATGTGGCCTTTCCAGACAGTGATGTTTTCCGGGAAGAGATACTGTCTTACGCGACTCGGATTTGGGCTAAACATAGCACCCCAGATAATGAAGGCTATCGTCAATGCCGTCTTGTCACAAGAAGAATGGATCAGAAAGGGAACATCGGCGTATATTGACGATATATACGTGAACGAAGATATCGTGTCCTCTTCGCGCGTAAGATCCAAACTTGCCGAGTTTGGTCTAAACTGCAAGGACTCTGAGCGGCTTGAGGATGGTGCCCGCGTATTGGGCTTGAGCGTTCAAGAGGAGCGAGGGATCCTGAAGTGGAGGCATGGAACCGCAGTTCCCGACGTACCCGACGTTTACACAAGACGTGCCGTGTTCTCCCTGTGCGGGAAACTTGTGGGGCACCTTCCAGTATGCGGATGGGTTCGTGCAGTGACAGGCGTCATAAAAAGGAGGGCAAATGCGGTCACCAAAGGCTGGGACGATGAGATAACCGACGAACTATTGGTTCGAATGTTAAAGGAGACCGTCGCTAGTGTGAAAAAGAATGACCCCGCCACAGGGGACTGGTGCGTGCAGGGAGACGCACTGAGCGTGTGGGTGGACGCAAGTTCTCTAGCGATCGGTGTAGTTTTGGAGAAAAATGGGGCCGTGGTTGAGGATGCCTGCTGGCTGCGACCGGCGAATGATGCTGCCCATATCAACCTGGCAGAACTCGACGCTGTAATAAAGGGCATTAACCTGGCACTTCAATGGGAAGTGAAGAAACTGCGTGTGCACACTGACTCACTTTGCGTGCACCACTGGGTGTCGGACACACTCACGAGCAAGGCCAGAGCACGCACCAAGGCAGCCAGCGAAATGCTGATAAGACGGAGGCTCGAGACTGTGAAAAAACTGGTGACGGAGTACAACCTGTCCGTAGAAGTAGTGCTCGTCACCTCGGACTACAACCTCGCCGACAAGCTCACTCGGGTACCACGGAGATGGTATGAGGCTATGAAGAAAGAAGCTAAGCCATTGCCTCTGTGTGCTGACTCCGTCGAGGAGGACGAAATCAGGAAGATACATCACGACAGTGGGCACCCCGGAGTACAACGGACCTACTACTTTGTGAAGTTGGCTAGACCATCAATACCAAAAAGCGCAGTAAGAGCAGTGGTCAGGGAGTGCCAAACGTGCCAGTCCATCGACCCCGCCCCAGCCAGATGGCGGAAAGGACAGCTGGGAGTGGACGCGACTTGGAGTCGGTTGGGTATGGATATAACCCACTACGGCAGCCAACACTTCCTCACGCTGATAGACTGCGGGCCAACGAGGTTCGCGATTTGGCGCCAATTAGCGAGGCAGGATTCCACCAGTGTCATCCACGAATTGGAATCCATATTCTACGAAAGGGGGCCGCCTGAGGAGATCCTCACGGATAACGACACGGCGTTCTGCAGCAGGGAATTTAGGCATTTTATGGACAACTGGCGGATCCGCCTTCGACACCGATGCGCGTATGTGCCGAGCGGCAACGGCATAGCGGAGCGATGCCACCGAACCGTGAAGAAGATCGCGGCCAGGAAGAAGTGTACGATCGCGGAGGCGGTTTACAGATACAACACAATGCCTAAGGACACCGTGACTGGCGGCAGTGCGCCCGCTGATGCGATTCATCACTACCACGTGCGCGTCAAGGACGTTGAAGTGTGTCTACCCGACCAACGAGAACCCCAGGGGACGTACCAAGTGGGAGACACCGTCTGGGTGAAGCCACCCGGCAGCCGGTGCACCAGCAGCTTTTGGAGGGGGCGGGTCACCGGCGTCATCAGTGAACAGGCCATACTAGTCAATGATACTCCGCGCCACGTAAGGGATGTCCGGCCCGCTCTAAGCGCTGACCAATCGGCAAGCAGTGGAAGTAGCGAGTCATCCGATGAGCGATGGATCCAACCCGTGCCCCACGAACCTGGTGACTCAACTGCGAGCAGTGGAAGGAGCGAGTCATGCGACGATGAGCGATGGATCCAACCTGTGCCCCATGGACCTGATGACTCAACTGCGAGCTCTAATGCTGATGCTGATGCTTCCGATGCCACTTCTGAGAGCTCCGATGAGGAAGTCCCGGCAATACCCCTCCGCAGGAGTGCTCGAATCAAACGGCCACGTCCGCCGTGTCACGTATGTGATCTGGAGACCAGGGGGGAGTGTGAGACTAACCGTAGCCCTCGGCGCAAGAGGGTCCGTGTGTGCCTGGCGTGTGGGGTGGTGGCTGATCCTGTGGTCGGGGCAGCGGAAGAAAGAGTTTCAAGATGGCGCCTGCCTGCTTTTATTAGAGGCGGAATCTCGCAGGATCGCGCGGGGATGCAAATTAGCTAGGCCATCTTGAGGAATAAAAATCGGTCCATTGGAGGTGCGAGGCAGTCGGGTTCTGACGTTCGTGGCGATTAGTACAGTGACCGTTGGGTTCCGTTTCTATTCGTGCAGTCAGCTGAGCTTTGTTAGTTACCTTCGCGCCGTGGCTGTCATTGTTTGTTGGTTTGCTGTGTGTTGCTGTGGTTCTTCAGTGAAACGCTTCGTCGCCCATGACGAGACCCCCCGTCTCCTACACAAGATACTCTTACAAGGTCGAAGCAAACTGATATCAGATATCATTTAATAAGAGATGAAATAAGTAAAAAATCTATTACTCTTACTTATATGACGTCTGAAAATAATATAGCCGACATTTTCACTAAACCTATAATAGAATTAAGACATTTTATAACCAAACGATTTGGAATCTAATTATGAATAAATCTCTTTTCAGAAACCCAAAAAGAGAAGCATAGAGTCAAAATCACACCAAAAAAATTTAAAAAATTGTAAATTGTCCCGGGCACGACGTTAAACTGCGACCATTTCTATATTATTAACCAAATTAACCAACTAATACCTAACATAATGTTTCCAGCTTTTGTTTAAAAAAAAAAATGTATATTTGAATTTTTGTGCATATATGTTTAATATGTATTTGAATAGGATTCTATTTGTATGTTTGTATATAAAAACAAAAAAAAAATGTATATTTATGAATTTTTGTGCATATATATTTATATGTATTTGAAATTTGTGTGTTTGTACATATATATTTGAAAATTTCCTCTTCCTTTGTCTATTCCCTCCCCTCTCAGCACTTAGTGGCTCAAATCCACCCCAGGGCCACTTTATATATTTTACCCAACTTGTCATTTATTACATAAATTACAAAAACACAAAATCATATCAACATAAATTACATAAAATTCATACATATTACATGAATAATGAAACACCAGAGATATGTCCTTCACTTAAAAAACAGAAACAAAAAAAAAAACAGAAATTCGGCATATTATTTCCAAACCAGGACCACAGGTGTGCACCCAACTCTCTCGGTATTCCAGGGGTATTTGAATACCCTTAAAAAAAAACTCTTCAAAGCAATTCCTTTTTTCACTGGTTCCAGACAACTGGTACAGCTTTTCATACCAGAGAGGGAAAATCAACCTCACCCCTCCATTGGGGTAGAAAAAAAAAACAGGAGAAATTTTAACCACCTTCAAAATATTTCGCCCCACCCTCCAAAAAATAAATAGGAGGAATTTTAACCACCTCCACAATATCAGGCATTCCGCCATTTTGTCCTACCCTCCCAAAAATAAACAGGAGGAATTTTAACCACCTCCAAAATAACGGGCATTCCGCCATTTCACCCCCCCCCCAAAAAAATAAACAGGAGGAATTTTAACCACCTCCAAAACATTTTGCCCCACCCCCTAAAAAATAAAAATAAAATCATGAGGAACTTTAATCACCTCAACTGTAAGAAGGCATAGTGCCACTTTTCTCTCTCCCTTTCTATCCCACCCCCAAAAAATAAATCAGGAGGATTTTTTTTTTGTCACCTCCCACCAGGAAAACCTTGTGCACACACCCCTGAACCTGTCTGGTCTCTTACCATTTTTTTTTTCAATAAGAAGGACGGTCTTGTTTATACATTTTACTTAAACAACACTTGCAACATTATTAAAAAACAAGTAACATTTTAACAAAACAAAATTGCTTCTCTACTGTTTCTGTTTTCGACAACACTAAAACAACAATATAGTTCAACACAATAAAACCTATAACCTGAAAAAAATAGCATTTAACAATTATAAGTCTCTTTTTTTTCTCCTGTTCTTTTTACCAATTAAAATATAAAGTTCGTATGCAGGTGTACAGAAAAATTTATAAAAAACAGTCCCCATTTTTTTTCTATAAACGACAATTTTAATAAAAAGAAATTTTCATTATGACCGTCTATTTTTTTATTTTCTTTTCCTTATTTTTTATTTTTTTTAAGTGAAGGGCGTTCTCTCTTTCACTCTGCACAGATCATCGGCCTGCTTCTCCTAATCCCCCCCCCATAAATCGTGAACAGTGGTAAAAAATAACATTAAAATTAAAATTCTTGACTGACCTTATTGCAATCACTCATCGCATCAACTTTGATCCCCATCAGTAACTCACTCTCCAAACATTAAACTTTCATTTATCCACGTTCTCAACGTATGTTAAATATATCCACTCTCTAAATACAATTTCTCAATGGTTCTTCATCTGCCCCCGGATCATAAAACCGACGTACACCACGTGCCAGTGTGCCATATCTCTATCGGAATTTCTGGATGCTTCTTTTCCTGCATCCCACAAAAACTCATGCTCCATTTTCCACCAACAACCTGGCCAAGTCGAATCATCATGACTTAATTTCTTTCTATCGCCCCAATCACCTAGCACGCGACGTAAGACAAATCCCCGTTCCCACAACAGACAAAATTCTCAGGAAATTCCTTAAATCGATGAATATCTCTCTCATAAAACGTGTTATGCTGCTAGAAGTCCTCGTAAACTGTGAGTGAAAAGACAGGAGAAAGCCGCATTGCCATGAATAAAGAAGACCTCTATATGGACAAAAATTGAAATGTTTAGCAATTCCTATCCTAGGCTTACATTTCCACAAAGTAACAAAATTAGTTTAATTTAGTTTTATATAAAAATAACCCTATGTCCTCTGGGTTGCATTCATCGGATCCTGCTTCACAGGACGATAGATGCAACCTAACAGGGCTACACTTTTAGCTCTGTCGAGTGGTGGACCCTGTAAGAGTGACCAGACTCTCACTGGTCACTGGAAAATACTGCTCTGATGCTTGGGGCACACAAAACGTGCATGACCCTAAGTCCATGTGGCAGCACTGTTTACTTCGGCCGTCGCTTTGAATTCGTGCTGAATCTGGTTTATGTCTTCCATTGTCTGGCATCAGGGTATATCTGAAATTCACTGCATCCTCACTCAGGTTGGCATTCGATAAGCAAAGAAAAACTCTGGGTCATTTTCTATAAACAAATAAAATAATTATTCATAAAATATTCTTAAGATATACAAGGTACACTTGTATAAAGTTGAGTTCTTTGGGGTTTTCACAGCTTTCTGATGCAGATTGTTATAACTTAACTTCATTTAGACAATTTTCCAGCTAGGAACAAGAGCCTTTCAACTTAGCTCTTATGGGGGTTTCTGTCCTTGGGCTTGAGCCCAGGGGTGATGTGTTATCTTCAATGCCAGTCAGCCAAATCCCTTATTTCTAAAAACACAATGATTTTTATCATACATAATTTCCAGCCACCTACCTTTTTAGATCATTCTGTTTTCCTCTCTAGAGATTACTCTTTCCTTTCTCTATCCCATTATTTTATTTTTTTTTTTCTTTTCTCTTTTCTTGTGAATCTCTTCTTTCTCTTTTGTAACCATATTTCCCTTTAATTCTCTTTGTCTTTTTTTCTCTTCAACTAAAATTATTTTTCTTTTAAAGAATCTGTATTATTTTTTGAGTTTAATTCTTATCACTTACACAGGGGTCTGGACTTGAATATTACAGGTGAACCAAATGACAATATTTCCTAGATAATAGTGCGAACTTCTCATCACCATGTCAACTTTACTGTTTTTTTTCTGTTTATCATATCGGCAATAAAGACATATTCCAGACTTTGGAGAAATGATAAGTCTCTTAAACCCCATGTCAAAAACCTCACCAAACTCTTAGCCTGTAAGCAAAATGAACTGGTGTTACCTAGGCATGCAACATCGTTACACCTGCCCCTTTCTTTTTTGATGGATACCTAAGTATCCTGCATCAAAAATGCTGACCCAAAACTTAGTAAGTTCACTAATCAAAATCAATGAAAGTTAACTGACAAAATTTGTCCATTCAGCATGCAAAAATGTTCTGGTCCAATGGTTCTGGTTATACCAGTTTATATACTTGGATATTAGCTTGTATGTGTGCACATTCACCCGTATGTAGTTCATAGTTCTTATCATCAGAGAAAATGGCACTCATTCAATAACTAAACATGTACCCATGCATTGTAAACTTCAACAGCTCATGAGATTTTATATTCGCCTACACATGCATATTTTTTTTTCCACTTTACTCATCCCTTTAAGGTGACTAAACTATGTACATGCAAAACAGTTTTTCTTTTCCTTTTTTTTTCCTTTCTTCTTCTCTACAACTGCAACCCATTAGGCCATGCGCATGCAAAACATGTTTTTTTACATTTTTTAATCTGTTTTCGGTCCTTCTCTATGACTTCTTTCTATCTGCATGCAATTGAGGAAAGATAACCATGTTCAGTTCACTATCAAAGGAAGACTCATACACCCTTGAAACTACTTGCTCATTTTTTCTTTCTCACAAATCATAAAACCAATCAGAAAATTATTTGTGCTTTTGATATTTGTTTTTCCATTTTTTATTTATTTATTCATTTTCTTTAATCAAGGCTTAGGGACAGATTTTGGGGCCCCTGCTGTCACCTTGGATTTTGTCGATGGTTGCAGCTCATGCATGCTATCCAGGTTTCAGTGGAGGGCACTCATTGGTATCTCCGCTCTGCTCAGGTGTGAAATTTTCAGTCGTTTGTGGTTACCTCATTTCTTTTTACATCTAACATTGGGGAATTCTTTGATTATTGACTCCAACGATCTTATCCAGCTATCGGCTATTCAAAAAAAAAAAAAAAAATCTTGAGATTTTTCAAACCTCATTGAGTAAAAGAAAGGTCAGATCCTATCCACATATCCATTTTTTTTTTCATATTTTTCCAAATTTAGTCAGTCCTCAAGTAAACTGTTTCTTTTTGGTCAGAATTCTCAACGATCACAGCAATTTTCTCTCCCACAGGGTCGACAAAAGTTTCCAGGCACACCATCCACACATTATCCAGTGCATCAAGCCAACTGATCGCAATAAGATCTTTCATCTCATAATTCATACGGACTCAACAGAGATCCCTACTCATCTCTGGCGTGATTAACCCTCTATTACTGTTGTTTTCTTTCAAACACTATATCTCAGCGTAATTAATTGACTGTTCATCCGTAGGTCTAATTACTCCCTTCTGGGGATACGGTCATCCCTTCAAATCACTATCTTCAAAAAAATCTTACTTAACCCTCACGTGATTGTCCGAAGTAAACAAAATGAAAACGGTGTAAATGTGGTATTCTGGTGACTGGAAGACTCCAACCAAACGTGGCACAGTCAAGTCACATTTTTGCCTCTATTAATTTATCTCTACTTGTTCAAGGACAATATATTAATCTACTATACAAAAGTTCAAATTATCATCAACACTGTCGGTTTTAAACTCAAACGACGTGTTGGGCACATAAACATTAGCTATACTCCAGCAGAGTGCTTGATTACAAAGATATCTAAAAACCAAGAATGCAATATCTTTTTTATAAACATTATAAAACTCAGGTTATTTTTCTTTTCTTTATACACATGCAAATTTTCAACCTATTTTTTCTCTCACTCAATCCTTCACACAAAGGGAAAGAACTCGTGTCCTCAGCTCATGTACACCACTTGGCATCGAGGCACATCTCCCAATGATATTTCATACTTCCACAATTTCAAACCCATCTCAACAAACTGCCAGAACACCACTGCTTCTATTGCACAACCATCATCTGCCCACCTGCAGAACATCTCCGTTTACATCTCACAATTGCTACCCTTTTTCAAGAACTTCACAACGGTCCCAAATATTAAAAACAACACAAACGTGCCAGCCAAGGAAGGTGCATATCATTCTCCCTGAATACCCTGGTGCAAAGAAAGCAAGTTTCCACCACAGCTAATATGTTCTCTAATCCTAACTCGCACAATGTTACACTTTCCTGTGCAACTTTACTAAACTACGATACCTAAACCTTTTCATCCCTTAACTTGTCTCACCTTTTGGCTGAAAACAAGAAGCAGCACCTTCTCTTATACCAAACTTAACATATTTTATCTTCATCCAGAGAAGGAAAAATCCTCCTCAACCAAGGCAGTTTCTTTTTCTGTCCCTTAATGTATCCCAGTAGTGCCATTTTGGCCAGGGAATAAGTGTAACAACTGCTCCAACATATTTAATCCCTGTCCCATGAAGGAGAAGTCCTTCCCAACTGAGGCATCTTTTTTTTTTTTTAAACAGAATAATATCAACACCGTCAGTTTCTTGAAGATTTTCCACCTGACAGTTTAACTGATTTCACACTATTCTCAATTAGATCATTATTTCATTTGTCTCACACGGTCCTCCAACCCAACAACCGTCTGACAGTCGAAAAGCAACCCACTATTTTGTCTTCTACGAAAATCCTCAGCCAAATTACTTTCTATTTGACAGTTTAAAATTTTTGAAGTTATTGATCTTTAAATTATTTCAGCGACAGTTTTCTCCCTGCTGTAAAAGAATGGCATTGATACCGTCAGTTTCTTTTTTCTCTACGGTCCAGTATGGAATGTCTAAAATGACAGGTGAATATTTGACATGTCCAACAAGTGTTGTTGGCCTTGTCATTCAGCTGTACTGTGCTCAGTGACATATTTTTGAACTCAAATAACATATGTATACACAGACACACACATATATATTGTACTAGTGGGGGTGCCCAGCGTTGCTTGGGTGTATGTAGGTGGTGTAGCAAAGAACCCCGGGAGTGTAAAAAAAAGTAGCCGGGGGGGGGGGTCAAAACAATAGTAGGCAGTCCAGGTGGAAAGATGTATTGTAAAGAAAATTTTAAAAAGTGGCAGTAGGCAGGCAGGCTCAAACCCGTAACACAAAAGAAAAAAAAGGTTAAAAGAAACCGTGATGTCTTAGCCGTTGCCTCCATGGTGCAACCGGAAGTCCTGACCGTTGAAATTAAGCATAGTCAATCCAACAAAGATGATGCCTTTGCAAAAATGTTGATGCAAAAACCGACCCCTCCTTATAGAAAACTGCTCAGTTGAGGGTGAAGGAATGAATGTTTTTGGCCAATTTTTCAATATTTGTTGTCCGAAAGACCAAGGTTTAAAACGATACTGGTTTCATCACAGTCTGATGCATCTGTCGAAAGTTTTAGCAAAACATATAAACATACATGCATTCACACAAACAGACAGGTGAAATTTATATAATAGACTAGTGGAGGTGGTTGATGTTTGCTAGGTGTGTAGGTGATGTAGTAAGGATGCCCGGGAGAGGATCTAAAAAACAAAGTGGTGGTAGTGGGGTTGGGGGGGGGGAATCAAAACAACAGTAGGTGGAGGTGTTCACAAAAAAAAAAAAAAAAGTGGTAGTAGGCAGGCTTGAACTCTTAACATAAAAGAGAAGAAAAAAGGTTAAAAAAAACGTGACGTTTTAGCCGATTCTAACTTTTCCCCGACTGGAAGTTCGGAATGTTAAAATTAAGTGTAGTCAGCCAACCGATACGATGACCTACAAAAATGGCAATGCAAAAACCGATCCTCTCCTTGTAGAAAACTGCCAGTTGAGGGCAAATGAATTCATGTTTTTGGCCAATTTTTTTATATCTGTTGTCCAAGACATCAAGCTTCAAAATGATACCAATTTCGTCAGGATCCATCACGTGTGTTGAAAGTTTTTGGGAGACATACCAATATACATACATTCACACAAATTGACGATTGAAAATTATATTATAAACTAGCAGGGCTACCCGGCGTTGCTCAGGACTGTATAAACAATAAGAAAATATTTTGTTCAAACAAATATTTTACCTATCCTAGGACGGGTATTACACATGTATGAAATAATTGTACCTTCCCTAGGAAATTTACATATATGAAATAATTTTCCTTTGCAGGAACAGGTAATGTACAACCCATATTTCCTGGGCGACGCTGAGTCTTCTGCTAGTATATATTTCCACATATCTCAATCAACCCCAGGCGATGCCAAGTATTCTACTAGTATATATTTCCATCAATCTCATTCAATCTCGGGTGACACCAAGTTTTCTGCTAGTATATATTTCCACATATCTCAATCAACCCCAGGCGATGCCAAGTATTCTACTAGTATATATTTCCATCAATCTCATTCAATCTCGGGTGACACCAAGTTTTCTGCTAGTATATATTTCCAGCAATGTCATTTAATACCAAGCAACGCCAGGTATTCTGCTAGTAAACATTTCCACCTATTTCATACACTCCCAGCCGATGCCGGGTATTATCATTTCCAACAATATCATTCAATCCCGGGTAATCTGCTAGTATATTTTTACTATCAATCTCATTCAATTCCAAGTGACGCCAGGTATTTTGCTAGTATATATTTCAACCTATTGTATTCAATCCCTGGAGACACCGGGTATTTTGCTAGTATATATTTCAATCCTGGGCGACGCCAGGTATATTCTGCTAGTAACCATTTCCACCTATCTCATACAATCCTGGGTGATGCTGCGTATTTTGCTAATATATATTTCCACCTATCTTATTCAATCCCGGGTGACACCGGATATTCTGCTAGTATATATTTCCACCACTATCATTCAATACTGGGTGACGCTGGGTATTCTGCTAGTATATATTTGCAATGTCATTCAAACCAGGGCAATGCTGGGTATTCTGCTAGTATATATTTCCACCTATCTCATTTAATCCTGGGCGATGCCAGGTATTCTGCAAGTATATATTTCCAACAATGTCATTCGATCCCGAGTGATACCAGGTATTCAGCTAGTATATATTTCCACCTATCTAATCCAATCCTGAGCGCTGCTGAGTATTCTGCTAGTATATTGTATTTGTTGTAAAATCCAGAATGGTTGATGTGTCATAACTATGAACCTGAAAAAACAAAATTAAGCTAACAAGATATAAATCCATTATGAATGAATAGAGAACTATTAAAGGGAAATATAAACATTGAAGAATTGAAAAGAAATAAATAATGAATAAATAATGGCAAGTACATTCCTGAACTTTATATAAAAAAAAAGCCGTGTGTGCATGGTCCCCCTCTTGTGCTGCATGTGAGATGACTCCACAAAAATTAGTGAAGAAATGATGAATGTGAGAAGTGTGAAGGGCCAATGTTGTCTTCACATTTTTCGCCAAGTTTCAGAAAAATCTAACGGATGGGGCAAAAGTTATGGGGTAAAAAGTGTAATTTTTGGTCATTTTGGAGCATTTGTGACCCCCTTTCGAGCTCCTGGGAATGATGAATCCCAGTGAAAATGGACAAACAGTGCAGTTTCACGCCTTAAGACATGTATATTTGAATTTAGCACACACCATAGAAAAACCACTATGCATGTCAAGTTTTTGAGTAATATGAAAAAATTGCTCCAAAAAGGCATGTTTTTTTAGCCCTAAAAGTCCCAGAGGGATGCAAACCCATACTGAATTTATATTAAAAACAATGGCCTGCACATTTTGGCCAAGTTTCAGGAAAATCTAATGGATGGAACAAATGCTAGGAGGCAAAAAAAAAAGTGTCATTTTTTACCTCTTTTGAGCCTCTGGGGACGGCAAATTTCAGTGTAAATGGATAACAGTGCAGTTCCAGGCCTTAACAGATATATATTTGAGTTGTGCATCGCGAAAAATCACTATATAGTCAGACATATCAAGTTTTTGTTGAGAAATATGAAAAAAGAGCTACAAAAAGAGGCATTTTTAGCACTAGAAGTAGCCGTGCACACAAACCAGAATTTTGCCAGGGTCACCCATACTGAATTTATATTAAGAACAATGGGCTCTACATTTTGATCAAGTTTCAGAAAAATTTAATGGATGGATCAAAAGTTATGGGGCAAAATGTGTCAATTTTGGCCATTTTTTTACCTCCTTTGAGTCCCTGGGGATGCAATGGGAATTTTCGCAAAAAAAAATTTTTTTACTATGCACATCTATTTAATGAAATAGTTTTTTTTTGTTTTTTTACATTATTTTTTATAGCTACTTAGCTAGATTTAATAGCCCTAATTTATTTTTTTAATAAAAATTTGTATAATATGATTCTGTATAAAATATATAGGATATTTCCCATGTGTTTCTTAGTGATTTCATCAAGGGTTAAATAATATTATTATTGTAGTTTTGAACTCCATAAGGTCTAACATTTTGCATTTACATTGTAATCTGCTAAGTTCCCTCCCTTCTATTTGACAAAGTTTAACAGATCATTTTTACTTTTGAACAGTTATTTTCCGCTAACTTCTCACATTTGATTAGTTTAGAACTCAATACTGCAATACTAACTATATCCTGATTGCTCTCTAAGCTTTTAGCTATGCCGTTTATTCTCTTAAATAACTTATAGAATCTCATTCTTAATACACTAATTAGTATAATCTATATATAAAGTAGTAGCGTTTGTGTGTACAACTCTCCTGCAGCCTACATCACTGGACCGATCATGACCAAACCTGGCATGATGATGGTCTCAGACCTAGGGATGGTGCACACTATTTTTCAAGGTCAATTGTTACACTCGGATACCCGATATATATATATATATATATATATATATATATAAAGCTGAACGCCTGTGTGTGTGTCTGGTCACGAATAGGCTCCTATATGGTTGACTATTATAGAAAACTGATCACATATAATGATAGATGTATCGAGGCACAGGAATGGGTATGTTTGATCTGGCATAATGATGATTCATTAAAATTGTGGAGGTCTGCGTACACGCTTGGTCCACAAAGTATGGAAATAAAAAATTTTAAAATTAAAAAACGTTTACAAGTGTTTTTGATATAGATGTACATAATAATACTTTGATAAGTATGTTTTAACTTAAATAGGGATGGTATAATAAAATTGTGGGGTCTGCGTTCGCGCCTGGCCTCCATAGAATGGAAATAGGCACAAACTTTAATAAAGACTTTTCATATCTATCTGTGTAAGTATACTTTGATAGTTATGTTTCAGTTTGAAGAAATATGGTATAATAAAATTATGGGGTGTTCATTCGCACCTGACCTCCATAGAATGGAAATATGTCAATCAGAGTCCATTTTCTGTAGGCTGTTTTCAAACCCAGTCAACGACGGGTACTTTTGCTAGTATATATATATATATATATATATATATTATATATATAATGGAATGACTAAAGCATCAATCGCCTCCCCAGTTCACAAATGTTGCAGCTATTACAACATTTTCAATAACAAGTAAAGAAGCGTTTTGGAGGGGGGGGGAGAAGGTTATACAAGATTTTTTATTGTGTCGTCTAACGCCAGCGTTTCAGGAGTGTCCATCAATTGTCTAACTAATATGAATAAAACTTTCCATGCATTAAAGACATAAGGAAGACGTTTGTGGAGTTTTATTCAAGGCTTTATTTAAAAAGAATGAACTTAGGAGAGAGAGAGAAAAACAAATGTTATCTTCACAAGTTATTTTCCTTTCAAACTTAACTTTCTACTTAACAAAATGAGTGACACATACGGACAGACATTGAAGTAACATTTGTCCTAGATTTAAGTTTTCTACTTCGTTGGTGGTGATTTGTTCATACGGTTTCCTGGAAAGCTGGATCTGAAAACCTTTCTCTCAACGTGAAAAACGTGACATCATTCATCATTATTTGACTGTCTTTTGTTTACCATTTGACCTCAGTCCCCTACCTCAGTTTCATGTCACCTGACTTTCATTCAAATCTGGGGATGATGCTGTTTTACAGATCTGGTTTATCAGGTGACCCCTGTCAAAATTCATACTAGCTAATTTATTCATTGACGTAGGGTTCCTAACATGTAAAACTATGAATAGTTATGATTTAACATGTTCTTTTCCGGTTTTTTACTTTACTGATTGAGACGTTTTTTTTTTTTATAGGTCGACACATTTTCCTTTCTTTACAGAAAGGACACTTTCTTTTCATTACATTTTTTTTTTTACTTTACTGAGTGAGACGTTTTTTCCTTTTTAACTTTTTATTTTATTTTTGCAATATTCTTTTTCTTTAAAAAAAAAGAATTCATTTTTTACTCTCTTGTTACGTACACTTTCAGCCGAAACCAACACGCCACTTTCTATTCATTTTATTTCATATTCAAATACATTCATCATTGTGACTGACATTTCAATTATTTCATTAACTAAATTTCTGTGCTGTGGCAATATTCAAAGTATGCATGACTCCCAGGCAATACCATCTCCTTCATAGGGGAATGTATTTATTGTCTATTTTTAGAGTTGTTCAAAGCTGTGAGGAATTGCTGACACTTGACATACTTTCATCTGTGAGGGGATGTTGATATGAGGGTACTTTTTGGGGCAAAGTTAGTATACGATAAATTACTTCTATCTTCCTATTTCCTTTCTAACTTGATGTTATGGACCACATACTCTTTTTTCATTCATATGTGTTTATATGCAGTTATTTTCCCCATCCAATTTTTTCTTCCTCATCTCCACACGTGATTGCAACAACCTCATTTTATTGTTATGAAATAATACTAACTTTTAGATTATATGCTAAAATTTCATAATTACACAACATTAGGATTAATATTTAAAACTAACTAAAACAGTCATTAAAATTATATGTAGCCTAGAGGTGAGAACACATGTTTCCTGTCTACTTTGATTTCGTCACTTAATGCTTATGCATGAGGTCCTGCTATATATATATATATATATATATATATATATATTATATAAAATGCTTATTATTATATTCATTAACTTGGTTATCAATACAAGCATTTTCATAAAAACACTGGAAATCCAGCTGATTCAGCTAAAGGATATTAATCATAGCCATTCTTTAGTCTAAAAAGTGGTTATCACATTTTGGTAACTTACTGTTTTGAAGGTTGAAGGTGCAAGTGACAATTGTGAATTACTTAGGACTTTTACCAAGTCATGGTTGATGGAATGAGATCAATCTATCCTTGTGGATTGAATAAAAGGTTTTGTTCAAAATTCTATGAATATTCCCCGACTTCAACAAGATACATATGGTTGGAGGTTACATCAACCAAAACGTAAAAATAACACTCAAGATGAGAACAGTAATACGAATAATTGTCTTCTTAAAATTCAGGCACAAAATAATTTTTATGCAATGGTATTTTAATCGTTATTGTTATGCTTGTTAAAATTTAATGAGAAAACTTAACACGTCTCTAAGTGTTAAAATGAGTTATGTGTGTATTTATTATTCTCTATTATTAAAACGTTTATTACTTCGTTTTACCTTACTAACAGTCTGTTGTTTATCACCGTTCTTACATATACGGGTGTGGGTGTGTAGCTCTTATGTACCTTACGAGCAGTTCACTGCTATGTGTGTGTGTTCTTATCCTACACAGTTTCTTTTGCCTTGAAAGTCTCCAAGATGTGTATGTGCAATGTAATGTGAACATACCTGCTTGCCTTGGCCAGCGGATGATGCCTTCTGGTCGCTGCTGGTCTGCCATCTTGTGGGGAGTAGTACTACTGCAGACAGATTCATTAATGAACACAAGATGGGATTTGAAGCTCCAATCTTTTATTCAAGACAAGCCTAATATCTCGGACCCTGGTTTCTCTGCTTTCTCTGCTGCCCAAAACCACTCTCAGCACATGTGGTCGTCAACCGGAAGACTACGACCACAATCCCGTGTCACCTCTAATTTCCAGTGCATTCTATGTAGGTCGTCAAAGGTGACTTGGTCTGACGCCTGTCAAACCCAACCTTTTCTGACCCCGCTAAATCGCTGATGGGAAACAAAATATGCTTACATAACTTTCTATTTCTAAAACTACCTATATAGCATTTAAGCTGGGATTCCCAATACTATGTAAGTATTATTGGTTTAAAAAATACTTCAATCATACAGATTGAATGATGATTAGATATATTATATAGATTTGAATAAACTAAACATGTCTGCATATAAATGAAATGTGGGTTCTTGAACTATGAATATTTAAATACTTTTAATTTAATGAAGTAAAGACAGAAATTATCTGGGCTGAAGGAGTTTCAAGAAAAATGTATGTTACACTTCTAAAATCACAATCGAAAATTAATCAGTCAAAAATTGTAATTTTTTATTTTAGAAAAGGTAAACTTGAAAAAATAAAGATGTCAAAATCTATTGTCATAGTCAAAACCAGAAATTCACTCATTGGTACAAGATTATGGGATGGGTTACTGTCAGAAACACAGCATTAATGGCTGAGCAGCAGCAGCAGGTAAAAAAATTAAAAAGGTGTGAATCAACAATGATGAAAAAAAGAATTGAATGAATTCTGTATTTAAAAAGAGAAAAAAAAACAAAGTGTTAAAGATAGGTTCTATTTCAACGCTAAAAAGATAAAGCCAGTTAAGGGATGGCAGCAGGCATAACAGGTGGTTGAATGGAGGAATAGCAATGGTAGATATAGGAGTGTGCGGAGGGGAGGTTATATAGCATCACCTCATGTAAGTGAACAGAATAACGACTAGAGAAAGAATCAGTTGGAGATACTGGGCAACATTGAATTGCCTTGTTGGATTCCGGCCCCAAGCTGCATTTTATAGTAAACAGATTCCCTTGGAAAATTTACTGAGTTTCTGAATAAGTCCACTACTGCATAACAATTCACTTAGCATTTCAATTAGAGTTGATGAAAGCCCTAAAGTTAATTTGGAACACCTATTCAATAGGGTAGGTTGATTTTTCACGTTTTAGAAGAAAAAAAAAAAAAACTTACCTGGATATTGGAAAGTTGTGTATTAATAAATACAAAATTAAATTTCTTACTTGCACCATTATTTGAGGAAATGAGATTGTGTACATAAACTGAAAATTATTTTTTTGAAACATTTATCCTATAAATTGAACAAATTAATTTTAATATTGAAACCAAAAAAGGTTGTCATTTTGTTTCATTAAAATAACTAAAATTCCCACCCCATCACAATCAACAGCCCCAATATTCTGCTTTTTATCTCATAATTAAGCTGGAACATTGCTAACATTTTAAAAGCTTGATAGAACAGGTAATTATTTTTGTTATAAATGTGACAAAATTAAATAAAAACAGATTTGTAAAATACTCCTGGGTTAAAATTAGGCGATTATTTGATTTAGAAATGACAATTTAAATTTTAAAATCTCTTAAAAAAACCCATGCGAGATTTGAAAATGAAAACCCAAAAAAAAAAAAAAAAAAAAAAAATGTTTGTCAGACATGAAAATGTAAATATATTATTTAATTGGAATTCATTATTGAGATGAATATTATTTTATTTTTATTTTATTGTGGACTATCATCCTCATCTTTTTCTTAGTTGTTTCCCGACGTTTCAGCCAACTATTCCTCTGGCCTTCGTCAGGTGGTAATCATGACGGATAGGAACACTGAATCTCCTGACTGCATTCACTGCCTTCCGTAGTTGTTGTCGTCTCACCACATTTATGGCCAAGTAAGCCTCTGGCCGGCTTTGGGTAGGATTGAAACCGCTATCTTCAGACAATTCTCACCTGGAACCGTAGAGATTCAACATCTATCAACTGCGTCTTCGAATAAATTTTGTATTGTTTTACTCAATTGTATGACTTGGATCATTCTGCCCAATTCATTTTAGTTAATTTGCCTTTGATTAATTTCACTTTCAACTTAATATTCATATATAACTAGCTGTACCCAGCCATGCATTACCGTGGCTCAGTTTGTTTAAATGGAACACAAAAACAAAAAATACAAAATATGTGTCTTATGTTTATGTTCTCAATATTTGTGGATACAAAATATTGTGAGGTATCCATTTTTCTGTGCAGATGTAGAGATTGTCTGATTTTCCAACTGTAGAACACTCAACATATGAGAAACAATCATGGTATAGATGCAAGTCACACAAATGTAAAAAATGTCCCGAGTCTTGTTAATGGTTATTGCAAACGCCAAGCAAATTGTGAAGTGCAATATCTTAAATTAAAATAGTATATCCATTTAAATCATACAATGAATGTTCACTTCCTGTTCTTCCTGACGGTTGACAGAAAGGAAAACATGAGGGTTTAATTTTACTATAGACATGTATGTGAACACACACTGGAAAATCTCAAAAAGTAAAAAAATTTAGCGCCGATTTTCTTTTTGTATGTAAATAGTGTTTTATCAAAGATAAACTGATGAAAAATTGAAAAGAAAACTGTTTAAAAGAATAAACCAACAAAGTGGGAGACCAATGATAATTCAGAATAAAGAAACAAACATAAAAATGGTGTAGAATAAGTTAAAAAAAAAAAAAATGAAATAGTTTGGTAAACTATTGGGTTTTTAATCAAAGAAAATATATATTGCTTTCAAATATAATTAATGAAAATATTCGTAAACATTTTGGTGCTTTTTTATTGTTGCTAATTTGGAAATCGAAATATTGATTTTCAAGTGAAACCAATATTATTTACTGAGTTGCCATGTCACAGTAATGAAAATAGCCAAAACTTACAAAAAACGATGAGGAAGAAATTAATGATTATATGAAATAGTTTTTGAAGAAATTGGAAATTTTAGCTATTTCCCTTGTGTTTACGTCACATGTAACGTGACCAAACAAACATGGCCGAAATCAGTTTTTCGCGTATTCATTAAAGAGCGAAATAATTTTCACATGACAATTAGGTAGATAACATTGCTTATTGTTGTAATTGAAAAAAAGAAAAAAAAAGTAAGGAGTTATGTTATTTTAAATTAAATATCAACTTTTTGGCTGGCCGATTTCACTACAATAATGAAGAAGCACCCTTTTTATCGGCAAACCTGCACAATGAACACCCCGTATATATTTTTTTGGTACTCTTGCATAATTTGACCCAGATCCTAAGGATTTTTCGCCAATTATGATTCCGGCTTCACTGGCAATCACCGGAGAAGCCGAGCAAAGTAACAGATGCAGGTGAATTTCAAACCAAACAAACTAAAAAAAAAAAAAAAAAAAAAAAAAAAGAAATACAATAAATAAAAAATAACAAAAACCTACTGTAAATTTACTGAATATATACTGATTTTGAGGGAATTAGACCTAACGCAGAGTTTATTTTAATGTATTAGTACTATTAAAAGAAAACAGTGCTCGTTCTAATGTAGATATATAATAAGTTCGATAGGTATAGATATCCTAGAGCTATTTTAATATTGAGTGAAACGATTCACAATTTTGAATTAAAAATCGGTTTCAAAAGAAAGAACAAATAAAATCAATAGTTCGTATGATCGTTTCGGAAACAATGTTTTTATTGAAATAGACAATATGTCTTGAACAATAATTTGATAAAAAGATTTTTTTATATTTAAACAAAGTCCTCATTAGCAAAAAAGTGTGTGTGTGTGTGTGTGTGTGTGTGTGTGTTAAAGACACAAAAAAACAAAAAAAAAACAGCATTTTTGTATTAAGGCAGATATTCCTGGAAATATATAAAAAAATAAAGAAAAAGAGGTTACTAATTTTTATGTTGATAAATAAAATAAAAATACAATAGGGTGGAAAAGTAAGGTTAAGAGAAAATATTTTTAATATTTCTAATAAAAATTATACCTTTTTTCGGCCTGTTTTTAAAGTTTGTTATTATTTCAGTCGATCTATCTCTTGGTATGTTGTTAAAAGTTTTCTCTGAATGGTTGAAATAATTATTTATATTACTTTAAATGAAATGCTGATAAATTTATTATTGGCAGTTTATTATCGTTGCAACACTATTTTTGAATTTAAAATTATAATTAATTTAGAAAGGGAGGTAACTGCCATTTTTTTTAAAATGACATTTAAAAAAAAAAAAAAAGAAAAAAAAAGCCTTTATCGGTCAAAGGGAGAAGAATAATAAAGTCCATAATAGTAATATTATTAATCTTTGTGATAGTAATTAATAATAACATTTATAATAGTAATTATAGTTATAACACTAATAATAAAAAGTAAGAGAATGGATTTACTGTCGTTATATTTTAATATATTAAGGGCTTCATATCTACAAAGTGTGCAGAATCTGTCACCCCGGCGTGTACACTTTATAAGATCCGCTTTATATATATATATATATATATAGATATATATATTCATTTTCCTCAAGAAAAGTTGCATTTTGTATGGTTTATTTACTTTCATTAATTTTCTTTGCAATTTTTTTTATCAAAAAAATAAGATTTTTTTTTTTTACTGTAAATTTTTAGGCAAAAGTTTTTTTCCAAGAAAATTTACAATTATGTTTTTTTTATGAAGAAAATTGGCAGTAAACGTTTCCATTTGCCAATAGAATTTTTATTATAATAAAAAGGATGAATGCTTTTTATGAAAACTGTAAATTGTTAGGTGAAAGTGCACAAAAGTTTTTTTTTTTTCAAGAGAATGTACAAATTATTTTTTGTCAACAGATGTTAAGAAAATGAACAGAAAAATACCCCCACCATTAATTAATTATACCAAAAATGTTGATTTAGTGTTTCAACCTTTGAATAACGTTCAGCTTAATCCGGTGATTGCCAGTCTAGCCCTAATTTGATCCAAGGATTTGGGTCAAATTCTGCAAGAGTACCATTCTTTTTAATTTTGTCTTTTAAAAAATTTTTGTTAATGGATTATCAGCGATTGCAAACTGACAAATTTAGCAAAAATGCAAAAAATTAAATTTTTAAGGGGTGCTCAGTTTGTAATACAAAATCCTAGTAAATCGATCCCCCTTATTGGAAACACTGAAGGGAAACACGAAATCAAACTATTGCTTAGTATGTTTGGGAGAGGGGGGGGCGTTGGGGAAATTCCCCTAAATTTCACTTTTTTTAAAAACTTTTTTCCTGTTAATATCATCGATTACAGACTTAAGTTTCAGATTATAAAAAAAATTGAAATTTTTTATAACTTTTTACGTGGGGGTTCAGTTTTCAATAAATTTTGTATTCAATGAAAGTATATTATAATTGAAAAATGTGATTTGCTGCTAATATCCATTTTGGATGAATATTTGACAGGAAAGCGACCACATGTGGTTAATTTGAATTAAATTTCAAATTTCTAAATTTACCCACATTCATTACCCATACATTCTCTGTAGATGACACGGCCTACTAATAAACAATGTTTATTGGTAGGCCATGGAGAGAGCAAAAGTTCATTTTAATGATGTCATGTGACGGCAGCCGGTGACCTCCGCCCCCCCCCAAATGGTCACTTCGTTACAAAGAAAACCAGTTAATTTATTAAATAAAAATAAAGTATAATGTTATAATTAAAAAGAGATATATAAAAATATGCATGGATACCGTGAAAATACTATACCAAAATATCGAAGCAATCGGTCCCGTGTTTTTTTTAGTTGATCGAAAATGAACAAACCAAGAGATTCATTTATATATTTCATAGGAAGAATGATTTATGATTTATCAAAGAGAAGCAAACGCCAAAATCAAATATAGTTATTTATATTTGAATCCCAACCAAATAAAGCTCGATATCATAAAATAGAAAGGAGAGCAGCTAAATTCTATAGATTGAAAACAACAGTGAACCCCGGCCACAACCATTACCTCGATGATTTTGAAAACCGCACACTGGATCTAATTAAAATTTAAATTATTTAAGAATTAAATAAAAAAAAAACAAAGGAACTTCCAAAACTCTACCACCAGAAGGATCAATATAAAATCGTGTCTCAAAGCAATCTGGATGAAATTAACACCGATGCTAAAACGATATTACAGGCTATGAACATCCATAATTCGATAGAAATTCTAACTCTGAGGTTTACTCTCAAGGATCATAAGCCCAACTTTCAAGACAAGCCTGATATTAGGTTGATTTGTCCCTTGGGTTCGGATATCGGAGCAGTAAGTAAAAGAATCATAGATAAAATTTTTCCCGCTATAGCAAAAAAGGTGAACATACTCTTCGTTTTATCACCTTCGATATTAATAATTATTATCAATCCATTTCCCCTATTCTTTTAAATAAATCATTTTTGTGGAAAAGAACTCAGATTTAACTATTTTAGAAATAAAACTCCTCTTGGCCAGATGCTCCCTTATTCAGTTTCATAATAAATACTGGGCCAGAAAGGATAACCCCAATAATTTGACATCCTAATGGACCATCCAATTCAGCTCAAGTAACTAATCTAGTGAGGCTTTTCCTGTTGAAAGAGCCAAAAATACATTTCAATCAAATTCATGGGGGGGGGGGCTTTATAGTTACAAGAGCAAGGTCTAGAGAATACAATAAAACCTTAAAAAAAATACACGATTTCTTTAACAATTTCGGTCTCTCTATAATCATTGAACCAAATAAGACCTAATTTCTTAGATATTTCTCTCAACCTTAATTTGGAATCATACAGCCCTTATCACAAACCTAAGCTCTCACTCCTATATGTACATAAATACTCTAACCATCCCTAGTCAATCAAAAAAATCATCCCCTCCATCTCAAGAATATCTAAACTATCCAGTGACAAAAACACTTTTGAACAAAATTCTATGTTCTTAGAAACTCAGGATATACTGAAAAGATAAATTATATCAATAACAACTCCCATACCACTCACTTGCCTTCATTAATAACCCATAAAATGTCCCACACTAAAAAGGAAATATCAAAACAGGAATGATGACAGAAACAACAAATCTCACAACCCACAACCAACAACACCACAAACCTGCCTACTAACCACAGTAAACCCTGTCCGAAGAAAAGATTAAGGAAAAATAACATATGGTTCAATCCCCCTTTTAGCTCAAACGTTAAAACATTCCCAAAGAATTCTTCAAAATCCTAGAAAAATCTTTTAAATCACCCCATAAATATGCTACTTTGCTAAACAAAAATTCTGTCAAGATATACGCCACCATGCCTAATTTAGCACAAACAATAATTTCATCCAACAATAAAAAAAAAAGTTAAAAATACCCAGGAAATCCCTTTTCCACTACCCTATAAAGCAAAATGTAAATGCCAAAGGAAACGAGAATGTTTACTGTAAACATAAAGATGTCATTTACTCTTGTACAGTAACGGAGACAATTCCTAGCCAGCCTCCTGCAACAAACTAG
The DNA here is from genome assembly GCF_053919585.1 of Euprymna scolopes. Taxonomy (NCBI): domain Eukaryota; kingdom Metazoa; phylum Mollusca; class Cephalopoda; order Sepiida; family Sepiolidae; genus Euprymna; species Euprymna scolopes. Next base: position 107,062,821 of record NC_136487.1, on the reverse strand, counting down.
GTGACACCCACACTATCTCCAATAAGTGCCTTGAATCCCTTGCAACCTTCAACCCTCACGCCACCTACACCTCAACAGCAACCCGATCCCCCTCATATCCAAAACTCTGTTCCATACCAATCATTATGCAATGAACCCCCCACAACCGAACCTACTCAGCAATACAACCTATAATCTGAATAATAACGCAAATCACCAGGAAGACCAGCAAGAAACAAATATTAACAGCCTCCTCCTAGATAAACCAATTATCCCCCCCCTATTTCTAGCTCTTCCCCCACCAACCCTAGTCCACTCAACAATGCCACCAACAACAATAACTCAGCCCCCAAAATTTACACTTACATCGGTTCTACTTCCGCCTTATTAAATTGAAAATATCCAACCACACTTTTTCATTAAAAAAAAAAATCAATACAGATATCAACCAGGGTACCTCTACAAAGACTCTAATCAACAAACTTAGATTGGATAACAAGAATTTCTCCATCAAATGGGATATCATTAAAAGTCTAAATCCTACACCCCAGGCTTCAAATCTTGCCAACTATGCTTATCAGAAGCAGTCTCTATAATAACAGCCCCCCCCCAGGTAAAAATCTAATAAACACTAAAAATGAGCTAATTTTCCAATGTAAACATAGGGCCAAATATAAATATAGCAACTTCCAGATCCCTCAACCTTCACAGCCTGCTCAACCATCAGGCCTCCCCCACCTCAGTGATCCCCCATCTTTATTCATAATCTCCATCGTTTCCCCTCTCCAAGGCTAAACGATATGAAAGGCCCCTTGTATTTTAGCCACCCATCTCTTCAGTTCTTTCTCCTAACTAATTCTCACTGCAGGATTCTTGCCAATAAGCTATTTCTTTAATCCTTATACAAACAGGGATATTAATTTCATTAAGAATCCACTTCGCTAACTCCCGTAAATATATTGTTTATATGATATATCCCTACTTGCTACTCTATAACCCTTATCCTCGAGTGGCTTCTTGGCCTTGATAAGTGGTGATGCCTGTTAAAAAAAAAAAAAAACAACCTTTCATCATCCGAATCCTTTTTATTTTCCATAATGATCCCAGATTTCAAATCTACCCATCAGCTTTATCCCCACTCGCCGCCCGACACGCATTTCCATAAATGAGTGACCTAAATTCCCACACGTCCGACTCGCATTGCCATGACAACAAGTACCCTGCGTTTCCTTTCCTTCACTTTCCCCCCCTCCTCCAGCTTTTCCTTTATTTAATTCAGTCTCAACTCTTCACATAGCCAAATGGAAGCGGTTTTGGCTTCAACTCCTTGGAATCCTAACTTTCTGACGATTTACTCTTCATTTTTCAACCATTGAAATGGACACCGGCCGCTTAATTTACCGGCAAATCTTTACGCTTTTCTACACCGGACATCCTTAAATATGGTTAGTCACCTTTTTGTAACTTTAAACCCTGAATGAACTTTCCACATGAACAATTCACATATTTACACTTTATGTTTTTAAGTTTTGTGACGACAAATCATAAAACTTTAAGTTTCAACCACCAGCAAATACATGAAGATATTTCGCTAAAAATTTTCTCTGATGAGAAGAAATAGCTTTGAAAGTCTGCGGATTAAGGAGCACTCACCTTTGGACTATTCCAACGAACAATAAAAACCGTTTGTATAACTCAACTTTGCAAATTTGTTATTATATATATATATATATTAAATAAATAAATAAAAGGCAAAATGTGTGTGACCATTTCGTGTATGTCTCGCAAAGGCTTTTCTCGAACGTGCCCCCGGGGGGTTACTATTGCTTACAACTGTTTATATACCCCCTATATAATAATATCTACGATTTGGGAATGTGTGTAGGATATAGATTTATTTGCGTCGACTTTTACAAAATTAATGCTATTTTGGCTTCTCGCGTGTTAATTGGGCTTTTTCCTATAAAAAGCAAAACTAATTCAAACTAAATCAACGTTCTTGTCATCGCACCGGGAAACGTCCAGAAGCAATCAGCTTTGATCAATGTTGTATATCAGACAGTTGCTATTCAATCTGGACAATTTGGAGCTGGTTTCCCCCTCCCCAACATCTGTTGGGGGAAAAACAGTCACATTTGGGTAAACAAACCCAAACGCTGCATGACTTCTATTTGACCTTTTTAATTAGGTCAAATGGGAGCAGCAGAGTTAACTTTTATTGCGGACACCTGTTTTTAATAGTTAAATAAATAAATTCAAACGTGTCTCTGTTGTATGTTGCGGTGGCCCAATGGTTAACGTCGCATGTTTTTTCTTTTTTTTCACACTTTAATTTCCAACTTTGCCTCAAGGGTTCGGGTTCGATCCTCATACTCACCTACCAAAACATTTTTTTAAATTATTTTACCCCCCCCCCCCGGAATTTTTATTTACCTCAAAACACCCGGACATTGCCGGGTACCCCCCGCTAGTATATATATAAAAAAGATTATATGCGCGCGCGTGTGTGTGTGTGTATAGCACATTTTATTGTGCCAACTTTTTAGTTGTTTATATTTTCCTTTAACCCACTTGTATTTTGTTTCATTTTCTCACTACTTATTAATTCTTCATTTTTTTATGTGGTGTGTATATATATATATATATATATGTATATTATTATTAAGTAAAGATGATGCCAAACATTCACTTGCTATTTTATACTGAAAGATAGTTTTAAGAGTCTAACCATCCCTTTAAGCACAATTGTTTGAGTCTCTCTTGCAGTTTGTTCACTGGGTATATTTGCCAGGTAGTTTTTGAAATTATTTTTGACTAGCGGGGGTGCCCAGCATTGCCTGGGTGTTTGGAAGTGTGTGTGTGTGTGTTGGGGAGGGGGTGTAAAACAAATATGATAAAAAACAAAAACAATAAAAAAACAAAAAAAAGTTTTGGTAGAGGATCAAACCAGAAGCCTTGAAGGGAAGATGGAAAGTAAAGTGTGAAAAAACCTGCTCGGCCAGCAAGGGAGAGTAACAGAAAAACGTTTGAATTTATTTAAGGAGTAAAACTGAATTGACAGGTGCATGAATTTAATGAGGTCAAATAGAAATCCCGCAGTTGACTTTTACTGCAAGCCAGTTTTTGGGGGTTTGTTTACCCATCTTTGGCTGGTTTTGTTTCCCCAAGATGTTGGGGAAACAAAACCAGCTCCTCATAAAAAGAAGAGTATCCAAATTGAATAGCAATAAGGGTTTCCCCCGCATTGATTAAAGCTTTATTGCTTTCTAGACGTTCCCGGCACGAAAGCAAAGGAACCGTTTCCATTTCAACTTAGTTTCACTTTATTTATACGAAAAAGCCGAACCAACACGAGAGGGGCTGAAAAAGCAAGAATTTTATAAAAGTTGATGTAAATAAATCTAAACGTGATGCGCGTTCGCAAATTCTAGATATTACAATCTAGACGGTATATAAAAAGTTCTAAAAGGTAGTAACCCCATGCCCCCTCCCCCAAAGCCTTTGCCGGACATACAAAAAATGTGCACACACATTTTGCCTTTTATATATATAGATGAGTCCAGTTGCTCCTATGATTACAGCGATGATGGACATCTTCCTAAGATTTCAGTTTCTTTTCATGTCATACATAAGACTTAACAAATATGTCAGAGTTTATGAATTTTCAAATGAAATATAAGTGGAATAAAAAGTTGTATTGGTTGTGACCCAGTGGGTTCTGGGGCGTCTAATTTTATAATATATAAGTATGATATATATTTTGGTGTGTGCAAATTATTTATTTACAAACTATACATTACAGATTCCAGTGATGTATCATGGTTTCATTGACATAGGTAGGGTTTTACTGTTTAGAAAAAACCCGTCAAATTCATCTCAAATTGTCAGCTTCAAGGAAAGAAGACTGTTAGAAAAATGGAACAGGAAAAATAGTCAAAATTCTCTCTGCAGTATCCCTACTAGCCTCAAAGTCCACAGCCACAATCCCCCAATCTCTACTGCTCATACAGGTGAACTTTGCTTCCTAGGAAGAGGTTGCGCAATCAGATCCATAATGTATGACGTCAAAGTCATGTCAAGTGTCAAGTGTAAAGCCCAGAAACAAAGAAATTCACACCGGAATGACACAAATAATTTTCAAACAGAGGTTCTACACCCACAATAATACAGGGTGTTTCAAAAGTCTTGGGAACATAAAGATTTTTAATAACTCAAAAACTATTAGGAGTTAAAAAATGAAATTGGTACCGTTGGAAAGGTTAAAGTTTCAAGTTTTGTGGGGAATCTTCAAACTTGCTCAATATGAGCACCATTCGTCACACGGCAGACATCTAGTCGATAGTCCATTTCCTGCTAAACGCGTTCCAGCATCTTGACGTCAATGGTTCCCACAACTGCCGTTATTCGAGCCTTTAGTTCGTCAATATCTCTTGGAAGGGGCGGCACATAGACTTGTTGCTTGACAAAGCCCCAAAGGAAAAAGTCACACTCAGTACCCCATATGCGAGTGCTATGCTTGTTAACTTTTCCATTCAGATAGAAGGTCGCCTCATCGCTAAAAACAAGCCGGTCATCAAAGCCATTATCTTCCAACTTCTCTTGCATTGCAATGCAAAAGTCACGGCGAAGTGGCTTATCAGTGTCCTTCAACTTTTGGACCAACTTGAGCTTGTAAGGTACCATTTGCAGTCGTTTCCTTAAGACACGCCAGACAGTTGCTGGAGCAAGCTGAAGTTCCCTGCTGGCTCTTCTCACTGATTTACGGGGGCTCTGCTGAAAGGCTTCCGGACTTGCTCAACTGCATCTTCTGAAGTTGAAGGGCGACCTGTTCGCTTACTTGGGCACAAACACCCATCTTTCACAAATTTAGCATGCCATCTGACAATGGGTTTCCTTTCAGGGACTTCTTTTTTAAATTTCCTGTGAAATGCACGCTGAACACATGTCCACGATTCAGTCTTTGCAAATTGGAGGACGCAAAACGCCTTGTCTTGTTTAAAGAACGCCATTACTGCACATGGAAAGATAAGACGAAAATCATTAGTATGACCAAAAACTTGATTAAGCAAGCTTTAAAATGACACCAGTTTCATTTTTCAACCTGGAATAGTTCATGAGATATACGCATTTGTAATGTTCCCAAGACTTTTGAAACACCCTGTACTTCAAAATATCCGGTAAAACATGGTATCACCTCTCTGGCAAACACAATATGGGATCTCAAAGAATCAAATACAGCCTATGAAATTAAATGAAGGATCATCGATGAACAAAAAACCAAATAGCCTTACTTCAAGCAATTGCCCACAATGTACTACAGAAAACTTAAAGATTTTACAAGCCATTCCACAAACTGCATAAACATCTAATCTGAGATTTTCTGATGAAGCCTCCACACAAGAAATTTTGACTAGGCAAATGTTCAATAACAAAACACACTACCCCACTTATGATGGGGGGGGGGGTCTATTTATACACTACCCCACTTCTGTGTATAAATAGACCCCCCCCCATCATATGGAAAATACAAGGCCTATCCACCCACCTTGTAAAATTCAAATTATACCACGCTTATCAAAATTTATAATTAAGTTCCCCACAATCACAAATATTATTAATATACACATTACCATATTCTAATATGTTTAAGTATATTAAAAAAATCTTACTACTTAAAATATATTTATCAAATATTCTTAAACGAAAAGATATATACAACCAAGATTTAAATCTAACCAAGACATATAGGCCTTCCGATAGACACATAACTGTGATTAGATAAAAAGTAAAACTAATTAAACTACAATGACAGAAACCATGACTTAGATATTACGGAGATATAAAGCATTTAATAACCCAGCCAGTGAATTAAATACTTTTTAGGCCAACAATTTTTGCTCAAAAGGATACTCTTCCTTCCATTAAATAGCAAACCTAACATTCACATTTCAATTTGTTTAAAAAAATCTCTCCCTTAATAAAATATGAAATACCCCGCTACAAAGAACTATAATGCATAATTCATTGTTATTTTGTAAATGTAAGTTATCCTTATCTGAATTTAAGCCACATGCTGGCCTTAATGCTTCCCTCCCTCCATCATCCTTAAATACGAATACTCAATAGAAAAACCCTAACATGCAACCTCCATAATCAGTAATCAAGTTGCATTTAAATAACACTAAGTTAAAGCACAAACAGCCATATAGTCTGCTCCCGTAAACAAGGTAATTCCTTCATAAGGAATTACTTTATAAAAAAAACATTGTTCACTTTGCCTGTTACATTCTTTAAACTGTTCCTGGAGAAACTGATGATTTGAGATGGCTTGTAAAAGTTTTTCTAAAAAAATAAATGTCTTCCCTATAGTTAGGTAGTTTTATATATACTATAAAACTACTTAACTATAAAACTGTCTGCCTGTTCTAGAAGTATTTTAATGGTGAATGCTCTGGCGAACTGCAGACACTTGTGCCCCCATGACGTAGACACCCGCGACAAACCCACCCGATAGGCAGCTAAATCCCACCCCCACACAGTAGAGATCCCTAGATGTAAAATATTTTTCTACTCAAATAGTTTCTTCCCCAGAACCGCTAGACTCTGGAATTCTATTCCAGGTCCCTGCTTCCCAAACTGTATTGACATGCAGAAGTTCAAGTGTAACGTGAACCGACATCTTGCTGCCCAAATCCCTACATAGTACCCCAGTAGTTGTTGTTATTACATATGCAAACTTTACATATAAGATTTTTTTTTTTTTTGCATCTCATCCCAAAATGTTTTCTTTCCAAATCCAAAAACCTTTCTCATTTAATATATCAAAATCCATTTTTGCGCAAATACAGACTAATTGGCCTGGTACTAAAATCTCCCCCTCTTGCATTTTATCATCAATGCATTTTAAATCTAAAAATCCTCTTTGCACTATTATGAGCTTCTTTTTTTATATTACACACAGGAATCACGACTTATCAAGACCCAGAGGTCACTCGAGGATAAGAGTTAATGGGTATACATTAGTTAATGTGATTATGGCATAGTAAACATAAGTAGTGGGAATTTTGTAAATTGGATTACTTTAGTGGGACGGTTCATCAAGAACTTGTTTACATTGGGCTTGAAGACAATCAAATTGTAGTCAGCTGGAAAGCAGGCAATCGGAAAAGAGTTCCACAGGTGTGCAGTTCTAAGAAAGAAGCCTTGTTCATGGAATCTATATTTAAGTTTAGGCACAGAAAAAGAGTGTGGGAAATTATTGATAGTGGTTTTGGCCAGACGAGTGTTTTTCGTGAAAGTTTGGCGAGGGGGGGGGCATAGATTGAAGCTCAGATGAGCACTTGCCATGAAAATAACGATAAAGCAGAGACAGACTTGCAACATCTCTTTTTGTGGGAAAGAGGTTGCAGGGAAGAGAAAAGGGCATCCCCCACTAAACTACGAAGTCTATTTTGAACTGTCAAAGCAGGATAAGCAGCTTCTAGCAGCTCTTGCCCAGATGTGGCAACAGTACTCCATCGTTGGTTGGACCTGACTTTTATATAGGTAGAGAATTGCATTAGGAGTGAGATATCTACTGGAGCAGTAGAAGGATCCCACCATTTTTCCAGCGACTTTGGCAATGGATTTGATATACGTGTTCCATTTCAGATCAGGAGTAAAGGTCAAGCCCAGAAGCTTGCCAAAACATGAAGCCTCCCCAAGACAAGAGCCGTTCATTTTAATTGATGCCAGATGGGCATCAGAGCATTGATGATGTAAAAATAGAAGCTTGGTTTTAGATGCATTAAAAGTAACCAGCCACCTCTTTCCCCATTGTACCACGTGTTCAAGATCAATCAGAGGAGAGAGAATCAGAACTTGGTTGTTTACGGTCTTTGATGTGCTAACAGTTGTCAGCATGTCTACGAATGATGTAAGCATGTGATTTGGAAGATCATTAATGTAGATCAGAAAGAGGAACTCCAGATGAACATCTTGCATGATATAAAATGCTTCATTTTTCCATCTAGTCATAAATTTATTTATTTTTTAATTTTACATTATTCTTTCATAATAAAATCAAACTCTCAGTATAGGCCAATAAGTCTCCTGTGCGTCATGAGTAAGTTGCTGGAATCTGTGTTAAATACAGAAGTAATCAACCATCTCAACAAAAATAACCTTCTTAGTGACACTCAATATGGTTTCCGTTCTGCTAGATCTACAACAGATGTGCTTACAGTTATATCTCATAGGATTAGCAAATCTCTCGACGGAGGCAACCTTTCTAGGGCAATTGCTCTTGACATATCTAAGGCCTTTGATAGGGTATGGCATAAAGGTTTACTTCATAAGATCTCTAGCTATGGTATAGCTGGAAATGTCTTCTCAATTATTAAATCATTTCTTTCTGATAGGTTCATAAGAGTAGTAGTTGATGGGCAAAAATCAGAAGCCCACAGTATTAATGCCGGTGTCCCTCAGGGGTCCATCCTGGGCCCAACTCTTTTCCTGATCTACATTAATGATCTTCCAAATCACATCCTTACATCATTTGTAGACATTTATGCTGATGACACTACCATTTATGGTAGCACATCTAAGACAGTAAACGACCAAGTTCTCTCCAATTCTCTCTCCTCTGATCTTGGGCATGTAGTACAATGGGGAAAGGAGTGGCTGGTTACTTTTAATGCATCTAAAACCAAGCTTCTCTCTTTACATCATCAACATTCTGATCCACATCTGGCATCAATTGAAATGAATGGCTCTCGTCTTCAGGAGACCTCAAGTTTTGACAAGCTTCTGGGCTTGACCATTACTCCTGATCTTAAATGGAACACGTACATCAAATCTGTTGCCAAGGCCGCTGGAAAAATGGTGGGATCTTTCTATCGATCCAGTAGATATCTCACTGCTGATGCAATTCTCTATCTATATAAGAGCCAGGTACGTCCAAGGATGGAATACTGTTGCCACATCTGGGCAGGAGCTGCTAAAAAGGACTTGGCCTGCCTTGATAGAGTTCAAAATAGACTTCGTAGCCTCGTAGGAGATGTCCTTTTCTCTTCCTTGCAACCTCTATCTCACAGAAGAGATGTTGCGAGTTTGTCTCTGATGTATCGTTATTTTCATGGAAAGTGTTCGACTGAGCTTCAATCTATGGTCCCCCCTCGCAAAACTTTCACAAGAAACACTCGTCTAGCTGTAAACACTATCAATAATTCCCCCCACTCTTTATCTGTGTCTAAACCTAAACGTAGATTCCATGAACAAAGCTTCTTTCTTAGAACTGCACGCCTGTGGAATTGTCTTCCGTTTTCCTGCTTTCCGGCTGACTACAATATGGTTGTCTTCAAGTCTAACGTAAATAAGTTCTTGATGAGCCGTTCCATATAAGTTATCAAATTTAACAAATTTTCATTACTAATGATTATTATATTGTCCAATTTCTACTGCACACTCTTTAACTCTTATCCTTGAGTGGCCTCTTAGCCTTGATAATGAGTTGATACCTATGAAAAAAAAAAAAAAAAAAAAAAAAAAAAGAAAAAGTCCAATGTGAACAAGTTCTAATTGAATCGTCCCCCTAAGTAATCCAAGTTTCAAAATTCCCACTGTTTACTATGCTAAAATCACAATGACTAATGTATACCTATTAACCCTTATCCTCGAGTGGCCTCTGGGCCTTGATAAGTGGTGACACCCTTGTAAAAAAAAAAAAACAAAAAAAAACTATGTTTTGACAGTTTAATATCTGTTTAGTGCTGTTGTCTAGTAGTCTTTCATTCATTGCCGATTCTTGACGCACTTGATCAATGAGGCCAGGCTGATATAAGACCATTTAAAGGATTTGATAAATTGTAAAAACTTGTTCAGAAATTTTTAACATTTAAATTTTCTTTTTAGATGCAGCATTATTTCACTCAAGTTTAACATTTTAACTATAATAAATAATATACTTTAAAAAATAATATAGTGTAAATATTATTTTCATGGTGCAACAGGTTATTAAGTATGATTGACAAGGTATAACCTTGGAGGTCAGTTATGGCTTCATTTGATTGGTTTATTTGATATAAGAAAGATTTGAATTTGGATTTCAGTTGTAGCTGAAATTTTAGTCAATTGAGGTTCTCATGTTAAAAATTCAGATAATCAAGAAACTCATAGTTAAGGAAATGGATTAAGCCATTAGTTAACAGAAAACCAGCTGAAAGTTCAAATTGTGATTTTCTTCTTTATGAATGTAAGCAAGAATAGGACAAAGGAAAACATTCTTAGTCTCTTCATAAAGAAAGCAACAATTTTTGCTTACATCAGAGTTGAATTTTTTAATGAAAGAACTAAAATGGCTTAAAAACCGAATATATTTGATATCTTGAAGCAATTTTGAAAAGGAAGAAAAAAATTTTATTCAGAAAGAATTCTGGTTCTTTCATTAAAAAAAACAAAACGAAACAAAAACAAGAAAATAAAAACAAAACCTGAAAACTGAATAAATTTAAAAAAAACAAAAAAAACTGACCCCCCCCCCACCTCCACTCAAAAAAATTAAAAATTGAAAGAATAAAATCTCAAAAAGTAAAATGTGTTGATTTTATTGAATCAAATTTGTTTGAATTTCAGATCATTACTTTGAATTCCATTTCTAGTGGATGCCATTTATAAAAGGAAAAGTAAAGAGTAAAATAAATTAATAAAAAATACATTTTTTCATGAGTGTCAGTTATTGCTACAATATTCCATATTTTTGTTTTTGAAAAATAAAAATACAGAAAAGTCAATTAAAAGTAACTTAAATGAAACATTAAAAAATTTTTCTTTCTATAACACTAATAGTTTATATATTATTTTAAATGGAATTCATTATTGAGATGAGTATTAAACGTTGTGAAACAACTAATAAAGATGAGAATAATAGACCGCAATAAATTACTAGAATAGTTGTCATTGTGTTGCACATGGCTGTCTCCTTTCCAATATAAAGACACGGTTTCATTATAAAACCATGACTCAAAATTGTGGTGCATTTTCTGATTAGAAGATAAGCAATATGCAATAATTTGTCAGAACATGTCTTATGCATCACACTTATACATAGAATGATAGCAGCCTAATTAGAGTCAGAGTCAGGCCCACTGATCAGGAATGACTAAGCGATCTGATTCTGTAATAATTTCATAATTGTTGTCGTATTGTACTCTGCTCAAGTAGTCGGAGAGTGACACAAACTCTCCAGGAGATAGCATCTGAATACAGCAATGAAATTCATGTGCAGGCTGTAATCAGAGTTTATCTGTATTGATAGAAGGTAAAGGCATCGACTACCTTTTCTGTTTAAGATACGTTTTCATTTTTATTGACTTGTAAGAGCGGGAAATTTGGATGGGACACTAACAATTGTGATAATATTTCATGCCATCAAAATCCGCCACTTGAAATAATCAACAATTTTAAGTAAATCTTTTAACACAAAAACAAAACAGAGATTCAATCAAACATCAATTCAGTTTTCCAAATACATTTAGATAAGATGCAATTTCAAGCCATTTTTTTTCTTTAAGTTAAAAGGCACAGCAAATGACATTCAAATATGATAAATAACCACTCTGCAACCCCTTGCAGTTAATGGACAATAAGCATAATAGATTCATTGCTGTATGATAAATTACTGTTGAATATTACAATAATTAGAGAGAGCAAGTCAAAGTAATATTTATAATGTACACCATAAAACCAATGTCACTAAAAAATTCCTCATTGCAACATCCTATAACAGTGTACCTTGTGGCATATTGAGAATTTATTCCAATGTACAGGTGAACCCATTATCATGGTAAATATAAATAGCTCTGACAAAGAGAACTCAGTTTATGCCTGCACAGTAAAAATAATGAATATTTTGTTGCATTGCATGTTCAATATTTTAGTAATATTGAAAATTGTAATGAATGACTTCCCACTCCAAAAAACACAATAATCACATCAGGCTAGCCCATTTGATTTTTGTTTTGTATTTTTTAAATGGAAGTAGAAGGAAATGCTGTATGATTTAAAAAAAAGGATTTTTTTTTGTGATATGTGCAAGTTTGAACAGATCAAAAGTTTTGTGTAAGGTTTTTCTTAGTTTGAAAAGAGATTGACTCAGATTTCACTTCATAAAATAAAATTTAAAAAAAAATTACGTTTGTAGAGATTAAAAAGTCACTTAAAAAAAAAAAAATAATTTTTTAATTCTTAACAATATTAAGTATAGAATTTCAAAACAATTTTAAGATTAAAAAAAGTGAGACAAAAAAAAAAAAAAAAAAAAAAAACCTGACCAAAGTGAAAATTAAGGAAAATATTGAGAGAAAAAAAAAATAGAAAGTTAAAAAATTAAAACAAAAGCAAATTTAAAATATGAGGTCAAAGAGGGAAAATGCTTTAATATATATTCAATGCATGTGTTGTTGTAACAGACACACATGCTTAGTTGTGCTTGCACATATGTATGAAGTAGTTCGTTTGATGGAAATGTTCACTTTGGATGCTTACGCATTTCTTGTGCCGCCAAAATTAATGGACGCAGTGAAGAAAGGGGCTTACAAACTTCCAGAAATGGATGTCTTAGCAGTTCACTTGCACTTGCACGGTTCTCAACTTCTACCTCCAGACATTTATAAATAAAGTCGCGCAAATTGGAAGAAAACTTCTCTTCATTCTTGATGGAAGGCTTACCATACTTGGCTATAAGGAAAATGGCTTTCAGAGGTCTCTCCGACAAATAGGGTGGTTCCCCTTCCAACATTTCAATAATCATGATACCCAGGCTCCAAATATCAACTTTGTTTCCATATGGTCTCCTGATGAAAGAAAAAGTTTTTTTTAATTCACTGATAAATAGCAAGATCACAGTCAATCATGTTATTGGTCAGAATTTAAGATAAAGAACTCTTAGCATGCTGAACATGTCAGAGTGGTCAAAATTATACCCCACCCCCACAAAAAAAAACCCCGAAAATGATTGCAGACAATTTAGCACTTTAAAAACTTGCAGGTTAGACATATTGGTCAGGGAATTTGAATTAGATTTCTTTAAAAATAAAGAATTGGTTTTTCATAGGGTGACAATTTAATCAACTCCTTTCAGGTTTTTTGACTCGATAAAATTTCAATTATTTGTGATTGAAATTACAAGATCTTATAAATGTTTATAAAAAAAATCTTTAAAAAAATAATTTTGCTGCTATTCTAAAATTTGTCATTGTGCAGAGGGAGACAACTCTTGTTTACTAAAAGATTCATTTTCCATCTCATAATTTAGGATGTTCAATGCAGCGATATTTTTTTTTAAATCAAAACATTAAAAATAGAAAGCTGCAACAAATTTTTTTAATCTAACAAAGCTGATAACATTAATACTACAAAATGTAGTCTTGACACAAAGAGAATCGTTTCTGTTTTCATATCATAATTTATGAACCAACGATATTTTCATTAGATGAAAACATTTTTTTAAAAAAAGCTGCAACTTTTTTCTACATTTTTTTACTACTTTTTTTCTTTTTTTAATTAAAAAGTAAATGTTATTGTAAGGTTTTTAAAAAAATTAGTCCTTAACCTTAAAAAAATACAAAGAATTAAACTTTTTAATAAAACAAGGATGAAACTTTTAAAGCTGCGGCAACTTTTTTTTTTCTATAACAAAGGTTATAATATTAATAACATCAACAGTTTTTAACATTACAAGAAGTGAAAATGCGATGATAGTTGTAGAGGTATTGTAATTTTTATTAAAAAAAAACTGTGATATATTATTTATATTAAAAAGTAGATGTTGGTGTTATTAATCTTATAAGCTTTGTTCAGTAAAAAAACAAAAAAAAACACTGCAGCCTTTTTTCATATTTATTTTCTTAAGTTTTGTTTGAACAAAATTATTTCTTATCGTCGCATTTAATCTCTTAGTAAGTCGTAAAAAATATAGAAAAAAATTGCTGCAGCTTTTTTTTTTTTTTTTTTTTTTAAATGTTTTAAAATTAATGAAAATATTGTTGGTTCGTTGGTCTTAGTTTCATAAATTATAATATGAAAACGGAAACAATTCTCTTAATAGTCGCATAAATAAAGATTATATTTTGTATTAATGTTATCAACTTTGTTTACAATTTCTCTACGACTATCGTTGCATTTTCATTTTTTGTAATGTTAAAACTAGATGTTGGTGTTATTAATATAAAGTTTGTTGCAGTAAAAAAAAAGTTATTGCTGATTTAAAAGTTTCATTCTTTGTATTTTTTAAAGGTTAAAAACTAATTTTTTAAAAAGCTTACTATTGTTACGTTGTTCTTATTTGGATGACAACTTATATATTTGTTGTTCATGTTAGTAAGAGTCTTAGTGTGATCATGTGAGATGCTAGATATTATATATATATTCATTATGGGTGTTCATATTGTCTTAGGATGTTCATGTTTGTGGAGATAGCATATTGGAGACATAAACAGGGTATATATAAAGAGGGAGACAGTTCTGTATATATAATAGACAGGGTACATGTTAATATAGGAGAGCCGACGGCATGTAATACACAATGAGAGGAGATTTGATATATAGATAGATAGACCGAGAGATGCGTTTGACATTTACGTTGACAGTTGTACACATATATAAACACATTACCTTTTTTGTTGAAAACATAACTCGAAGACGCAGTTATAAAAACACATGATAGTTTATTCTTCTTCGGCCGGTCGGACATGATTCTGTTTTTCAGGGATTCAAAGTTTTACATGGTTACCTCAAAGCCTCCTGCTTCTCAGAGGGTGCCTTGACTCTAACAGAGAATCGATCTGATCTCCTCTGCTTCTCTGATCTAACGGATCTGATTCTCTCCTAACTAACTTCAAACTCTTTCCTATATTGAGAAATCACATGCATGTCTGGTCAACGTGACTACAACTCACGTGTTTCAAACATGCGCGATTTGCACGTTTTGAAACCATTTCTGACGATCAGGAAATTTCCCATTCTCTTTGTTGTTTTACAAAGGAATTTAACCTACTTGTCTAATTCTGCAACCGATATTTTTATTATGCATTCTTTCTAAGAATGTGAATAGTTTCCAGCCAAATTTGTATTTATTAAATATTTTAACAGAATCAACAATTTAACTAGACATTACTTATCTACAGGGTTCAATCCCCGCTTATTCTGATATCATTTTCATTTAACTAATTCCCTATTTTTTTTTTACTTACATGAAAAGGGGACAGCCCTTATTTAACACTATAACATTTACTTTTTAATTTAAAAAAAAAAAAAGTTGCCGCAGCTTCTTTTTTAAATGTTTTCATCCAATGAAAATATTGTTGGTTCGTTGTTTTTAGCATTGTAAATTATATGAAAACAGAAACGATTCTCTTAATAGTCGCATGAAGACTACATTTTGTATTATTAATGTTATCAACTTTGTTAGATAAAAAAATTTGTCATAGCTTTCTTTTTTTAATGTTTTGATTTAATAAAAAAATATTGCTGCATAGAGCGTCCTAAAATATGAGAAGAAAACAATGAACGAATTTCTTAGTAAACAAGGGTTGTCTCCTTCTGCACAATGACAAATTGTATAACAGTGCCCTAATTATGGCAATATAGAAAACACTTAGTAAAAGAAATTGAAATTTAGTAGGAAGTTTTTTTTCTTCTTTTTTTTAAATAAACTTCAAATATGAAAGCATTTAAATAATAGTCAACATTTTTTACAGAGAATTATGTTTAGAGAATTTGATGGATGTAGACAGTTCTTTCAAAATAAATACTAAATAATTTCGAAATGCCCTCTTCCTCCAACTGAACAAATATTCAAAGGATAACTCTGCAAACTGAATGGAATTATTCCCCCTTGCACCACTTCTAGCTTATCTTTATCTGAGGCCACTAAAGAAAACTAGTGAACCTTTTTAATTTAATTCTTGTAACCAGAAACAATTTTATGTTTTTACATATTCAATATTGGCATTGTTACTTATTTCAGCATTTTCTTATTCTATAAACATATACACAGATACTCTACCATAAATAAATCTAATAAATATCCACATTCGATAATTGTTCAGTGGTCAATAACATTTTATATCCCATTAATTACCATTATAACAATAATTTTATTGAATTTTTAATAAGCTTTCACATCAGTTTCGCAAAAAAGTTTAAAAAACAAAGCATTGTAAAGTGTAGAAAAAAATATATAGAATTTTTATAAACAAACTCGTTTCATGATAGAAAAATGTACAAAAAAAAGTAAATGAAGAATATAAAAATAAAGCACAGTATTTTGAAAATGCAAAACTAAAGAGTTGATATTACACTTACATCTATTACATTTCAGTCACTTTGCCCTCTGACCTTCAGGTGCCTTGTTTCGAGCTTGAGAAACGTCATGGAATTATAAACACAATCCTTCACTGGAGTCTTGAGGGTTTTTTTTTTTTTTGTGATTACACTGTTGGCATTTTATGCTCCATGTCTTGCGACATTCAATTAACTTGTTAAATTGTTTTGCTCAGAATCTTAAGATATATATTTGAGATAGCTAAGATATTGATCCAAGTGTGCTGATTATCTTGAGGGTTAGAGTTCAATCCTGATCAAAGGTAGCAAAACGATTTTAACAAATTAACTAAAATAATGTCATAGAATGAAATACCAAGTTTACGTTGTGGCTCCAAAATATTGATGGGACACTTCCAATATTTTTCCTGATTCTAATACAATTACAGATTCTGTTCCGATAAAATTCTAATACAATTACAAATTCTGTTCCGATAAAAAAAGCACTCAAAAGAACACAACCACAGCATAACTTACAAAACTATAGACCCTAAAATGCTGTCAATTTAGGAGCTTTTCTTACCACAACATTTCCTCAGAAAGAACACTGAGGTTAAAATGTAAATATAACAACGTTATTAAAAAAAAAAAAAAAAAAAAAAAAAAAAATAAAATCAATTTCCTTTCATGTGATAAGGCTTTATGGATTCATAATATTCTCATAAAGGTCTTTCAAACAAATCTGCTGTCGGAGAATTTGCCTAAAAATAATTCTACTTCAAGGAATTTGACCAAGCCAATATATATTTTTTCTTAACTTTTGAAGGAGAGCTGGATAATTTTGTATTAACTTTAAGGACATTGATTGAATAAATTTAACAAATTGATATTTTTCAGCAATTTTCTGGAACAATACATTAATTTTTATTTTAATTCTAAATAAACAAACATTACCTCATAAATAAAGTTCACTATCTTCAAAGGGAGAAGAAGCAAGATTATAATATTTAAATTTAAAGATATTTGTTTGAAAAGAAATAGATTTTTTAGTTAACTAAATACTAAGAAAACAAGTTTTTCTTTTGTTTAGTTTTGTTTTACGAATGAATATATTGTATGTATTTAACAAACAATTATGGATGAAAAAATCTAGAAACAAAAAGTCAACAAAGTACACATTTTATTTATCACATACAGTTAAGGTTAACTTTGGTAAAAGTAGTAAACGGGTAAATGTTTGCAATTGAATAACGGAACCTTTCTTCATTGGAGAGTAAATTAACTTTCAAAGTCATAGTTAAAAATTTGGTTAAAACAAACAAGATGACCAAAAAAAAAAAAAAAAATGTTGGTACGAGTTATTTCTTTTTAATAGTCTTATTCTGTATTACATCAAGCTATCTCAAGATGTTCTACACAAATTTATCTATCCTTCACGGATCCAACACACCGTGTGTGTGTGTGTGTGTATGTATATATATATATATATATATATATATATATATATATATATATCAGGGAGACCCAACGGGATTAGACGATGATCAACGCTAGTATATATATATATATATATATATATATATATATATAGTCTTTGAAGTTTTTAACATTTGAAACCATACAAAAATTTACTTTTTATCATTCGTTAAAAAAAAAAAAAAAAAAAAAAAAAAAAAAACATCTAGTCAGTAAGTCATTTAATCACCTGCAATCACTGCATCAACTCTCTCGAATTTACTATAATACCAATTTTTAAAATTTTTTTTTATTTATTTTTTTTAATTTAAAAAAAAATTTTTTAAGGGATCATCAGTTGTTTACCATGAAACACTGTTTCGAGGATTTAAAAACAATGCTATAATATATAGCTTAATGTAAAAGGAAAAGAGAGAGATCAATTCTACAAAAGGAGACTTATCCGGATAATGCCAAGCTGAACAGTAATTATTGAAGCTTATACAATAGGACAACAAGAGTATGAAATGAAGACACAAAACTATATATAGGTAGATATAGAATGGATCATTTATTGAATAATGGAATACAGACAAAATTTATCTATCCCCCAAATTTTGTCTGTATTCCATTATTCAATAAATGATCCATTCTATATCTACCTATATATAGTTTTGTGTCTTCATTTCATACTCTTGTTGTCCTATTATATATATATATATATATATATATATATATATATACTAGCAGGGAGATCTGACATTGCCCGGGACTAAATGATGATCAACAAATGTTTCACACTCCCATATTTTTATTGTCATCGAAATCTATGAAATTGCCCATTTTTCAATCAAATTGATTAATTGTTTGCTCAAATCGAGGACCCATCGCAGTGCACCAGGAGGAAGCTAGACTCTCACAGTGAATTAGTTAACAATTCATTAACTATCTGCAGTCTACATTGCATTGAAGAGAACCTACTGTTGATTTTATAAAATTATTTTTATATATAATGACTTGAATTCATGTTTCAAATGCAAAAGTAAATAATCATACTTTGTTGTGCTCTAAACAAAAACATTTCGAATGCACCTCTGTCATATCAAAGAACCTAATGTTGATTGCATATGTTAAGCATTACTGGTTGTGTGATGATAATGGCTTGAATTTAAGTTGAAAATAAAAAAGTTGTGCTTTAAACAGAAACATTCATTTCTAACGTGCCCCTGTAATATCAAATCTGTTGATTTTAGATGTTGAGCATTTTCACTTGTGTGATAAACATTCTCAGATGCATTATGATGTTAGGCTGTGTAAGGTGTTAACTTTGGTGAAAATCGCCTGGTACTTTTTTCATCGGATTATTTCGATTATCGATTCTTATCGAAGGCATTTCGTTAGAAAACCTATCTAAGAACACTGCCAGACACCTAAAGTATCTTCATGTAAAATTTCATAAAAAACCCAGTCGTTTTTGAGTTCATAGAGAATGAATTCACAGACCAAGTTCATTAAATATGATAGTAGAGATTGTCCTTAAGCGAAAATGCAAAATGTTTTCTATTTTAATAACGTCTAATAATACGTCTAACTAGTGCTTTTGCTTTCGGGAAGATAAGGTAGATCTTAAATTTCTATTGCTTTTCAAATTTTTATTTCAATTTTTCTCGTTATATACTGAATATTTTTTTTATGAAACCTTTAAAGAATATTTTTCTTACTTTATTCTACACTCTAGATGATTTAAAAATTTTGCCTCTGAAGAAAGTTATATAGAAGTTTCTGCTTTGAAATTTTAAAACATTACATACAATGAGAAGGTGGCAAAGTGGCAAAAGGAGGAGAAATACATATGGAGGGAGAGAGAGACCCACATATATACCAATAGGGAGTGAAAAACAACTACTGGTACTACTACTGTGACTCATGTTTTTTGTGGATATATTTTAATACTAATAAAACAGATTGCGAAGGGACAGGTTAGAAACTATGCCCCCATTGTGTACATTTATGATCATTCAAGCCAACGCATTTCAGGTGAAAACATGTGTCAAGTCGAAATTAGTATAAATTATGGGAAAGGAATCAATAAAAAAATAATGACAAGAAAATCATAGGGAGCTTGTGTAGATTAGGAATCATTTAAACTAATGCATTTTCAGTGAAAACGCTACGTATTTACTTGTCATGTCAAAATTAGTTTAAGTTAAGAAAAAAATATGGAAATAGATCACTAGAAAAATAATTACAAAATATAGTATTTGCATAGATTAACAATTATCTAAACTAACACATTTCAGGTGAAAGGATTATGTACTTGTCATGTAGAAATTAGTATGAATGCCAAAATTATGGAAAATGACTCGATAGAAAATAATTTCTCTTTTAAGGGGGTTAGAAATTTGGTTCTAGGAGTGCTTTACGCGCCCTCTTAATTCAGGGCTTTCAGTAGTGCTTTGGAGGCCTCAGGAGTTTTTCTTTTCTTTTGCTGTTCACTCATGAACTTGTTTTTGTTTTCATATAATTTGCTTGAAAGTGGTAAATAAACTTGAATTTTAAAATAATGAGCGATAAAGAAGTATGTTTTGAAAAAATATGTCAAGCAAACTTTTTTTAATATTGCTTTGTTATTTATGGTACCGGTCAATAATCTGAAACAAACACTCGAGCAATAAATTATTAATACAGTAAGACACTCAGTAAATATTGTATGCTACATAAAATAATGTTCAATTCCACAGATGTAACATGTGTGTGCAATAATGCAGTTGGCCACTTGGAACGCGATTGGTGCCAAATCAAAATGTACTCAATATTTTAAATACTGCTGATATGCATTATAATATAATTGTACTGTCATTAAGTCTAATGTTGAATTGAACAGTGCTCACTAATCTAGATAGAATATATGAAAGCTGAGAGAGTAGGAAAATAGATACATAGAAGAAATATATAACTAAAGAGAGGTGGAAAGACAGAAAAGTAGATTTTATTGTATATGTTTTTCTTTTTTACTATTTTTATATTTTTTATCAGATTTTAATTAGATTTTATTGTATATGTTTTTCTTTTTTACTATTTTTATATTTTTTATCAGATTTTAATTAGATTTTATTACAAAAAGAAAAAAAAATTTCTTTTTCAACCAAGTAGAATATTGAAACAAAAAATAATTTCAACTTGCAAAAGTATAAGCTTTTTAATTCAAACTAAAAAAAATTATAATCCTAAACAAATGAGATACAAGTTAGAAAAACAGTTCTTGTAAGACATGAAAATGTTTAAACAAAACAAAATGTTTTTATAAACTTTAAAAATAAAAGGTACACAAATTTGAAATTTATCAATTTTAAAAGTGAACTTTTATAAATTTTACCAATCAAATTTAAATATGATTCAAATTGAATCTAAAAATTACCTTGAATAAATTTTATGTTGTGTACATTTTGCTGCACTTTAAAAAATTTAGTTGAAAATTATATAACTATATGATTAATTGCTAAAACATAAATTTTATTTTTTAAGCGCAACAAAATGTACACAACATAAAATAAATCCAAGCTAATTTTTAGATTCAATTTTAATTAAATATTTATATTTTACTTTGTAAAGTTTATAAAAGTGCACTTTGAAAATTAATAAATTTCGGTATTTGTACAGTTTAATCAAGACATTAAAAAATGAAAATATATATAAAAAAAAAAAAAAAAAAAAAGTTATATTGTACGTATCAGTTTTGGACTGAAAATCTCTGGAAAAAAAAAAAAAAAAAAAAAAAAAATAATTTGATCAAGTAGTTTGTTTTTTTACAGCGGAAAAACATTTTTATGAAAGCGCGTTGAAGTCAGCCATTATGGAAATTTTTAACACGCCACAGGGAGATAATTCAATGTAAAGTGCCGAAACTCCCTCCCCCATCTTTATTACTAGCTTTTCTTCCTAAATAAATTAAACCTTTTGCTCGGTATCATAACAAATTGCTTTTTCGCTGTAAAAAAACAAAAACTACTTGATGAAATTTAGTGAAATTTTTTCGGAAAACTTTGTTTCATAACGGATACATACAATATAACTTTTCTTTTTTTTTTCCTGATATTTTCATTTTTTAATGTCTTGATTAAACTGTACGAGTACCTAAATTTCAAATCAAATCTTGTACATTTACTTTTAAAGTTTATAAAAAAAAAAACATTTTATTCAATCGTTTTCATGTCTTGCAAGAAATGCTTTTCTAACTATATATACACATCCACAATATTTATTTATCAATATCATACGGCAATATATAATTAAATCATTCAATAATTATAAACATAAATAAAAATAAAATCCAGAAACTTTCCTTTTCTACTATGAAAAACGAAATAAATGAAGACAATGCAGAAAAATGTTTTTCTTAAATGGAATTATTTTTTTTGTATTAGCCAAAACAATTTTTGACATGTTCTATATTAGAATTTACTCCAATAAAACTAAGTTGAAATTATTCATACTACCAACTAGAAATTTAAACTAACCCACTTATGAATACATGAGTAGTATATATAGAAAATATATTAGCTGCAGATATCTCCATAGCATTCATTTTCATTGAAAAATTTGTGTTTTCTGATCTTGTGATACAAATAAAGTCATAATTTAACTAAACTTTTCATTATATATATATATATATATATATATATATATATATATATATGTGTGTGTGTGTGTACACTATTTGCTGAAAGATTGCTTATGCAGATATGCGTTTATAAGAATTGTATATAAAAAGATAGAAATGAATAAAGCAAACATAATGTGTGGTATTTACCTGGAGACAACCTCTGGGGCCATCCAGTAGGGTGTTCCGACCATTGTATGTCTCTGACTGTTATTCTCGGCAAGTTGAGCACAAAACCCAAAATCTGTCAGTTTCACCTGACCATTCAGACCGAGCAAAACATTGTCACTCTTTATGTCCCTGTGGATAATATTTCGCTGATGCAGGTAATCCAATCCGCGTAGACATTCTCGACACACAGCTGCAATTTGACCCTCATTCATCACTGTTTCCATGACGACATCCGTTAGAGCTCCACCATCCAAGTATTCCATGACCACCCACAGCATTTCATCCAAAAGATAGCAATCCAGAAAGTTCACAAGGTTTGGGTGACTGACTTCTTTTAAAACCTCTATCTCTGTGATAATCAATTCCTTTTTTGGCTGATTGTGCAAATTCATCTTTTTGATGGCTACGACATTTCCTGATGACGTTTCTGTGGCTTTTGAGACAGCACCGGATGCACTGGGATGAAAGAAAATTTAAGTTTTTGTATTAAAACAAATAATTCATTCAAAAACATAAGACAAATACTTTTAGATTTTAAATTGTTTAAACATGGAAGTTAATCATGAAGTTAATCATGAAGTTAATCATGAAGTTAAACATGGAAGTTAATCATGAAGTTAACCAGTCGTGTCATTTGTTCATCATGTTTGCTGTCTTTTCTCCAGCTTTTTCTTTTCTGAACACACTAAACATCATGGAAAACTTATAAATACTAAGTATTAAAAAATTTTTTTTTTAATCTGGAAATGATGAGGACTGTCATGAAATCTGGAAATGATGAGGACTGTCATGAAACCTGGAAATGATGAGGACTGTCATGAAACCTGGAAATGATGAGGACTGTCATGAAACCTGGAAATGATGAGGACTGTCATGAAACCTGGAAATGATGAGGACTGTCATGAAACCTGGAAATGATGAGGACTGTCATGACACCTGGAAATGATGAGGACTGTCATGAAATCTGGAAATGATGAGGACTGTCATGAAACCTGGAAATGATGAGGACTGTCATGAAATCTGGAAATGATGAGGACTGTCATGAAACCTGGAAATGATGAGGACTGTCATGAAATCTGGAAATGATGAGGACTGTCATGAAATCTGGAAATGATGAGGACTGTCATGAAACCTGGAAATGATGAGGACTGTCATGAAACCTGGAAATGATGAGGACTGTCATGACACCTGGAAATGATGAGGACTGTCATGAAATCTGGAAATGATGAGGACTGTCATGAAATCTGGAAATGATGAGGACTGTCATGAAACCTGGAAATGATGAGGACTGTCATGAAACCTGGAAATGATGAGGACTGTCATGAAACCTGGAAATGATGAGGACTGTCATGAAACCTGGAAATGATGAGGACTGTCATGACACCTGGAAATGATGAGGACTGTCATGAAATCTGGAAATGATGAGGACTGTCATGAAACCTGGAAATGATGAGGACTGTCATGAAACCTGGAAATGATGAGGACTGTCATGAAACCTGGAAATGATGAGGACTGTCATGAAATCTGGAAATGATGAGGACTGTCATGAAATCTGGAAATGATGAGGACTTTCATGAAACCTGGAAATGATGAGGACTGTCATGAAACCTGGAAATGATGAGGACTGTCATGAAACCTGGAAATGATGAGGACTGTCATGAAACCTGGAAATGATGAGGACTGTCATGAAATCTGGAAATGATGAGGACTGTCATGAAACCTGGAAATGATGAGGACTGTCATGAAACCTGGAAATGATGAGGACTGTCATGAAACCTGGAAATGATGAGGACTGTCATGAAATCTGGAAATGATGAGGACTGTCATGAAATCTGGAAATGATGAGGACTGTCATGAAACCTGGAAATGATGAGGACTGTCATGAAACCTGGAAATGATGAGGACTGTCATGAAACCTGGAAATGATGAGGACTTTCATGAAACGTGGAAATGATGAGGACTTTCATGAAACGTGGAAATGATGAGGACTGTCATGAAATCTGGAAATGATGAGGACTGTCATGAAACCTGGAAATGATGAGGACTGTCATGAAACCTGGAAATGATGAGGACTGTCATGAAACCTGGAAATGATGAGGACTGTCATGAAATCTGGAAATGATGAGGACTGTCATGAAATCTGGAAATGATGAGGACTGTCATGAAATCTGGAAATGATGAGGACTGTCATGAAATCTGGAAATGATGAGGACTGTCATGAAACCTGGAAATGATGAGGACTGTCATGAAACCTGGAAATGATGAGGACTGTCATGAAACCTGGAAATGATGAGGACTGTCATGAAATCTGGAAATGATGAGGACTGTCATGAAACCTGGAAATGATGAGGACTGTCATGAAACCTGGAAATGATGAGGACTGTCATGAAACCTGGAAATGATGAGGACTGTCATGAAATCTGGAAATGATGAGGACTGTCATGAAATCTGGAAATGATGAGGACTGTCATGAAACCTGGAAATGATGAGGACTGTCATGAAACCTGGAAATGATGAGGACTGTCATGAAACCTGGAAATGATGAGGACTTTCATGAAACGTGGAAATGATGAGGACTGTCATGAAATCTGGAAATGATGAGGACTGTCATGAAATCTGGAAATGATGAGGACTGTCATGAAACCTGGAAATGATGAGGACTGTCATGAAACCTGGAAATGATGAGGACTGTCATGAAATCTGGAAATGATGAGGACTGTCATGAAATCTGGAAATGATGAGGA
Organism: Euprymna scolopes; assembly: GCF_053919585.1. Classification (NCBI taxonomy): domain Eukaryota; kingdom Metazoa; phylum Mollusca; class Cephalopoda; order Sepiida; family Sepiolidae; genus Euprymna; species Euprymna scolopes. The sequence goes on along the minus strand of NC_136487.1, from coordinate 107,037,513 downwards.
CTGTCATGAAACCTGGAAATGATGAGGACTGTCATGAAACCTGGAAATGATGAGGACTGTCATGAAACCTGGAAATGATGAGGACTTTCATGAAACCTGGAAATGATGAGGACTGTCATGAAATCTGGAAATGATGAGGACTGTCATGAAACCTGGAAATGATGAGGACTGTCATGAAACCTGGAAATGATGAGGACTGTCATGAAACCTGGAAATGATGAGGACTGTCATGAAACGTGGAAATGATGAGGACTGTCATGAAACCTGGAAATGATGAGGACTTTCATGAAACCTGGAAATGATGAGGACTGTCATGAAATCTGGAAATGATGAGGACTGTCATGAAACCTGGAAATGATGAGGACTGTCATGAAACCTGGAAATGATGAGGACTGTCATGAAACCTGGAAATGATGAGGACTTTCATGAAACGTGGAAATGATGAGGACTGTCATTAAATCTGGAAATGATGAGGACTGTCATGAAATCTGGAAATGATGAGGACTGTCATGAAACCTGGAAATGATGAGGACTGTCATGAAACCTGGAAATGATGAGGACTGTCATGAAACCTGGAAATGATGAGGACTTTCATGAAACGTGGAAATGATGAGGACTGTCATTAAATCTGGAAATGATGAGGACTGTCATGAAATCTGGAAATGATGAGGACTGTCATGAAACCTGGAAATGATGAGGACTGTCATGAAACCTGGAAATGATGAGGACTGTCATGAAATCTGGAAATGATGAGGACTGTCATGAAACCTGGAAATGATGAGGACTTTCATGAAATCTGGAAATGATGAGGACTGTCATGAAATCTGGAAATGATGAGGACTGTCATGAAACCTGGAAATGATGAGGACTGTCATGAAACCTGGAAATGATGAGGACTGTCATGAAATCTGGAAATGATGAGGACTGTCATGAAACCGACCAGCTTTACAGTATCCCTACCCACCACACTTTTATATTTTATCACTCAAAATGAGGATTATGATTAAAAAAAAAATAAATCTCTCTTACAAATGTTCGCATAAAAGTATACCCATAAAAAAAAAAATAGAAAAGTTGCAAGAGAAGGAGACAAAAAAAATGATGAACTTATCGATGAGGTAATCTTGCAACGATTTAATCAGGATTGGAATAATTTTGTTGTAAGCTTGGAAATCAATAACAGCTTCCTTTATATCTATTTTATTCACTTACCCAGCACCCAAGTCGATTCCTAATGTGTATTTCTCTTGCGGATCACCACAATTTACCAATTGTCCTAAAAATAAAGTAATCATTATTAGTAATCAACTAAAATATATTTTATATATAAATGTTTTGAGATTTACCATTACTTATAATGAAATAAAGACGAACAATTTTATATATATATCAAGGTTTGAAATAAGATTTATCATTACCTATGATGAAATAAAGACGTAACAATTTAATATATATCAAAGTTTGAAATAAGATTTATCATTACCTATGATGAAATAAAGACGTAACAATTTTATATATATCAAAGTTTGAAATAAGATTTATCATTACCTATGATGAAATAAAGACGTAACAATTTTATATATATCAAAGTTTGAAATAAGATTTATCATTACCTATGATGAAATAAAGACGAAACAATTTTATATATATCAAAGTTTGAAATAAGATTTATCAGAACCTATGATGAAATAAAGACGAAACAATTTTATATATATCAAAGTTTGAAATAAGATTTATCATTACCTATGATGAAATAAAGACGTAACAATTTTATATATATCAAAGTTTGAAATAAGATTTATCATTACCTATGATGAAATAAAGACGTAACAATTTTATATATATCAAGGTTTGAAATAAGATTTATCATTACCTATGATGAAATAAAGACGTAACAATTTAATATATATCAAAGTTTGAAATAAGATTTATCATTACCTATGATGAAATAAAGACGTAACAATTTTATATATATCAAAGTTTGAAATAAGATTTATCATTACCTATGATGAAATAAAGACGTAACAATTTTATATATATATCAAAGTTTGAAATAAGATTTATCATTACCTATGATGAAATAAAGACGAAACAATTTTATATATATCAAAGTTTGAAATAAGATTTATCAGAACCTATGATGAAATAAAGACGAAACAATTTTATATATATCAAAGTTTGAAATAAGATTTATCATTACCTATGATGAAATAAAGACGTAACAATTTTATATATATCAAAGTTTGAAATAAGATTTATCAGAACCTATGATGCAATAAAGACGTAACAATTTTATATATATCAAAGTTTGAAATAAGATTTATCATTACCTATGATGCAATAAAGACGTAACAATTTTATATATATCAAAGTTTGAAATAAGATTTATTATTACCTATGATGAAATAAAGACGTA